>NW_025920104.1:2038356-2338356 GCF_902686445.1 Sciurus carolinensis
TATTTGGAGATGGCTGATGTTAACTGGGTCACACACACAGCAGGGCACATGCTACATAGTTTGGCCAGGCTGATGAGCCTTATTCAGCAAAGCTGACATCAGAATGCTAGTCCTCCTTGCTCAAGGTCTTACCACACACCACATAAGTCACACTCCCTCAGGCTACTCCAGAGCAGTAAGAGCTAGATTACCAGAGACCCACCCTGTTTTCATGGAGGGCAAAGAGATAGCAGTGATGTGCAAGGTGGGAAGGTGCTGCTGGTTCTCACAATGATGTTTAATATCTGTCCTTCCTTTGATGACCCACTTCAGGCTGGGGACACTTTCCCACATGTCCTTACTTTTTGTCCACACACTCCCTGAGAAATATTTCCTTAGCCAGTCAGGATCCCTGGTCATGCATAGCTGAGCTGAGCTGCTCACACCAGCAGAAACTTGAAGAACAAATACACTCTACACTCTCACACAAGAGTCAGGCTGCACAGCTCACATACAATGCCTCTTTAAGGGAAGAATTGCAGGACACCTGGTCCTTCAGAGGATTGCTGTAATGCTTCCACCAGTACCTCCACTTGGACCAGTGCAGGAGCCATGGAGCAGAGAATGCAAGATAACAATGAATGCAGCCAATTGACCACAGAGCACCAGTGGTTCCTGTGCCCCTGCTTTAGAGAAATAAGATGGGACTAGCATGGTTCCATGTCCACATTGGACCAGGGGCTCCTGTGCCCCTTCTTCAGAGGTCTAAAATGGGACAAGCATGGTCTTGTGACCACACCAGACCAAGGGCAACAGTGCTCCTGCTATAGAGATGTAAGATGGAACTAGCATGACTCTGTGATCACACCAGACCAGGAGCTCCTGTTTCCCTGCTTTAGGGTTGTAAAAATGGGAATGAGGTCTTCACTTCAGGTAAGCACCCTACAGAAGGTGATCTAATATAACCCTCACAGTTCCTTGGCAGTAGCAAGTGATTATTGGGTTCCAGAGAAACTTCCCATTGTCAAGAATCACAAACAGGCATCAGGGTCTCAAGTTTCAGATCTGGAAGCAAAACCTGACTGACTGGCCCTGTGTTGTGGAGCCACACTTTGATTCTGCTTCAAAGTTGTGCCATTCCTTGTGCTGATCAGATGGGAACTGGTAAAAAGTAAATGACATTTTAAAATCCAGGGTATCTCTAGGCACAATAGCATGTTTCTGACTTCCCAGAGATTTAGCAGGATGAGATAGGAGGATGGTGAGTTTGAAGCTAGCCTCAGCATCTTTGCAAGCCCTTAAGCAACTTAGAGAGACAATGTCTCAAAATAAAACATAAACGAAGGTCTAGGGAATGTAGCTCTATGGGTGCAATCCATGATACCACCAAATAAATACCAGAACATAAAATGACATAATATAAAATATAATAAAATCCAGAACCTCAGTTGACCAGCCACACATGAAGCACCCAGTGTCACATGAGGCTCGTACCATCTTCATAGACCCTCTGGAGCAAGGACTCAGCCAGGAACAGGCATCTGTTTTCCAGTCCCTTCTGCCTCTCATAGGTCTGCACCTGTATCCTGCACACACTTACATTGCTTTGATTCCCATTGTTTGGGCAAACAACAACATGGAGCTGCTTGGCTCTGCCCCAGTTGGTTCCACTTTGCTCCCAGGGCCAGCAGATCACAAGTCATGCTCATTTCTAGAAATGCTCCTTAATTTAGAAATATCTAATTTCTGTTACAAAGATAAATTGAGTTGGTTCACTTCATGATGTGTGTGGAATGTTTTCAAACACAATCTTGATTGAGTCAGCCAAATCCTGGGCCTTGGTCTCACTTTACAGACAGCAGTGGCCAGGTTGGGACAGGCTCTGCTGCAGCTTGGCCTCAGATTGGGGTTGCTGGCTTTCACAGCTGGGGCTGCAGCTCCTAATTGTTCTGATTTTACTAATTTCTTTTGAGACATGGGGTCACTATTGCCAAGGCTGGCCAGGGATTTGCTGTCTTCTGTCTCATTCTCTTGAGGAACTTGATTGAAAGAACACATCACTGAGTCTGGCTCAGACCATTTCTCTCAAGGCTGCCTGATTCCCTGGTACAGCCTGGTACCTTCCTTCCAAGGGTCCACAGCTTAACCTTTACAGGGAAAGGGGTTGAGTCCAGGAGGAAAAGGCCTGCAAGTCAGAGGCCCTGAAATAGGCAGCTGCAGGACTGAAAGAAGGTAGCTCCCCAGTTCTCTACAGTGGCTCAGCGGGCTTCTGTCATTCACAGTGTGTTCTAGATTGAGGTTCTGCCACTGTCCGCAATCTCGTTTACTTTGTTAACTCCTTGACCTCCTGTAGACTCTTCTTGAGAATGGGAACAGTTAATGCAAGGCTTTCAAGGAACATCCGGGGTCTGTGACTGATCAGTAAGGTTTCTTGTTGTCCTCCTCAGCTTGTAGCCCCTCCCACTAATTGACAAGAAATGGAGAGTACCAGGGCTTAAAATCACATTTCTATACAAGGTTCTTAAAATTTGTGACTCAAAACTAATGTGCATGTGATGCATCTCAGGTTCTTGTGTGATGTTCCTTCTGACACAGGCAGCTGGGGCTCCTGAGATCCCACCTGCCTGGAGATCTGTAGACACCCCTGATCAGCTTGCTGCAGATCACACCTGGCACAGAGGTCCAATATAATGTTGGTACTGCACCACCTCACTTCTGAGACACTGCTCATGAGACGTGTCTGTGACCCTGCTGGAGTGGGCAGACCCTCTGTTTCATCTCCCTCTGAAAACCTCTGTCAATTCTTCCAGTTGAAATTTGCCTTCTTGCTGGATTACCCTAGTTAGATTTCCTAAGACATTAGTGATCATACCCAAGGTCTTGTTGATCCTGTTCAAGCTCTTTACTACTGAGCCTTACCCCAAGGCAATTTTTGTTTTATTAAGACAGAGGGTCTCATTATGTTGCTGAGGTTGGCCTTGAATTTGAGATCTTCCTCCTCCAGCCCCTTCAGTAACTGGAAACACTGGCTTGGCCTCCACTCTAGCAACTTCTATGATCTCACAGAGAAACTAAAAATTCTGTGTAGTATTATGGCTTTTAAGTTACTGATACAGCTCTGGGAAGACAGAATCCAGAACACATGAAAGGTGAATGGTAGACTTTTGGACAGGCTATGCCTGAGGGAGAGTATGACAGAGGACCTACAGCTACCCACATCTGGGCAGCATTGCTGGATCTAAGCTCTCAGTCCTACAGGGTTTATAGATATACCAGTAAGCTAGGAGTTAGAAAGAGAGTCTTCAAGGCTATAAAGTTCAAATATTACATCAGGATATAGGTGGTTGAGAAGCCAGCTTGTCTTTGAAAACTATTTGTTCAATTGAGTTACCAGGAAGCCAGAGCCAGAAAAAGCAAGATCACAAAAACCAAACTCTCTGAGGCAGGGCAGCAATACATCCTCCTCCAGAACCCAGGGAGGATACTTCCCTGATGGCAGGGGCAGAGTCCAGGCACATGTGCAGTAGAGTCACTAAATATATTCAACTCTACTTAATGAGTAAAATGTCACATTCTGGGGTGGAGACTTCGGGTGGTGAGACGTGTCACAGAGGGAGACCCATGAAGAGTGCAGCATGACCAAAACCCACCTATGTGTGTAGGAACAACAGAAAGCAGATCCCTGCCTGCACCACGGATGTTCCTTTTTGTTCTGCCCTGGCACCTGTGTCCTGAGTGTTGCCTCCCTTACACTCAACATGAGTGTGCAGAGTCTTGGTATTGATGTAGTTGTGCTTTTCTGTGATTCAGCTCTTTGAGAACTGAAGAACCACTGGGGTTAATAACAAAAATCACAAAGCAAAGTCTGTGAAACAGATTAACTGCCACACACAGGGTAGACAGTGACTGGATGGTTTCCTGAAGAAAACAAAAAGTGTTTATTCTCCAAAGGATTATAACATTCCATAATCCACACAACATGCCAGTCACAGCATTCAGAGAGAATCCAGACTTTCTTGACCTACAGAGAACCAGCAAAATGAAAAAAGTTCTTAAAGGAATAGACAGAGACCAACCTGAATACAACAGAGAACACTGGAGTTTTCAGATACTGAATCTAAAGACCTGTTTAACAACACTCCACATGAGAATGAAAACACTCTCAAAAGTAATGGAAAGGTGGAGAAATCTGCTGTATTCTGTCCTATGACAGGACCATTCATGAATTTGCAAACAAAGACATTCTCAGGAGAAAGAAGAGGAGGACAGTTTCCAGGATATCTGCCTTGATGGCCTGGGTAGGGAATTCTTCAGGCAGAAGCAGGGGACCAGAAAGAAAGGTTGATCCCAGAAGTGTGCATGTTACAAGACTGAGAGAGACTGGCTCCCCCAGGACATGCAAACCATATGACCCATTTTCTGCATACAGGACCCCTATACAAATTGATCAATATGTACACAATTTAAGGTCACTTTCAGATAAATACTGCATTATTAGAGTTCTCTTCTTTAATAAAAGTAAGAGGTGAATGGTTGGAGAATTTGAAAATATACATATATATTTTCATATATATCTGGAAAATACATACATGTGGTATATATCTCCAGAGTCTGTGTGTAATGCACCTATGTCAATTTCATTGAGATACAAGATTTAAAATCAGGGACTTAATGGATTAAATCATGTATGAAAAGGAAAAGTTAAAAGTTGTCTAGTGAGTCTTCCCTTGTTTTCTTTCTTCTTGACTTTTTCACCTTCTTCTGCCAGGTGAGGCCCCTGTGACTCATTGCCCATTTAACTCAGGTATGTTCATGTCACCTTCATTGCTTTACTACTGGGGATTGATCACAAGTGTCCTTAACCTAAGTTATACCCCAAATCCTTTTTTTCAGTGACTTTTATTTGTACTTATGAGAGTAGAATGTATTTTAATATATTATACATATGTGGAGAAAAATTTCTCATTCTACTGATGATCTAGATTTATACCAGTCTTGTAATCATGTAAGCACATAGGACCACAATTCTTTTTCAAATTTTGAGACTGTCTCACTATGTTGCTTATTGGGGTTCAATATCAACCGATCCCCAGAGAGTCAAAGTGCACAAACGGCAATGCAAATCACACAAGAAGGTTTTTTTGGAAGCTTGAGCCTGGACTGCAACTAGCCTCTCAGACCACTATGATGACTGAGTGGGGAGTGGCTCCAAGGGATGAGAAAGAGCTCTACTTTAAAAATTTCCAATCATTCACATACACAGACCTGTACATTATTCGTTAACATTGGAACAACTAAACATTTGTTCTCTTTTGGTTGGGTCCTGCCAATTTATTTGAATCTCATTGGGTCCCACCAAAACTGAATGGTCCTGGAGGAAGAAGGGAGGAGGGAGGGGGTGAACTATGCAGGAGATTAGTCAGGGCTAGGCCCCCTCTCCAGTCCTTGATAGATAAGGTTTCTTGGCAGCTGCCCATTTCTCAGACAGATATCTCTTAACAGCCTTGATAAACCCCAGGGGCCCAGTATGTCCTGTTTGTCCTGTATTGACTCTTGAGGGTAGTACCTGTGTGCCCTTTCCTGGGGGGAGGATTTATGATCCAGTTCCCAAAATGGCTTGTTCATACAACATGGCTGCACAGATGTCACCTTGTTCTCAACATTCCCCTCTTCAGTTGTTCATAATGAGGAATCATGCTCATTCGGGTGTCATGCATATTCATCCTCTGGGGCCGGTATTCTCTCATATTCTTGCCTTAGCACCATCAGTTGGACCGTGCTTACACGGTCCTTAACAAAAGCTATTCCAACTTCCAGAGGCAGATGACTTTCATGGCCTTCATTTCCTCAATTTGACCCGATCCCCTATTTCTACACTAACTGCCTGTCCCCAATTCTGGCTTCATTCCCCCCTATTTGCTTTAGGAACTCCTTACTGCTGTGAGGAAAGGGGGCGCCGATCATTCTGGCTGCATCAAAGCTGAAAGGGGGCAGTGAGGGGCAAGCAGTTTGGAGTTCCCTTTTAAAAATCAGGTCAATCGAGGGGTCCAAGGTAGAAGTCTGGTTGGGGAAGAGCAGATTGTAAAGTCATCTGGGGATGGGTGCTTCTATGAGAAAAGAACAAAAAGACATGAGTACTGAAATGAGATTAGTACAAAGTAAATGTTGCATCATCTGGAACATGCCAATGCATATCATGAAGATGACAGAAGTCAATCTCTCACCAGGAGGTGGAAGAACTGAGAAATTGCTCCCATAATAAGGCCTAACAAAGGCTGGAGAGGACAAGGCCTTTATTTGGGAAGTTTAACATTGTCCAGGTTATCAGGAATGTAAACACAACATTTAACTCTTAATGTCATTGATGTCCCCAGAAAATGTAGTTAAGCTACTTAATGTCATCTGATTTTTGTAAAATATCCCTTTATTGGTATAACCTGTGTTTAGTAGAGATCTCTATACTTCTGTTACTTTGGGCTAGATAATCATACTAGCAGCAAATAGAATTAAGCTTACCTGTGTAAACTGACTAAAAATTTCTGACTCTGGCAGTTTCTCCTGATAGTTATCAGGCACATTTGCTTAAGAATCTTCCACCTTGTAGCTTCCAGTCTTTATTCTAGTGGGCTAACACAAGTGTACATCTTAAGTTACATTTAACTATTATTTCTTTTAAATACCCAAGAATGGCTGTATTTTGGTTTTAACTGTTTTGCTGGGTTTCTAAGATCAAGCTGGTCAAACTGACATGTTCCTGTCTTGTTAAAGAGTCAGCTGAGTTCCCAAAGGGGTACTTGTAGAGAACTTAAGAGCTGCTTCTTAGCTCCATTGGTGCCCTTGGTTAGGTAGGGTCTTCTCAATGAGGTGGCTTCCTTTGGAAGCATCAAGGGATGACTCCATTTTTCCATGACTCTCCTCTGCAGCAGGTGCACTGATTGACTTTTCATCCTCTAGTGGCCTCATTAATCTCCTTGATCAGGAGATTGTGTGACCCAGAGTTGCAATGCTCCTTAGAGAAGTCCTCTTGTTCCCTGGGTTCAGGCTGACTGAGGGAAAAAGATCCAAATACTGGTCTATCTTGCCCTCTGTATTTAATCTCAATCTCTAAATTTGATCTTAACCATCCAGCAAGTCAGTCTCAACAGTCATAAAGTAAGAGTACAGGGCTTTAACTTCAATGTCTATAACTTTACAGTTATTTACCCTTTTATTTAACTGGAGTCTGTATTAGTACTGGAAGTTACCACTATCTGTTCTATAGGTGATGGTTTATTATCACAAGTTACCTAGGTTGTGTGTTCTTGAAGCAGCTACTTCTGCAAAACATTAACAGGTAACAGTTTTACAAAATGAAATTAGCAAGAGTAAAAATATATTCAGCTTGTATAATAGCTATTTTAAACTTATGGCTGAGCTATACATTATATCCCCTGTTTGAGATCACAGTAATTTTACAACAAAAACCAATCTCTTGACTATAACTTTAAATAAGCTGAAGTCTGACTTATTTTGGAGTCACTCTAACATGCAGTAAGGAGGGAGGCAGAGCCTTATCTCAGGTAAGGCATGGCTCTTTACAAATCTTAAGTGTTATAATTCTGATGTTGATCTTTGCTTCTTTCTTAAATGTCATTTTAAGAAGTTTACATATATTGATTCCTGAGTCTATATGAACACTAGTTAAAACAATTTAACATTATATCTAAAACATGAATTAAAGAAAGGCTGAGAGAGCTTTTAACATTTCTTTTGTGTGGCAAAGTGGCAAAATGCTTTTATGTTTCACAATATTAACCTTTAAACAAATCAGGTTCTAACTTTTAGAAATAAATTTACATTTGAAATTCTTTATCTCAGTGTAAAAAGTTACAAATTTTACATATACCATATTAATAACAGATCCTATAATAGAACATTAAATGATAGAAATAAATCCACAGTAAAATTTACTCTTTATAAGATAGAATTAACATTACAGACAAGTTTAATCTGGAGAAGAGCAGCTTGATAAATTCCCTGCTTTAAAAACTTGTATACCTGGAAAATATGAACACATTTAATATACAAAGAGTGACCATTTCACAATTACCTTGACACTTTTATATTACCAAATTTAGTTTTTAAAGAAAAATTTAGACTGTAACATAGTACAATACTCTAACAGTTGTTTAACCATAATTGTATAAACCCCAATTTTTAAGACTAATTGTTCTAAAGAATAAAACTTAATAGACACAAAGTTAAGAGTAAATTAGTGTTTCTAAGAAATCCTTGTCATTTTACCATGTCATTTTACCATATAGATTAAACTTTGGTTTATATCAGAACATTAGTATTTCACCTTAGGAAAAACCTTAAATAGCTTTAGCTGTCTCACATACATACAACCAACTTAGTTACATGCAAACTTGTTGAAACTTGCCCTTTACTTACACACAGACTTTCTTAGCACTTACTTAGAACCTCATGTGTTTCATTATACAAGCACTTTCTTACCCAGAAAGATTTTGTTCTTCACAAAATATATTTCCATATCTAGAACCTTTTATTTTCTCTTTCCTATCTGTTGACCCCTTTTTGTTCACATTCTGAAACAACTCTTAAGATATTTCTGAATTTAGATAAATTATTCCATTTTAATAAGATTAAATATTTTGTTATTTATAGTACTCTAATTGAAACACAGTTGAAAATTTTGGAACTCTTTGTATATAGAATTGTACCTGTTAGGACATAACTCTTAGTAACCTTGTTTTTGGTAATGATGCAAAACAATTTTAAATCCATTTTATTTACCAATCTATGAAAACACCAATAATGTTTAAGTATGTTACCCCATGGAATTTAAGGAGTTAAAGAGTATTCAATGTGATTTAACAATTAGCATTTTAACTCTGTAAATTAATCAGATGTCTCTAACACATTTGAGTAATCCCATACATGTTAACTCTAATTCACTTATTTTGTAAAAAAACAAGATATCAGACAAGTGTCCTGAACAGTATTTGCCATCTCTTTCCTGTTGAAGGAAAGTCCTAGAAACAATTGATATTAGACATTTTATTAACATCGGCATTTCATTAGTTTGACCACCTAGAGACTTGCAAGTTATTTTCAAAGACATTTTACTTTTTATTAGTTTACCCAATTTAAACTTAACCCTTTTAAATCATGTGAGTTAAAAGTATCTGGATCCATTTTTAAAATTTTAGTTTTAGGAGAGCTCAATTTTGATACAGACAAAACATAACATTGTGATGAGCTGACAGATCTGACTCCATGAGAATGTTATAGGCCAGACTGTAAGGGAAATGACTAAACAGACTCCATTTTGCTCTGAGACTCCATATTATGTAGGAAATAAGCTTCTCCCATGGGAACACCCCACCTCTGTGCCCATCATCAGTTACTTGGTGTGACATGTTTAATAATATACAATGGCAACTCCTATGTAGTAAAGAATTGCTCTCTTTTGATTCCTATTGCTCCTAAACAATGTACCATGTAAACAGTAATTGTGTGGATGTTAGCAACCATTCTTTAGTTTGTACCTAGGTAAGGGTCATTTTGACCCACTTCCCCCTCTGTCAATGATCTCATGATGTTAATGTGTAATTTTGAATCATAGCAACAGACACTTATGATTAATGTGATTTTTGGTATAAGAACCCCTACAACCCTGTGGTCGGGGCTGTTCTCCCAATAGTCATTTTTTGGGGCATTGTGTGAGACAGTCAGCTGGCCAGCTTAATAAAGACTCTCAAATTTGGACTTCTCAGTGGTGATCGGTCTGTTCTTAAGTTGCATCCCATAACAAACATCAGATAGCATGACATACAAATAACACAAAATCAAAGGCCTTGTAACTTTATAGGTGAATCTCCATTGCAATGTAACAGATGTTCAAAAACTCTAGTTGAATAAAAAACTAGAACTGATCAAAAAGTCATGAGCTCAAAAAAATTCAATTAAAAAAAACTAGAATTCTGAAAAAAATGATACAGTCATTAATTACTTTAGTAAAGTACCATAAAATTTATTTTTGCTGGAGTTCAGGTAAGACTCTTTTTACTTTTTTTTCCCCTTGGGTTTGAGACCTTTGTCCTACTCAGACTTCAGGCTTCCTCTATTTACATTTCAATGTAAGCCTTGACTGACATCTGGAAGGAGCTAACAGGTTTTAGTAGAAACTTTGTGCCTAGGACATTTTAGCCATTTCTATCTGGACAGGCTTGAATGTCAAAGAAAATTATGAGACCTTATTTTCCATTACTTTTGAGAATGAAGCTACTATGCTAAGCTCCTCACTGATATATGCCATTGGTTATTGAGCTGCCTATGGCTGCCTATCCAGGATTTATTTTCCCCTCAGTGACAAACAGGTTAAGTCTTGCTCCATAGGTAAGCTGAGGACAGGAGCTTGAAGTAAGGCCCCTTTTTGATATTCCTGGGGCAGAATATTGTTCTATGGTGGCTATCTTTCAGTAGTATTGAACCTATTGATGGCATAATTAAGCTTTATCTTTGAGATCTTATAATTCCTATCAGGTAAGAAGTTTAGGAGCTCTGTAATGGCCTTTTGATATTCCTCCTGGGTGGAGGCACATAAAAGATGTCATTTACATACTGAGAAAAATTACAGATGCTTTATCTCTGAACCTTGTTAAGTCCTTAGCTAAGGTTTGTTTGAACAGGTGAGGACCATCTCTAGGTTAGTTGAGACACATTATCTGGTTCCTGAAAGGCAAACAGTAATTCTATTCAGAGTCTAGCATATACAGAAAAAGCTGTCTTTTAAATCTAACTTAGTAAACCAAGCAGCAGCTGGAATTTCAGATAACAGTATGAACTACAGGGGGGGATTACTGCTTCATTATTCTAAGGTTTTGGACTAGGCAGTTTACTTTTTAACTCCTAAAATTGGTGAATTGCATGGGTTGCAAGGCATTAAAAGTTTCTGTCATTTTGAATGATCTTTAATAAGCCCTTTTTCTTGTCTTTATGCTCCCTTTTCTTTCTTTTTGATCTCTATTAAGAAATGGAAGTTGCAAGCTGGAGAAGATCATCTAAGGATTGATCAGGGTCACATGCCAATTTTTGTAATTTCCTCCAAATGTTTGGGGCTGACTGAATGATAAATTTATACTTTAAAAGTAGGTGGCCCTTTATGGATTCAGGGTGGTGTGTTTTCTTATTGCCTTCCTGAGTCTCTCCATGAAAATAGCAGGGTTTTCCTGAAGGCCTCATATAGTTTTCTAGGCATCCTACTCATTATTTGAATCCCAGTTAGAATGGTTTCTGGGAACTGCCTGTGCTCTAGATGGTTAATAGCATAATTTCCCAGGTGAAGTCAAATACCTGGCATAAGTTTTGAAACATTTCAATATTTATTAGGATACTCTGAAAACCTCCCTGAATTTTTTTGTCTGTCTTAAGTTGGGAGGGTCCCCTTGGTCTTCCTCCCTTAGTCTCTGGAGGGTGAGGAGACATCTGTTGGTTGTTAGGCGATAATGCCCTTTGCTTGGAGGGTCTCACGGGAGGGTTTTTTTAAATGCCTCCCTCTTTCAGCTTAAAGAGAACATAGTGAGCACATTTAAGCACAGGAACAGTAATGAGGAGACTCTAGATAGACTAGTGACAGGCTAACTATGCAAACAAAGGGAACCTGGGCATTTTCATACTAATCATCCCAGGCCTTAATCCTACAGTTTGAATTTCTAATGTCTGACCAGCAAGGGAAGGGAGCATCCAGGAGAGAGTGTATGTGCTGGGGAGTGCTGTATGGCCCATACGGAGGCAAAGGTAATTGGCACTTTCTCTCAGTGCCATTTGTCAACCGATCACCCTGGATACCCCTTAGGGTGGTCAGGAGGGGGAGTCTGGAGAAGGAACCTTTGGGGTCCACCCAAGAGTAGCCCGGGCCACAGAACCCCATAGTTGTTCCAAACTTTTCTCCACTTCCATGCATCCTGGGTGGGTTAGGATAGCAACATGTGTACTGGCAACAATTGCGCTACGGGTCTGGACAGAAAAGTAGGAAATGGCTTTGGCAGATTCCAACATGCCTGATCTGTACAGAGCAGGTGATTGAAAACTGCCTAGGTGGGAACCTCTCGCCCAAGTCTTGAAGAATGGCAGCTGCACTAGTTGCCTTTAAGTAGCCGACGGGTGCCCATTTTGCCCTCCAAAAATAAAGACACAGAAAGATGCACCTCAAACATATGTGGGGTGCATGGAGAGAGAAGCTTACTTACCTCGCTCCCCATGGAGCTCGGTGAAGATTGGCCACTCCGCAGAGCAGAGTGTAACAAACATACCCTTCTTTAGGTGGTCCACACCAAAGTTCTATCCTCTGGCACGGACCTCTGAGAAGTGACTCAGGAAGAAAGTCTCAGGAGTTACCTGAGCCTGTCCCATAATAATGAGAAAAGGTCCAAGCAGACCGAAAAGAACAATGGAAGCAATACACACAGTAGAGCAAATTTTCACAGGACTCTCCAACATTCACCTGCTGGTCAACCACACCAATCTCACAGGCACAATGCCTTCTCATTCACACTGCCAAAATCAGACCAAGGATCCTTTACCAAATAGCTGCCCAGACAGCATCCACTGGGGACGTTGGTGTGACACCTGATCATCAGGGACGTCTCCCACGACTTCCAACAGTGGAACCTCCAGGGTCACTCGCAACCCTTTCCTTCCACCAAATGAGAATTCTCAACCAAACTCAAATGGGGACTTGTGTCCCACCAAATGGAGGTGGCCACTCCTCCTTCCATGGCAAATTTCCTTAGAAACCTCAGGTACCATGGGCTGTTTGTCTCTCCTGGGGCAGAGTCAGATGATCCTATCCCAGATGAGCCCCCAAATATTGGGGTTCAATATCGACCGATCCCCGGAGAGTCAAAGTGCACACACAGCAATGCAAATCACACAAAGAGGTTTTATTGCAAGCTCGAGCCTGGACCACAACGAGCCTCTCAGACCACCACCATGGCTGAGTGGGGAGTGGCCCTGAGGGATGAGAATGCACTCTACTTAAGAAATTTCCAATCATTCACATACAAAGACTGTACATTATTGGTTAACATTGGAACAGCTAAACGTATGTTCTCTTTTGGTTGGGTCCTGCCAATTTATTTGAATCTCATTGGGTCCTGCCAAAACTGAATGGTCCTGGAGGAAGAAGGGAGGAGGGAGGGGGTGAACTATGCAGGAGATGAGTCAGGGCTAGGCCCCTCCCCTGTCCTTGATAGATAAGGTTTCTGAGCAGCTGCCCATTTCTTGGACAGATATCTCTTAACAGCCTTGATAAACCCCGGGGGCCCAGTATGTCCTGTTTGTCCTGTATTGGCTCTTGAGGGTAGTACCTGTGTGCCCTTTCCTGGGGGGAGGTTTTATGGGCCATTTCCAGAAATGGCTTTGTTCATACAACATGGCTGCACAGATGTCACCTTGTTCTCAACATGCTGAGGCAGGCATTGAGCTTACAATCCTCTAGTCTCAGCCTCCTGAATCACTGGGATTACAGGTATGGCCACCATGCCCAGCTTTGAGATCTTCATTTTGAGAGAGACTTTAGTGGCTTTAAATTTCATAACTACAGTTCTCTTTCTGCATGTAAAGTGTGCCATTCTATAGCCTCCCGAACCCATTTGTTTCTGATGGGAAATGGGCTTTATTTTGATTCTTCTTCTTCCTCCTTTGGAATGTCTTTTACTTCTTTATGAAAAGTAATCTGTGAAGAACACAACATAAAATTGACCATCATAATCACCCACCTATATTAATCTGGTGCCTGAAACAGTTGGAATGCACAGATCTAGGGAGGCCTGTGAAGCCTGGGGATGGACATTGAATTTGCAAACATCAGGGCTCATGTTGACACAAAGCAGAACTGTTCTGCTCACCTGCCTGTCTTCCTTCTAGCTCACTGGTGGCTTCTTCTCCATGTGAGCTCCTGAGATCTGAGGAGCTTCCATGAGGCACTTGTCCCCATGGGTTGGCCTGAGATGCCATGGCCCTCTAGAAACAGCTGTCCCTTTGGTATGCATCATTTGATCTCCTCAAATGCATCAAGACCCCTGAGACCTCAAACCTGAGAGTTGCTACTGTGAATATTGACTCTTTCTCCCAAATAAAAATCATTAAAAAATCCTAACAGAAAGGATGAAAAATCAGAACCTAACCCTCCAATATCCCAGAACACCACACAGAACAATAACTCTAGTGAAACAGGAGATATCATGCTGGGGAGCCAGGTGAACCTTATCAATAGAGACCCAGTGGGTGCTGCCCAGGAGAGGGTGCTGGAAACTCTGGAGTCTGACACAGCCCTGCCTCTTTGTTCCTCTTTACCACTTGACTTTTAAAAAATAATGATCAATCCATTTTCTAGCCTGAATAGAGTTCCCAAATAGGAAACTTTGCTACAGATTTTTCTATTTTACAGAGAGGTATTTCTGGCTCTGTGTGCCTCTCAATAAATAGGCTGTAACATATGGTATAAAATAGATCTGTGGCAGTTATCTCCACCTAGCTTACCAAATCCTAGCCCATGAGCTGATTCATGTGAACACTTAGAGGAGGCAGAGTTTGCTGGCTGATCTCTGACACCATCCCAGGCTGCTTTCATCCTCTCAATATTTGCAATACAATGTGTGTCCTCTATGGGGTCTGACACAGAGAGGAAGCAAGCAGTGTGAGGGGCCTGTCTAAACCTGCTGGGTGCAGGAATGACTGGCCCAGAGTGAGGCAGTGTGAGGGGCATAGGACAACCTGCTGAGAACAGGGAAGAGTGATCCAGAGTGAGGAAGCAGCAGTGTGTGGGTCTTGTGTACACCTGCTGGGGTGCAGGAAAGACTGACCCACAGTGAGAAGCAGGCAGTGAGAGGGACTTAGGTGAACTGGCTAGGGTGCAAGGAAGATGAACACAGCTGAGCAAGCAGGCAGTGTGAGGGCCATGGTGAAAATTGCTGGCATGCAGAGATGACAGATACACAGTGAACAGACATGCAGTATGAGCATTGTGCAGACATCTGCTGGGGTGCATGGAAGACTGACCCACAGTGATCTAGCAGGCATGCACACAACTTCTGTGGTGCAGGGAAGACTGACCCAGCTGAGCCAAGGCACATAGGTTGGTGACAACTGAGGCAAACAGAGGTTGAGTGTCCAGATAGTAGTTCAGTGGAAATGTCCAGTGTGAAATTGTTTTATTTTTAATATTTTTTAGTCATAGACACACACAATACCTTTATATTATTTGCTTATTTACTTTTATGTGATACTGAGGATCAAACCCACTGCATCATACATACTAGGCAAGTACTCAATAACTGAGCCACAATCCCAGTCTATACCTGACACGTTTATATTCATGGGTTTGTAGTTTTATCCCAGGTTGAGAGAAGGTCACAGCTGGGAAATACAAATCCCAGGTAGACTTCAGAGCTTCCAAGTCTCAGCTAACTTTTTCTACCCCAGTAGCCCATGGGGCTTCCACAACCCAAGCTTCCTTCCTTGGCCAGCATTGCCCTTCCCTTTTTCTTTCAGGAGTGATAGCTTCTCTCAAGATGCAAGGAACTTTTCCTTGTAAAGAGTGACATCACCATTCAGAAGTTTGCCCAGGGTTATGGTCCCAATGTTTGTGGGCTCCATGGTCAAGCCCAAGGCCTCTGTGTCCCATCTAAGCTATACTGGCACAGCACAGGGTTTGGACATTGCAGCTGCAGCTTCTCCCAGCACATGGCCTCCAAGAGCCACACCAGAGGCAGCCCCACAGACTCTGAGACAGGTAGTGATGATCCACACATCTTCATGGCAGATATGAAAACATCACTCTCAGCCTTCCAGATTCCCAAGACATCTATAATGGATAAAAACCAAAGCACTGTGGTGGCAGCAACTCCAGGGAAAAAAACCATGGCTACCACCTACCATCCCCACAAACCAAGTCATGTAGAAACACCTCCAAAAAGCTACCCTTCACAAGACCCTGTGGTGATGAAGAAGGGTATATCAGTATCTTTTTCTGATCACTATGCCCTGGCACACAGACTTCTCTGCAGCTGACAGCAGCCACTGTCACCAAGGTCAGTGTTAACCCCATCTAAGACCAGAAGAGAGGGAGGTAGCATAGAGCCCTCAGTTTGCTGGCCTTCATCACCCAGGTTCAAGGGAGATTTTGAACACCCTGTGGTCACAGATATATGAAATGCAGGCCTCTGCCATTCCAGCTGGTTCCTGGAGAAGTCCCTGCTCACTGAGGGATTTGAACCTTCCTGGTTAATGACAGTACAGTATGTCAGAGGCTTCAATGTGCCTCAAATCCTAGCTTTTTATTTGGTATAAATCAAACCAAAGAAGTCAAATTAAATCTACTTCAGTCCAAATTGCAGGAAAACATACAGGTAATAACAGACTGCTAAAATAATAAGAATTTAAGGTATTTCCTAAGGCATACTTGCATGTTTGTGGATGAAGTCTGAAATTCCATTTGAGGTCCTCCCTTCCACTGTCACTGGTTTTCACTGAGTGCACTCCACCTCTGTGGTCACCTCTTCTGCTTGATACAGGATCATTTTCTGTCTCTCTCATTGGAACGCCACCCCAGAACCTGCACAGCCTTTTTTATCCATCCGGCTGCTCAGGGAATTTGGACATGACATAGCTTCATCTCTTTTTCATGTAATGCCCAAGGTTAGGAGACTAACTCAGCATCCTCAGAGGCAGAGAGGACTCAGACCAGGGTCCTGGCATCTGATTTAGGGCTCTGTGCTCATCCCTCTGGCCTGAAACTAAGACATAGACATTTGTAAACATGCTCCTGCCCTCCAAATTTCCCCTCCAGGTGGGAAGATAAATCCCACATATATAATCTAGTGCCAGCATTTTTATTGTGGCTTGTGGGGGCAGCAAAGTCATCAAGTTGTTATTGCCCACAGTGCTGATCATGCTGGATGAACAGTACAGTAGTGTGAAAGGTGAGGTGAAAGAGAGATGGTAGAAGTCTTGATGCCACCTAGGGCAATGCCTGTGCCTTGGGGGTTTTCCAAGCCCCTGTGCTGGGGAAGATGTGTCAGAATGAACTCTGTGCTGGAGGATCAAGGCTTGTGTCCTCTGGAGGACTAGGAAGATCCAGAGTGACTGTGAAGGGCATGAGGAATGTCCAAGCAGGACCAGCTTGGGTCACAGTGGGTCTGACTTCCTCTGTTACAGCTTACTTCTCTGAGACCTGCAAACATTCCCTGAGGTGCACAGAGAGTGCAGGTCCCTCCACTCAGTCCAGGAGCCTTGGAGACAGCTTTCACCAGGTGAGTGGGTTTCAACTGGCTCTGCAGACACTTTGGACAGGTTTAAAGCCACACCCCAAGAGCTATCAGCACATCCCAGTGATGGTATCTCCCTTGATGGATACTGCCTGGGCTCTTATATCAGTTCAGACACCTGGGTCAATGCAGAGCCCCTAGTCTGGAAGAGGTTAATATGTTGAAGTAGACTAGGTCACAAGCTCCCTGACTCAGCTGGTGGACAGAGTAGTTAAGACTGGGTGGTGGTCTTCCCTACAGCAGGCTCATACACAGAGTCTCAACTAGAAGAAGAATGGTAAAGCAAGGGCTGAAGCATGTAGGAGAAGATGGGCACTCAAATGCAAAAGCCCAGGTCTGTGTGGAAGGCTCTGATGGCTACCAAGGTATCAGCAATGAGACTGGTGGACTGAAAACTGTGAAATGCAGCTGAGAAACATCTCACATGTGTGTCTGGCTATGGGCACAGGGCTGAGTAGACACCTGAGCTGTTCACCTCCACTGCAGAGTGTAACCTGCACTGAAAGCTTCTGAGCATGCACCATGAATCTAGGCCCATTTTCCTGGCCCAGGACTGCCCACATGTCACTTCCCATAGTGAGCTCTGAGACGCTGACCTTGCATGGTGATGCTGGAGGCATATCCAGTCATTGAAGTTTGCAGTCAAGACTCTCCCTGCCCATTAGACTTCTTGGGTGGTTGGACCAAGTCACCAGGAGCATTTTACACCAGACTTGCCCCATATGATGTTCAAACCCAAGAAATCTGGATGAGGCCATCTTACTGCCTCTCTTCCCATTCCTGCTTTTCCTTCCTGTCTGGTCTCTCCAGACTCCATAGTCACATTGTGGCCAACACAGTTTTTGCTAACTTGACTTGAATACATGTTTTCATCCTTCATCTTGTTTCTTGTGGTCAGTGATGGTTATTTCCTTTCCTTGTCCTCTCTTTAGGCAGCAGAAAGTGATGTGGGCCATCTGGATGAAGCTGGTTTTGAAGATGAGTACATGCCCAGGAGCACACTTCCCTCCATCCTGCTGGCCATGGAGAGAGCAGGGTGGAATGCACAGATTATCCATAATCCCAGGAACCCAAGGAGTCCTCACTTTGTCCCTCCTAGCTGCTCACCTATGCAGCTCTTCTTTCACACAAAGACCTTATCAGAGGAAGCAAGGTCCAGCCACCCACTGTTGACCATAGCCTGAAGCCACGTTGGAAAGGTAAGTGCACTCATTCCCTGTTCCATCTCTTGACAATATCCAGGCTGTGTTCACTTTATCAGTTATCAGATGGATCCTGGTCTTGGGGTTAAGTCATTGGGTAAATCATTGAAGCTCAGTCTTGTTTCTTATCTGTGAAATGAGGAAAGTGCCTGCCCCCAGGTTTGTGGAGGAGAGCCCCAGGGCTAGAACTGGGACACTGTAGGTGTTCACTGCAGTCAGATCTGGCCCTTATATGGGCCTGGAGGAAGGGCTCTGAGACCCAAGTTTGCAATTCCCAGCATTGTAGGCCAAGGTCCAGTGACAGGGCTATAGTGAAGGAACAGAAGGAGCAGCACCAGCAGAAAGAGTCTTGAGTCTGGCTAACAGGTACTCAGTCCCTGCATTTGGAACTCATGATACAGGGCCTGTGGAGCCATGTCCCTCCAGAATGGACTACCCAGCCTGCACAGGATCAGTGGGGAGTGGTACCAGTGACCACTTCAGGTGAAGCCTCTTTATGTATATTATAAAATCATAAACCTGGGTAGAATAAACTGTGGTTAGACCGTGTCTCTCATTTTGGATACTATATATGTGGTTACCATAGATAAAGTAGGAATTTCATATGTTTGGGAACATGAATAAAATTAGAGGCTGTGCCTGTTTTCCCCACTGAAGAAAGAGTTGCCAGGAAGGACTCCATGAACAAGCTGTGTGTCTGCACTTATGTGATGTTGCTGTGTCAGGACACTGAGTTTCTGCTCTTATTCCAGCAAAGCAGGCAGCCCTGGATGTGTGTGGCAGTGTCCTTGGCAAGCCTTCCTCCCCATCACCTAGGCCCATGTGAGCATCCATGATTGGAGGGTTGTGGGGAGAGAGAGATTGCTGGGCTGTTTCTGATCTGAGTGTCAGGAAGGTTTCACATGAATGACTACTGCTGCTGTTGTCTCATAGGCCTTCTGATGCTGGGTACAATGGTGTGTGAAGGGGACAGATGCATCCAAGATTAGATCTTTCTCTGGGCATTGATTGAAGCTCAGGCCAGCTGGAGGTCAGAGAATGCTGCAGAAATGATTCCATCATTCTTTCACAGAAGCTGCACTGAGGTCTCTAGCTCCTCTCAGGACATGTGCTTCACCCTGACACAGAGCATCACAAGCCTGTACCTGGGAAACAGTGAGGGAATGCTTGTCCTTGCTGTGAGCTCCCTTGGGCCCACTCCCAGATCCCTGTGACTCTGCTCCCTTGCCTTTTCCCAGAATTCCCACCTCCCTTGGGATATAGTCTGGCTGCAAGTCCTTCCTGAGCACAGAACACCCTCATTCTCTGTGGGGAAGTCATGCTTCCCAGGGAAGTCTCAAAGACTCCTGACTATAGTGCATGTGGCAGGATCACTACATTCACAGGGTGGTGCTGGAAACAGGGAGGCAGAGGAAGCAGTCCATAGTCTGCAATGGGAATGGGTAGAGCATGAGTGCTCCCTGAAATACTGGCTTACAAGTCACAGCTACCCCATTCCTGGGCACAGAATAAATGTTCCACTGGTGTCATTGCATGGAACTCCAGGAGATTCCTACGTACAGTGCAGGGGTTCTGGGGGGCATCAAGGCTGCTTTAGCTTGAACACCCACTCCAGGTCACTGGTGGGAGTGTCCAGGGAGCCAAATTAGAGCAACCACATAAACCCTAAAGGCCACGACAAGAAACAACCTGCTGCTTTCCTGTCTTGAAGACAGCAGGTGAGAAGTAGTACTGGGGCCATAACTGCACAGCTGTGCCACCATGGGCAAGTCAGGCAGTTCTCTGAACCAGACGCTCCATGTTCTGACCAATACTAGCAGCAGCATGGTCTGATGCACAGACACACTGAAGGACTGGTGAATGGACAATGCTTGTACCACTGTGTTCACTGACTGCTTTTCCTCCTTGTGATAGTAGAACCTGGGGAAAGCAGCTCCTGATCCCTGTCACACCAGCAGCCCAGACCCTGAGAGGAGTCCTGACAATGTGGAGTACAGGGTTCTTGACTTCCAGCAGAGCAACCACATTGCCAACCATAAGGTGCCTGAGGTTCAGGGCTTCAGGGAAGGCAGCCTTCAGCTTCTCTCTCTGCATCAAACCCTTGGAATATTCATCATGCTTTAAATGGGGTCCCCTTGAGGATGCAGTGTCCCTCCCTCCACACAGCCTCACACATGTATGCTGAAGCTCAGGTAGCTCAGGGTTATGGAGTCAGTGACAGTTCGATCTCAAGGTTCCCACCTCTTTATCTGAGTTCTTGTCTGAGGAGCACTCACGTTGGGGTATACTTTTGGGCATAGCACCAAGAAGAGACCAGGCAGTCAGTACACCAGGATGAAACTCTCTCTTTTAAAGTTGAGGGCTCTCCATTGAGCACATAACAGGTGTTGTGGCTGGAACCTCATGCGTCCTCTCTGAATATGAGTTCTGGAGGGATGGGCTTGGGCTCATTTCCATAGCCAGGGAGCACATACAAACACTGCACCCTGAACCTCATCTGGAACTTGTGGGTTGAGGTCACATGGGATCTTCCAAACAGTCATGTAAGGGCCTGGGTTGCTTCAGGGGACTCACAGGATTTGTCACCTCAAAGGTAGGGACAATGTGCTTGGAGTCAAATTGAAGCCCATGATCAGAAGAAGAGAATCTGAGGCCAGGACCACCCTGCTCATCCCCTCCCTGTGTAGTTACTCCGACACTCTCTACTCAGACATCCAGGTCATTTGTTTCCTCTGAAGAGGACAACTACATTGTGGTGGACTGAGGAGACCCAGGCCCCGAAGTGCACCACGTGGGAGTGGGCAGCCATGGGACAGTACCCAGCCTCTGCCTAGGGCAGCAAACCATGACACAGTCCCAGCGCCACTCCTCCCACCTGCACCTTTACCCTCCACCCATCTCCTGACCACTTAACCTCAACCTCAGGGACTAGTACCCTTGCCTGGGAGGTGAGGGCTGACCCAGGTGCTTCCTTGGTCTCCCAGGACCCCTGTGACCCAGGGCTTCCTTGGCCACTCAAGATGTGTGATTTCTATCAGCAAATCAACACCTCTACTACCCTAGTGAGATATGTTTGTCAAAGCATACCCCCCAGTTTCCAAACATCCAGATAGAAAGAACAAGTCTCTCAGTCTTTTCTGTCAAACCAGAAAATCTCCATGTAAATCCCTTACTTTCTGACTGCCCCTTTTCTACAATGGCTGTCTTTCTACATCTGTACTTCCTCAGCCATCTCTTCCTCAGTATCTCTTCACACCAAAGATTGTGCTGTCACTACAAGCAGTAGGCTGCAACCAAGCTCCACTTATGTCAGGGATAAATAGACCAGCAGACTGCCTTCTTGGTGTACTTCCTTTCATTCTTGACTTCTGTGTGTCCTTCTGCATGTAGAATAAATTTCTTGTCCTGCTGACAGAGCTGGTATGTCTTTGAGTGCTTTTTTCTTTTTTCACCACCTGTGCTGCCCAGGTTCCTGGAAACTTCCAACTTGATTCTGGGCTCTGGGCCAGGATTCACACCCAAGGTTTACACATGCAGTCAGAGGCATGCATGACTGTGCATTTAGGTTCTCTTTCACACGGGGATTTCAGGCATGACCTCACAGGCAGGCTTGACACACTTGAGAAGGGATATTTGGCACTGCCTCCTGTATTTGGCAAACCAGTTGTACACCTGCTCAGTGGTCAAGTTCATCTCACGTCAAACCCACCTGTCCCACAACTGTGAATACTAGCCCTGGATTACAGGTGTGTACACAGTTGACTGGATCAGCTTGTGTCCATCAAGAAAGGGATTTAAACCCTGCTAAGTTCTCCAAGGTTAGCATACCATACAATATGCTGTGTGTACTGGATAGAGGACTGTGTGGGGAGCATGTGCTGGGCAGGAAGAGCAGGGCACCTGTAGACAGGACACATGG
Organism: Sciurus carolinensis; assembly: GCF_902686445.1. Taxonomy (NCBI): domain Eukaryota; kingdom Metazoa; phylum Chordata; class Mammalia; order Rodentia; family Sciuridae; genus Sciurus; species Sciurus carolinensis. The sequence goes on from NW_025920104.1 coordinate 2,060,790, forward strand.
GCCTTACCTCCTGAGCTTATCCTATTCCCAGTCACATATGGGCCCTTACCCTGAGGTGACACTCCACCCTGTATGTCTTTGAGTGCTTCAGAGTCAGTTAAATTCCAGAGTGCCAAGACCTGGCCAGGAACATCCTGAGATCCTGGAAGAGAATGCTCTACATATAGTGCCTGTTCAGGGCCATTACCTGTCTTGGAATGACCCTTGTCTTGTGTTTCAAAGGCCCCATCTCAGATCTGGGAGCCTCTGCAGATTAGGCAAGTGATAAATGAACACATCCCTTGTAATAAAACTGAACACATGGAGGGAAGAGTTCAAGATGTGACACCAATTCCTGAAGAACAGACCATTGAAGGGGCCTGGGGGACATCTGATTATAGCCTAAGACACCCAGCAGAGGGTGCCATCTGGTGGAGTGTAATTACCTGGGCAGAGGGGGAAGCTAACTGGCAGGAAAAGAGGTACAGAGGTACAGGAAGGAGTGTGGGGATCTCCCCTCAGGATGGTGTCAACCAATGTGGAAGGAACAAACTGGGTGGAGGTGGGGAGAGAATGTAGGAAGGGACAGCTGCTTGGTGGAGCAGTCTGTTTATTAGGTGACCTAGCTGGGCTGTAGGGAAGATCCCTACATTGCTTGGGGACATTTCTGGTGAGATTTAGGAACTTTCATGGATGCTGTGTATGTCACCTATTGTGGGCTGTTGTCCTTACCTGCTGGGCCTTGCTGGTTTGGCTGCTCACACCTGAGGCAAATTCCTGCATCCCTTGACACAACTCTCTGGGGAAAGTCTGCTTCTGGTGTCCTTCAGGGCAGAGGGAGAAGGATGGTAGGTTCCTGAATGAGGATAGTGAGCAGGGAAGTTACAGAATAAGACCCTCCACATGCTCTATGCTCAGGGCCCGGCTCTCTGAGGAAGATGACATTCATCTCCCTGAAATCCCATCCATCATCCTCTTCCTAGGGGACACCTTGCCTGTGGACAGCCCCTCCCACAAGAGTGGACACACAGCATTACACTGAGTCTGACTGAGGAGGCCCCATGGGATATGCTCTGGGTTGGATCTTCACCTACCTTCCTCCTCTGAGGGCACCCCTCCTGCACTGCTCAGCACAGGCCTCTTCTGTGACCCATCCCACCCCACATGCACTTCATTTGCATTGTTTTGCCTACCCTTGTCCTGGTCTTGCCCTTCCAAGCAGAAATCCTCCATATCCCACACTTCCTCTTGCGGACAGGCATAGTTCCTGGGCCCTTGCCTCTTCCCTCACTTCCAGCACCTCCAACCAGAAATCCTCACCTCTGGTGACTGGGTCCTCACTTCCATGGTGAGGCATATGCTGTCCCACCATACTTCCCAATATTGGGAGCCCTCCTCAAGCCCAGGACTGTGGGACACAGTGGTCCCTTCCAGCCTGCTTTCCTGAGACATACTCCCTGCTCACTTCTGTCCCAATAGGGTCAGGTCTGTGAGCTGCTGTACACTGAAACCTGTCTCACCTTACCTTCCCCTCCCACTGATGCCCTGGGTGACATGCTCCTGTTGAGCAGGATCACACCCTGTTTGTGACAGCTCACCCATATTGTCTTTTCATCAGTTCCAAAGTCACATCCTAGCCTACTGCTTCTCTGCCTTGAGCATTTCTGAACACTTCTCATACCTCACTGCTACTCTAACTGCTCTGGGATTCAAAGACATAGAGATCCTTCCTCTGATCCAGGAGCAGCACAGGTGTTGGCTCAGATGCACTTCTATGCACTCTGAGAGTTTTCAGCATCACTCACTAGATGAACAAGGGGCACAGAGCTGGAACTGCTGACACAGCACAATGGGTGTTGAGACTTGTGGCTGTAACTCTCCTGTGATTGACTTTTCATGTAAGTGAAATGTGGCACACAAAAGAGCCAACTGAGTGTGGTAGATGCAACATCTAGATGCTGCTCACTGCTCACACACCCCAATAACCTTCCCAGAGTTCTGACTGCCCTGAAGCCCTCTGCACCCTGGAGAAGAAAGCAGCATGCTGCTGGGTGTTCACACTCAGCATGGTACCCCGGAATCTCACATCAGCCAGTCTGCAAAACCTCCATGTCTGCCCATGATCCTTCCTTCTCTCCTGCCAATTAGAGCCCTGGGATGCACCTTGATGCCACCACACCCTCCACCACCCTTCAGAGACAGCAGCACAGTGAGAACAGAGCCTAGATTCTCCAGCCCTCTGCCCACATTCTCCCACTGTCACTCATCCTCCTGGGGAACCCTGATGGAGGGTGAGTCAATGCAACCACTGCCTGTTTCTGTACTTTTATACTATTGTCACACTCTGATCCTCCAGATGGCTTCCATATGTTCATGGCATCAAGTACCCTCAACTCCTGCTGTGCACCACAGGCAAAAGACAAAACACCCCTCACAAACATGCTGAGAAGGCCACTTGTGCTGGTGCTCAGGTCGCTGACTGCTGAGCCATGCCCTGGCAGGCTGTGAGCATCTAGAGCACCTACTTGTATGTCAGATCTGAGCCCATGAACTGCTCAACTGCTGAGGACCTGTCACCTGCTTTCACTAGTTGGTGGGTGGCACACAAGCAAACCTCTCTGGTCCTAAATGGCATCCATGTCTTCTTCCTGCAAGAATGAAGCCCTGAGACTCAGCAATCTTGGACTGAGTCAGGCAGTGCACTCCCAGAAATGGTCACCCTGGGATGTAAAACAGTCTTTGATCTCTGTGACTGGCTAGAAACCTGTGCATATCTCTCATGTGAAGGCTCAGCAGCTGACTACAATTTTCTGTGTCTCATGCATGTATAGTGATGAAGGTATTAAACACTCATTAGAGTTATTTTGTGACTGATCACATTGACAAATTATTTGGCACCTATCCTGTGCAATATGCCCTTCTGATGACATCACACACTACTTATTCTAGCCCTTGACACACTTCCATCCTATGGCTCTGAGAGACCCCTTGGTGCTTATATGTGGGACACAGGCCCAGTAGCCACCACTGCCCCACATGCCCACTGTCCCTGTTCACAAGCTGTATCATTCTACCAAGCTCAGGAGGCAGATGAGAGGAGATGGTCATGGAGCTGACTGCTGGCATGGACTCAGTCACCCAGCACTGAAGAGACAGAAGGAGTGCAGTTTGGGGCCTGGATCACAGTCAGCAAGAAACTCTGATGCCATACTGCTGGTGGTGTTGTGACTGTGGCCTCCTCCACCAACACCAGCCCCTCTGAGGCATTTGTGGTACATCCAATCCTTTGACTCCCCTGGAGGAATCAGCACAACCACATGCCAGCAGTATCTCTTCTTTCAGCAGAATCTCTGCAGGAAGGTCAGCACTGTCATATCCCAGCCCTGACACAGCCATGAGGTAGTGGATGTCATTCTGAACTGTGCCATATTCTTGCTTCTTTCTGGTACCTGGCACCTCTGGAAGAAGAACATGCTGAGAACTGGTAGTCCCAACGAACACTGACTGCCACCCCAGCAAACCAACCTTGGGGAAGACAATGATGACTGTGGTGAGGGAAGAGGTCTGGTTTTGAACCAAATGATCAGCAAATACACAGTGTTTTGAATCAGGGCAGGGGCTACAATGCCCACCAGGTTCCCAGGAATGTTCCCTGATCTCTCAATCATTCTATTGCATGTTGTTGCACTCTGAGAATAGTCTCACTTTGTTTCCAGTGCTCCTGTGCCATGAGAGCAAAAGATGGGAGAGAGACTCTATTCAAAGTGGAAGGGGCGGTCTTCAGGCATGGCAGGTGTAAAGGGCATGGAGGTTTCAATCTCCATTAGGAGAAATGCACTTTCTCTATCCCCAGAGGCTTTCTCTGGACCTTGGACCACCTGGATGAGGATTCACTTCTGTGACCTCGTGCCTACACTGCAGACAGCATCTGAGTCACAGAGGGGTGGCACAACAGCAAGATGGTGTCACAGTTCCCATGGCAACCAGAGATGCTTCTGGTCCTGGCCACTTCAGACCGAGATTCAAAACAATCACCAGCTCTGTGGAGACAATAAGAGGAAAGATGAAAGGAATGAGGGCCAGGGGCCTGATGTTTCAAGAAATGATATTCTAACTCTTGGCCCAATTGAAGAGGAGCTATGGGGTGTGCAGGGCTCAGCTGAGTGGGTTGTTGATTGCTCTGGGTCCCAGCATGATAAGGTACCCACTGATATCTGACATCTCGCACTACCCTCCAGGCCTGCTAGATGGTGCTGTGCTTGTCTGGCCACACCAGGCTTCATGACAGCCTGGTCACCTAGTTCCTGCCTTGGGCATTGAGTCCCCACGAGGTCTAGGGGATGAGGCAGGGATGGAGGACTGCATGAGGGCATGTGGGTCACCAAACTTACCACAATCCCCAGCTGGCATTGCCCTCTGAAACCGCTCCTCCAGGTCTGGTCACACCCATGATTTTACCAAATCAGGTAACTAGCCTAGGACCCTAGCAGCCACACATCATGATGGCTACTGACAGTTCAGGGCTGGGGAGAGTGCAGTGCAGTTCCCTGGTTCAGGTGCTCCTTGAATTGGGAAACATCAAACCCAGTCTGGTCGGTTGCCCCTCCTTTCCCAGAAAGCCATAATGCAAGACAGCTGAAACCTGAGGAGTTGGACCTTCCAAGTGGAGGTTGGTGGCTGCTGGGGTGGCTCATGTGGAGAGTCATGAGGAAGGCATTCACACAGCATGTTGATTGGAGGACTGGAAGGAGCTGTCAAGCAAGGAGAGTAGTTCTGTGCTCACTCCACCTGCCAGGGCCAAACACCTTGGCTGCTGCCTTACAATGGGCTGCACTCAGAAATTTTCCTGCTGTAATATTTCCAGAGGCCCTTCGACTCATCTTCAGATGCAGAAATATCAGGTCAATCTGTGTACATCCAAGGGCTCATTCCTTTGACCAGACTAGTGCCTCTGTGGCACAAGGCCCTCTGGGAAATTGACAAGAGTTCTATTACCAGCCCCTGAAAGTTGCAGACCACAAGCCAATGGATGAAACAAGAGCCTGACTGTTGGCATGATGAACACATTTTCACTGGGCATAATAACAAACTTGGACATGCTGCATGCTGAAAGAGGAATGATTAGGAAGCTTCATAGGTGAATACTCAAAAAGAAAGAGTGAGGACATTTGGGGAGACATGAAAAGCATAAAAGTGTGGGTGCTGAAAACCAACTACAGTGAAGAGACACTAACAATATGGTCACTGTTTAAGGTCTACGCCCAAATTCTAGGACATTTCTTCAGCTTCAACATACTGTACCAATATGGGAAATAGTGTCAGATCATTCTGTAAGCAACCATCATTACTGAACCTAATTCCCCTTGCAAGGATATCAATGCCCTTTTGAAATCCTTGTTCTCTCCTGTAGCTTGCAAGGGACAGCTGGTAATACACATGCTGATTTTTATTTTTTTTTGGCACAATACCTTTGAGGAAAGACTTTCCTTACACCACTCCACCTACTCTCATGACTTTAAGTGTAAACAACATCATGTTGTGATATGCAGCACTGAATCATGGCTCTGGCAATAAAGAGTGCACCACAATATCAGAAATTTAATCGAAACCATCTCTAATCAAGTGTAAAAGCAAAGAACCAATATGTGCAAAAATCTGAATATCAAAACAGAATACATAAAAGCACATCCAAATATCTGACAAAACTTGTTAAGAAAGAAGAGCCATATCCCAGACCTGAGAGCCAGAGCACAGAGCACAGACACAGAGCCCAGAGTACGGAGCAGTGAGCCCAGAGATCAGAGCACAGAGAAAAGACCCAAACCCAGAACTCAGAGACAGAAACCAGAGCCCAGAGCCAGAGCTCAGAGCACAGAGCACAGACACATAGCACAGAGCACAGAGCTAGAGCACAGAGGCCAGAGCAAAGAGCACAGAGCCAGAGAACTCCATATAGAGCACAGAGTCAGAGCCAAGAGCACAGAGCACAGAGCACAGAGAGCAGACCCAGAGGTCAGAGCACAGAGCCAGAGCACAGAGCACAGAGAACAGAGACAGAGCCCAGAGCACAGAGAACAGAACCAGAGACCAGAGCAGAGGCCCAGAGTTCAGAGACAAAACACAGAGCCCAGAGCAAAGAGTACTAAGCACAGAGCACAGACAACAGTGCACAGAGCACAGAGCCCAGAGCCCAGAGCCAGAGCCCAGAGCACAGAGGGCAGAGCACAAAGCACACAGCCCAGAGCCCAGATCTAGAATAGAGTGAAAGAACAGAGACCAGAGCCCAGAAACAAGAGCACAGATCCAGAGCACAGACCAGAGTACAGAGCAAAGAGCAAGAGCACAGAGTCAAAGCACAGAACCCAGAGCCCAGAGCAGAGAGCACAGAGCACACAGCCAGAGTCCATAGCACAGAGTCCATAACATAGAACAAGAACAAATAGCCAGAGCACAGAGCCAGAGCCCAGAGGGAAGAAGGCAGAGCACAGAGAACAGAGCAGAGAATTTATCCAGAGCCCAGAGCACACAGTACAGAGCACAGAGCCAGATCACATTGCCAATCACAGAGCCCAGAATCCAGAGTGCAGAGTGCAGAGCTCAGTGCACAGACCCCAGAGCATAAAGCCAAGAGCACAGAGCCAGAGCCCAGAGCACAGAATGCAGAACACAGAGCATAGAGTGTAGATGACAGAACACAGAGCCCAGAGCACACAGCACTGAGCCCAATGACCAGAGACCAGAGCCCAGAACACAGAGCCAAGAGCCAAGTGCACAGAGCACAGAACACAGAGCCCAGAGCCAACAGCTCAGAGCCAGAGCCAGTGTAAAGAGACAGAGCACAGAGCACAGAGCATAGTGACCACATGTCAGAGAACAGAGCACAAAGTCCACAACCCAGAGCACAGAGCACAGAACCAAGAGTCAAGAGAACATAACAGAGAGCACAGAGCACAGAGCCCAGAGCTCAGAGCCAGAGCCAGAGTACAGAGACAGAGAACAGAGCACAGAGCACTGTGACAAGATTCTAGACCCCAGAGTGCAGAGCATAGAGCCAGAAGTCTGGGCTGTGTCCCTGAGCTCTGGCTCTGCACTCTATGCTCTTGTTTGTGCTCTGTGTTCTGGTCTCTGTGCATTTTACTCAGTGCTCTGTGCTCTGTACTCTGGGCTCTCTGCTCTGCACTCTTTACTCTTCCTCTGTGATCTGGGACCTGGCTCTGGGCTCTGGCTGTGGGCACTGTCTTTGACTCTGTGTCTGGGCTCAGTGCTATGTGCACTGTGCTCTGGCTCTGTGTCTGTGTTCTGTGCTCTGTGCTCTGTGCTCTGGGCTCTGGCTCTGGGCTCCTGCACTGTGTTTTGTGCTCTGTGTTTTATGCTATATGCTCTGTGCTCTGGCTAGGTACTCTGGGCTCTGGCTCTGTGCACTGTACTCTGTACTCTGTGCTCTGTGCTATGGTCTCTGGTTTCTGAGATCTGTGCTCTGTGCTCTGGGCTCTGTGATGTGTTCTCTGTGCTCTGTGATCTGTGCACTGGGCTGTATTCTCTGTGCTCTGGCTCTGTGCTCTGTGCTTCTTGATCTGTGCTCTGGGTACTGTGCCCTATGCTCTGGGCCCTGTGCTTGGTGCTCTGTGCTCTGGCTCTGTACTTTCTGCTCTGATTTCTGTACACTTTATTCTGTGCACTCTGCTCTTTACTCTGTGCTCTGTGCACTGGGCTCTGCCTTTGGACTCTGGATCTGTGCTCTGTGCTCTGTGTTCTGTGCTATGGTCTCTAGTCTCTGAGCTCTGTGCTCTGTGATCTCTCTCTGAGTTCTGGTTTCTAGGCTCTGTGCTCTGGGCATGTGCTCTGGGCTCTGGCTCTAGGCTCTGTCTCAATACTCTTGGCCTGGGCTCTGAAGTCTGTCTCTGTTCTCTGGGTCTTGGCTCAGTGCTCTGTGATCTTTGTTTTGCACTCTGCACTATAAGTTCTGGCTCTGTGCTCTGTGCTCCTTGCTCTGTGCTCTGGGCACTGTGCCCTGTGTCCTGGGCTCTGTGTTTCATACTCTGTGCTCTTGCTGTGAATTCTCTGCCCTTGTCTCTGTACACTTTATTCTGTGTTCTGTGCTCTGTACTCTGAGCTCTGTGCTCTGGCTCTGGGCTCTGTGCTCTGTGCTCTCTACTCTGTGATCTGTGCTCTGGCTCTGGGTACTGTTCCTGACTGTGAGTCTCAGTTCAGTGCTCTGCACAATGCATTTTCTCTGGGCTCTTTGCTCTGTGCTCTGCACTCTGTGCTCTAGGCTCTGCTCTGGGCTCCTGGTCTGTGCTCTGTGTTCTGTACTCTGTGCTCTGTGCTCTGTGCTCTGGACTCAGGTCACTGTCCTTTGTGCTCTTGCACAATCTCTGTACTCTGGCTCTGGCTCTGAGCTTTGGGATCAGGACTCTGTGACCTCTTCTGTGCTCCTGGGTCTTGGAACTATGTTCTGAACTCTGTGCTCTATGTTCTGTGCTCTGGGCTATGGGCTGTGGGTTCTATGCTATGGACTCTGGGATCTGTGCTCTATGCTCTGGTCTCTGTGTTCTCTGCTATGTGTTTTATCTCTGGAATCTGGAATCTGGCTAAGTACTGTGGGTCTGCCTCTCTGCTCTGTACTCTGGTCTCTGTGCTCTCTGCTCCGGTCTCTGTGCTGTTTACTCATGCTTTGTGCTTGGTACTCTGCACTCTGTGCTCTGGCTGTGTTCTTGCGCCTTGTGCTCTGTTCTCAGAACAGGAGCCCAGAGCCAGAACCCAGAGCCCAGAGTGCAAACCAAAGAGCAGAGAACACAGAGCACAGTGTCCAGACCCAGAGTCAGAGACAGTGCCCAGAGTCAGAGCCCAGATTCCAGAGTTCACCTCACAGATCACAGACCACAGAGCCAGAACCCAGAGCCCAGAGCACAGAGCACAGAGTAGAGAAAACAGAGCAGGAGCCCATAGCCAGAGCCCAGAGTGCAGAATACAAAGCACAGAGCACAGAGCACAGAGCCATTAAGCAGAAAACAGAGACAGAGTTCAGAACCCAGACACATGGTATTGAGAGAGAGCATAGAGCCAGAGCCCAGAGCACACAGCCCAGAGCACAGAGCATAGAGCACAGAGACCAAAGCACAGAGCACAGTGCCCAGAGCCTAGAGCACAGAGTCCAGAGTGAGAGGCCAGAGCACAGAGCACAGAGAATGGTGACAAGAACCAGAGCACAGGGCACAGTACCAGAACCCAGAGCACAGAGTGCAGAGCACAGAGCCAGAGCCCAGAGTACACATGACAGAGCACAGAGCCCAGTTCACAAATCTTCAAGACCAGAGCCCAGACCCAGAGCCTAGAGGCAGAACTCAGAGCACAAATAACAGACACAGATCACAGAGCACAGAGCTAGAGAACAGAGCCAGAACCCAGACAACAGACCCAGAGTTGAGAGACAAAACATAGAGCCCAGAGCCCAGAGTACAGAGAAGAGAGCACACAGCAGGAGCCCAGAGCCAGAGTACAGAGTACAGAGCACAGAGCCAGAACACAGTGCACAGTGCAGAGTCCAGAACCAGAGTACAGAGCCAGAGCCCAGAGCCATAGGCCAGATACAGAGACCAAGCACAGAACACAGACTACAGAGCACAGAGCACAGAGCCCAGAGACCAGAGCACAGAGCACAGAGCATGGTGACAATAATGAGATCACAGGGGACAGTGCCAAGAGCCTGGAGCACAGAGTGCAGAGCACAGAGCCAGAGCCCAGAGCACAGTGTGCAGAGTACAGAAAACAGAGCTCAGTGACCAGAGCACACAGTACAGTGCAAAGAGACCAGTTCACAAGTCTGGAAGCCCAGAAGCCAGAGCCCAGAGACTTAGAGGCTGAACTCAGAGCACAAATCACAGACCCAGAGTCCAGAGCACAGAGCCAGAGCACAGAGACCAGAACACAGAGCACAGAGCCAAAAAACAGAGTCAGAGCCCAGAACACAGACCCAGAGTTCAGAGACAGAACACAGAGCCCAGAGCCCAGAGTACAGAGCACAGAGCACAGATACCAGAGAACAGAGCACAGAGCACAGAGCTCAGAGGCAGAGCCAGAATACAGAGACAGAGCACAGAGCACAGTGACCAGATTCCAGAGCACAGAGCACAGAGCAAAAAGTGCAGAGCACAGAGTGTAGAACACAGAGCACAGAGACCCAAGCACATAGCACAGGGCCAAGAGCCCAGACCCAGAGTACAGAACCAGAGTATAGAAACAGAGCAGAGAGCCCAGAGCCCAGAGCCCAGAGTGCAGAACACAGAGCACAGAGCACAGAGTCCAGAGTAGAGAGCACAGAGACCAGAGAACAAAGCAAAAATCAGAGCATGGAGCACCATGCCCAGAGCAGAGCAGAGAGCACATTGAGCAGAACGAGAGCACAGTGTACAGTGCCCACAGACCAGAGCACAGATCAGAGAGCACAGAGCCAGAGCTGGGAGCACAGAGTGTAGAGGACAGAGAACAAATCACAGAGCACAAAGCACAGAGCACAGATCCCAGTGCAAAGGGTACAGACACAGAGCCCAGAGGACAGACCCACAGTAGAGAGACAGAACACAGAGACAAGAGCCTAGAGTACAGAGCACAGAGCACAGAGCAGGAGGCCAGAGCAAGGGCCCAGAATGCAGAGTGCAGAGCACAGAGCACAGAGCACAGATCCAGGACCCATAGAACAGAGACAGAGTTCAGGTCCCAGACTCAGAGTATTGAGACAGAGCCTGGAGTCAGAGCCCAGAGCACAGAATACAGAGCAAGAGTAGAGACAGAGCACAGAGCACAGTGCCTACAGCACAGAGTGCAGAGCACAGAGCACAGAGTACAGAGCACAGAGCATAGAAAATAGAGCAGGAGCCCAGAGCAAAGCCCAGAGCACAGAATTCAGAGCACAGAGCAGAAAGTGCAGTGCAATTACACAGAACAGAGACAGAGTTCAGAGCCCAGACCCAGAGTATTGAGAGACAGCCATGAGCCACAGCCCAGAGAACACAGCCCAGAGTACAGAGCCCAGAGCACTGAGCACAGACCACAGAGCACAAGCCCACAGCCTAGAGTACAAAGCACAGAGCACATAGACCAGAGCACAGAGCACAAACCAGAGCACAGAGCACACCTGAGAACACAGACTTATATCTCTGCGCTCTGGCCCTGCATTTTTGCTCTTTGCTCTGTGCTCTTTACTCTGGACTGGTCATTGTGCTCTGTGATCTTGCTCTGTCTCTATACTCTGGCTCTGGCTCTGAGCTCTGTGCTCTGGGCTCTGTTCTCTGTTCTGTACTCTTGCTCCTTGGCTCTGTATTCCGGGCTCTGGTCTTTCTGCTCTCTGCTCTGTGCTCTGCACTCTGGGCTCTGGGCTCTGTGCTCGGGTCTCTGGTCACTGTGCTGTGTGCTCTGTGCTCTGTCCCTGTACTTTGGCTCTGTATTTTAGGTCTGGGGTCTTGGCTCTGTCCTCTGGTCTCCGTGCTCTGTGCTCTGTTCTCTGGTCTCTTTGCTCTGTGCTCTGTTCTCTGTAATCTGTGGTCTGTGCTCTGGCTCTGTGCCCTGCCCTCTGTGCTCTGTACTTTGGGCTCTGTGCTCTGGGCTCTGGCTCTAGGCTCTGTCTCAATACTCTGTGTCTGGGCTCTAAAATTTGTATCTGTTCTATGTATCCTGGCTCTGTCCTCTGTGCTCTGGTTTCTATTCTCAGTTCTCTCCTCTCTGTGCTCTACACTCTGTGCTCTGTACACTGTGCTCTGGCCTGTGTGCTCTGGACTCTGGCTCTAGGCTCTGTCTCAATACTCTGGGTGGGCTCTGACCTCTGTGTCACTTCTCTGGGTCCTGGCACTGTTCTCTGCACTTCACTCTCAGGGCTCTGGTAATGGGCTCTGTCTCTGTTCCCTGTACTCTGTGCTATGAGCCTGGGATGTGGGCTCTGTGTTCTGCCTCTGTACTCTGGATCTATGCTCTGGGATATGTGCCCTGGGCTCTGGGTTCTGGGCTCTGGGATGTGGGCTCTGTGCTATGGTCTCTGGTCTCTGAGCTCTGTGCTCTGTGCTTTGTATTGTAGTCTCTGTGCTCTGGGCTCTATGTGCTGTGCTCTGTGCTTTGCACTGCATGCTCTGGGCAATGGCTCTGTTCTCTGGGCTCTGGGCACTGTATTCTGTGCTCTGGGCACTGTATTCTGTGCTCTTGGCTCTGTGCTGTGGACTCAGTGCTCTGGATCTGTACACTGTGCTCTGTGATCTGCCCTCTGTGATCTGTTCTTTGTGTGCTGTGCTCTGTGCTCTGCACACTGTGCTCTGTGCAATGGTTCTGTGCTCTGTGTTCTGGGCTCTGGGCACTGTGCTCTGTCCTCTGGGCTCTGTGTTGTGGTCTCTGTGCTCTGTGCTCTGTTATCAGACCATGATCCCAGAGCCAGAGACCTGAGTGTGGAGTGCAGAGTGCAGAGAAAGGAGCACAGAGCACAGAGACAGAGACATGGTGCAGAGACCACAGAGTCAAGACATAGAGTCAGAGAAAGTGGCCAGAGCCAGAGCCCACAGTACAGAAACCAGAGCAAAGATTGTGAAGCACAGAGCCAGAGCACAGAGCACAGAGCACAAGGCACAGAGCACAGAGCACAGAAAACAGAGTAGGAGCCCAGAGCCAGAGCACAGAGGCCAGAGCACAGAGCACAGAGGTGAAAGCCCAGACCCAGAGTACAAGCCAGAGTACAGATACAGAGTACAGAACACAGAGCACAGTGACCAGTGACCACTGCAAAGAATCCAGTGCCTAGAGCCTATAGCACAAAGCCATGAGTACAGAATGAGAGCCCAGGGTCCAGAACACAGAATACAGTGCACAGAGAACAGAGCAAAGAGCAGGTTGGCCAGAACCAGAGCACAGGGCACAGTGCCTACAGCCCAGAGCACAGAGCCCAGAGCACATAGTGCAGAGCACAATGAACAGAGCACAGAGCCCAGAGCACAGAGCACAGAGCACAAAGAGCACAGACACAGAGTCCAGAGCACAGACCCAAGGTACAGAGACATAACATAGGTCCCAGAGCCTAGAATACAGAGGACAGAGCACAGAGAATAGAGATCATTGCACACAGCACAGAGCCCAGTGATCAGACAAATTATAGAGAGACAGAACACAGAGCCCAGAGCCCAGAACTGAGAGCACAGAGCACAGAAACCACAACAAAGACCCTAGAGCACAGAGCACAGAGCCAGAACACAGAGTGCAGAGCACAGAGCACAGAGCTCAGGGTTTAGAGTCAGAGCCCAGAACACAGAGCACAGAGCCTAAAGCTCTCACTCAGGGTACAGAGCCACAGTACAGAGAGACAGCACAGAGCACAGAGCACAGTGAACAGAGAACAGAGAACAGAGCACAGTGCCCAGAGGCCAAAACACAGAGCCCAGTGCACAGAGCCAGAGCCCAGAGCACAGAGTGTAGAGCAAAGATATCAGATCACAGAGTACACAGCACAGAGCTCAGTGTGCAGGGAATAAATCAACAAACCCAGAAAACAGATTACATAGCCCAGAGCACAGAACACAGCACAGAGCTCAGAGCTCAGACTCTCTCCAAATACTCTGGGTCTGGGCTCTGAACTGTTTCTCTGTTCTCAGGGTCCTGACTCTGTGCTCTGTACTCTGTGCTCTGCATTCTGTGCTCTGGGTTCTTGCTGTGGGCTCCTGCTCTATTTTCTATGCTCTGTGCTATGTACTCTGTGCTCTGGGGTCTGGGAACTGTGCTCTGTGCTCAAGTTCTGATCATTGTGCTCTGTGCTCAGGGCTCTGGACTCTGCTCTGAGGTCTGTGCTCTGTGCTCTGTGCTGTGCTCTGCACTCAGTGCTGCAGGCACTGTGCTATGTGCTCTGTCTGTGTATACTTGCTCTGTATTCTGTGCTCTGTGCTGTAGTCTCTGTGCTCTGTGCTCTGGATCTCTGTGCTGTAGTTCTGCACTCTGTGCTCTATCCCTGTGCTCTGTACATTGTGCTCTGGGCTCTGGCTCTAGGCTCTCTCTCAATACTCTGGGTCTGCTCTCTGAACTCTGTCTCTGTTGTCTGGGTCCTGGCTCTGAACTCTCTGCTCTGTGCCCTGCACTCTGCACTCTGGGCTCTGGCTCTGGACACCTACTCTGATTTCTGCACTCTGTGCTCTGTGCTCTGTGCTCTGGGCTCTGGCTCTGGGCACTGTCTCTGACTCTGGTTCTGGACTCCATGCTCTGTGCACTGTGTTCTGGCTCTGTGCTCTGTGCTCTTTGCTCTGCACTCTGTGCTCTCAGCACTGTCTCTGGACTCCTGCTCTGAGACTGGAGCCCAAAAAACAGAGCCCAGAGTCATGTGCCCAGAGCATAGTTCCAGAATACATAGACAGATCACAAAGCCCACATCTCATGCTCACAGCACAGAGCACAGGGAACAGAGAAAGAGCCCAGGGTCAGTGCCCAGAGTGTGGAGTGCAGAACACAGAGCACAGAGCACAGAACCAGGACCCAGAAAACAGAGACAGAGTTCAGAGCCCAATCCCAGAGTACTGATACAGGGCCTATATCCAGAGCCCAGAGCACACAGCCCAGAGCTTAGAGCACAGAGCACAGAGCCACAGCAGAGAATGCATAACACAGAGCATGGAGCACAGAGTGCAGAGCACAGAGATCAGAGCACAGAGCATGGAACACAGAGCACAGAGTCAAAGCCAGATTACAGAGGAAGAGCATAGAGCACAGAGGAAAGTGCACAGAGCACAGAGACCTCAGCTCAGAGCACAGAGCTGAGAGCACAGACCCAGGATACAGTGCCACAGTAGAGAGACAGAGCACAACACCCAGAGCATGTACACCTCAGATTGTCATGAAGCAGCCTCTTCTTTATTCAGATCCCAAAACAACAACAACCCCCCAAAAGCAGTCTCACACTCAATATATAAGCAGTCTCATGCACAAGCAATTTCGATCAGATATGTCCACCCAATCCTGTTAAAGGTCAAGCAATCACGAGCTCAAGCATACATGTAGCCAATTGTAACAGCTTCCTATTTTTCTCCAGGCATACCAAGCACTGTCCTTTGGCTCTCTGCCAGCCCACATCTCCCCCTGTTTGTTTATAAAAAGACCATGCCTGTCTTAGGTTGTCCATGACAGAGCAACATCCTTACCCGTCATCAGGAAAATGAAGCTTATATCTTCATTCCCTGTCTCAGGTTGGTATGAGCTCTTCACGAATCTTATCCATCTCTGACTTACCGGTCTAGCATAGCCAAACTTGGGGGGAGGTTCCCACATAACCTGCTAAGTCATAGGAGCCATTTGGGAAGGGTGCTAAGTCAGGAGAAAAGGGTACAGTAGGTAACCCTAATGTGGAATTAGTGGTAAGAATAGGAGGATACAGATTGCAAGAGTTAGTAAGGGGCAAAGGGCAAGGTCACGCTTTTACTATCCCCTATAGGTAACACAGGGCTCCTCCATTAACAATGATGAGGGATCGTCAACAACAGCAGTTGAAGGAACTTCCACAACTTCTTGTTGTTCTTGGTTTTCTATTGAGGAATCCTTGACCAATCTTTCAGGCACCCAAATTGGCGATTGTGCGTCCTGTGGGAAAACACAAACAGATCCTCGGGTCCAGATTAATACCAGATCTGGGCCTTTCCATTGTCCCGAAAGAATGTCCTTCCAGAGCACTTGAGGTAGATGTTTTTTATTAGGCTCTGAATGATGGTCAGCAGCCTATCAGCCCTCAGAAGCGAGATTTAAAAAATTTAAAATGAACAAGGCAACAGATAATTTGTCTTTTGAGGATCTGTATGATGCCCCTATTCTCCCTTTTTGTTTATAAAGCATGTTTTTAAGTGTTAAATGGGCACGCTAAACAATGCTTTGTCAGTAGGATTATAGGGAATTCCTGTGACATGTTGAATACCAAAGGTGGAACAAAATTGTTTAAAGGCCTGGGACATATATCCAGGACCATTATCTGCTTTAATTTGTTTGGGGACCCCTAGGATGGAGAAAGAATGTAAACAGTGTGTTATTACATCTTTGGTTTTTTCTCCAGCATGAGCAGAGGCCATAATAAATTCTGAAAAGGTATCTATTGACACATGAATGAATTGTAGTTTTCTAAATTCTGAATAATGAGTTACATCCATTTGCCAAATATGATTGGGCTGAAGCCCTTTTGGATTTACTCCTAATGAGGGGTTACGAATAAGTGTAGCACATTTAGCACAAGACTTGACTATGTCCCGAGCTGTTGCCTTAGTAATCTGATTAGCATATACATAGAATGGAAGCATTTACATGAAATTTGGAATGAAAATTTTTTGCATTTTCAAGTGCATCAAAGATATGTGGGTCTCTGGTGGCTATGTATGTTAAATCATTGTGTAAATTTAAAGGACCTGGAAAGCCAGTATGAGCCCGAACATGCCCAATAAAAAAAGGGCTTTTTCTTTCCCAAATAAGTTTTTGTAAAGATTGTAAATACTTAGTGATGGTGGAAGTGAGGGAGAGCAGACCAGTTAATTCTAAATTTTGAATAGCATTAACAACATATTTGCTATCAGAGAATAGGTTGAAGGGTGCATGGGGGGTTCTGAATACTTCTATAGCTACTAATAGTTCTGTTTGTTGTGCAGATAGCGTATTAAACAGCAATGTTTCTGTAACATTATTTACAGTAATAGCACCCATACCATTTTTTGATCCATCAACAAACATAAGGGTAGCTCCTAAAATAGGTTCTCTTTGTGTAATCTTGGGGAAAACTATAGGACGTTGACTCCAAAATTGGAGAAGAGGATCAGATGGCAAATGATTGTCAAACACAGCAGAAGTACTAGTAAAGACTATAGCCCATGAATTGGAATTATTAATAAGATATTGTATCTGATCAGTAGTATAAGGAGTAGTTATTGTTGAGGGATGTGACCCAAAGGTGGAAAGGGATACTATTAATGCCCTAAGGATTAATTCTGCCACAGATTCAGTAAACAAGAATAAGACCTTGTTAGGTGTATAATTCATGTGAATCCATAGACAGGACCCTTTTGCCAAAACACTCCTGTGGGTAACTTATTTGTGGCCAAGACAATGAACTATAAAGCCTTAGCTAGGTCAGTACAATCAAGATGAACGTTTTCCATAGCTGTTTCAACAAGCTTGAGAGTTGTTTGAGCCTTAGGGGTAAACACCCGCTTAGAAAGGGGATCAGAATCGCCTTTAAGAGTGTTAAACAGGGGGACCAAACTTGAGGTGGATAAGTGAAGGTGAGGTCTAATCCAGTTAATGTCACCTAATACTGCTCTGACGGAGGCACAGAGGTCCAATCCTGCACTTCCTCTTGTTTGTCTAGTTGGGGAGTCAAGAGGGTAACGGGTCCGAGGTAAGGACTGGATAGCCCCATATATTTGTGGGTCCAAGGACGGGGACCCTGATTCCCATTTTTTGAAGGCAAAGAGTTTCCATCTTTGTCTCTAGTTGATTTACAGTCACTTGCCCAGTGTTTCCCTTTTTTACATCGGGGACATAATTTTGGTACAGGACCCTAGGGGCAGTCCTTTTTTATGTGTCCATATTGTTTACACCGATAACACTGTTGGCCCTGGCGGGGGTTGGCATTGCCTCTAAGACCCTGTGTAAGCACTGCAGCCATCACCTGATCTTGAATAAAAGCCTCATTAATATTCCTACAAGCCTTTAAGTAGACTCCAAGGTCTTTGTTTTTCCAAGGTCTTATTGCTTCTTTACACCATTTATTTGCTTGCTCCTATGCAAGCTATTAGACTAAAGGCATAGCCTGGTCTACATCTCCAAATATACGTCTTGCTGTTTGAATCAATCTGTCTACAAAATCGGCTTAGGGTTCATTGTTGCCTTGAATAACCTCAGATAACTGTCCCTGAAGATTGCCAGAACCAGAAAGTGTTTTCCAAGCTTTAGTGGCAGCAGCACTAATTTGCTGATACATACCGGGGTGGAAATTAATCTGATTACCTTGCCCTTCATATGATCCTTGGCCTGTCAGCATGTCTAGATTCCATTGAGGATTGCCTGCAACTGCATTATGTCGGGCAGTATCAGAACATAACTCCTGGTTGGCCACCTTCCACATAAGGTATTGTCCACCAGATAAACATGCTTTTGCTAAATTACCCCAATCAGTCAGAGTAAGATTTTGACTTGCAACATTTCTAATAAAGAAATGGTAAATGCAGCTTGTACTCCATAGGACATAACTGCCTCTTTTAACTGTTTCACTAATTTTATATCTAATATTTGATGATATCTCTGATTGTTTTGATCTTCAAATACCAGGAAATATTGGGAACACTGATTGAGATTCTACATCAGCCCACTGTCTGGGGGCCACCCTGTGCAGCAAGTACATGCGCCCCTACAACTTGGAAAAGAGTGGTGACCTGAATTATATGCCAGAGGGCGTGGCACAGTAGGGACTAAATACCACTGAGAGAACTTCTTTTCTGTCTCAGATAATTCCTGTTCTTCAGAGTCACATCCCTGTTTTGAGTCTGAACATCTACTTTCTCTTTCAGAAGTTCAACTTGATTGTTCTTCTTTTATAGTTTCTAATATCTCTTCCCCTTCTTTTAGCTGTTCTTGAAATTTTGGTTCCCTGGAAGTCAGACAGAAACAAATTAATGTCTATATAGGCAAAGTACCAAGAGGGAGAGGCATTAAGAGAGCCTTCCATGTGAATCTGTGAAATTTAAACAGAAACCAAACAAGAAAAAGTAAGAAAAATATTAACACAGCTAACACTCTACACACATTCATTTACTACAGGATGTCCTTTGCTGTCTCTTGGGACAGCCTTCTGTTAAGTTCCCTCACTAGGGGAGGCTTCTGTTAGTACCTTAAGGCCACTCTTTCCTCAAATAGGGAAACCTGAAAGTTGACTGTGCTAGTGAAAAATTTTCTCCTTTATTACTTACCTGAGTGCTCACCATTCCCCATATGGGCCACCAAATGTTGCCGTCCAGCAGGACATAAAGACACGTACACCTCAGATGGTCATGAAGCAGCTTCTTCTTTATTCATATCCCAAAAACAACAACCCCCCAAAAGCAGTCTCACCCTCAATATATAAGCAGTCTCATGCACAAGCAATTTTGATCAGATATGTCCACCCAATCCTGTTAAAGGTCAAGCAATCACGAGCTCAAGCATACATGTTGCCAATTGTAACAGCTTCCTGTTTTTCTCCAGGCATACCAAGCATGCTCCTTTGGCTCCCTGCCAGTCCACACTGTGTGCTCTGGGCTCTGGCTCTAGGCTCCATCTCAATACTCTGGGTCTAGGCTCTGTACTCTCTCTCTGTTCTCCAGGACCTAGCACTGTTTCCTGTGCCTGTGATCGGTTCTCTGTGCTCTTTGTATTGTGCTCTCTGCTCTGTATTCTGGTATCTGGATCAATGCTCTGCCTCTCTTCTCTGTGCTCTGTGCTCTGCACTGTGCACTCTGGTCTTGGCACTGTACTCTGTGCTATGTACTCTAGGCTCTGGCTCTGTGCTCTGTGCTCTGGTATTTGTTCTCTGGACTCTGGGATCTATGCTCTGTTCTATGGTCTCTGGGCTCAGTGATTTGGGCACTGGGCT
The DNA here is from genome assembly GCF_902686445.1 of Sciurus carolinensis. Classification (NCBI taxonomy): domain Eukaryota; kingdom Metazoa; phylum Chordata; class Mammalia; order Rodentia; family Sciuridae; genus Sciurus; species Sciurus carolinensis. The sequence goes on from NW_025920104.1 coordinate 2,080,381, forward strand.
CTGTTCCCTGTGCTCTGTGCTCTGGCCTCAGTGTTCTGGGCTCTGTGCTCTGCAGTCTGGGCTCTGGGCTCTGGTACTGTACTCTGGGCACTGGATCTGTACTCTGGACACTGTGCTTGGGTGTGTGGTCACTGTGCTCTTGTCTATGTGCTCTGTAATATGTGCCCTGTGCTCTGCACTCTGTGATCTGGGATTGGACACATTGATTTGGGTACTGGGCTCTGTGCCATGTGCTGTGTGCTCTGTCCCTGTGCTCTGTGCTCTGTGCTCTGTGCTCTGGCCTCAGTGTTCTGGGCTCTGTGCTCTGCACTCTGGGCTCTGGGCAGTGGGCTCTGTGCACTGCACTCTGTGTTCTGGGCTTTGTGTTCTGTGTTCTGTGCTCTGCACTCTGTCCTCTGGGCTCTAATCTCTGAGCTCTGGACTCTGGGAAGTGTGGAAAGTGTGCTCTGTGCTCTGCACCCTTTGCTCTGGGCTCTAATACCTGCACTGTGGGCTCTGGGTAGTGTGCTCTGTGCACTGCACCCTGTGCTCTGGGCTGTTTTCTGTGCTCTGTGCTTGGTGATCTGCACTTAGTGCTCTGGGCTCTGGCTCTGTACTCTGCCCTGTGCTCTGGTCTGTGGTCACTGTGCTCTGGTCTCTGTACTCTGCACTTTGTTCTCTGTGCTCTGTGCTCTGTGCTCTCTGCTCTGTAATCTGGCCTGCGTGCTCTGCACTCTGGACTCTGGGCTCTGTTCTCAATACTCTAGGCACTTGGGCTCAGGGCTCTGGCTCTGGGCAATTTCTCTGACTCTGTGTCTAGTCTGTGTGCTCTGTTCTCTGCACTCTGTACTCTGGGCTCCGGCTCTGGGCTCCTGCTCTCTGCACTGTGCTATGGGCTCTGTGCTGTGTGCTCTGTGATCTGCACTCTGTGCTGTGGGCTCTGGCTCGGTACTCAGGGCACTGTGCCCTTTCTGTGGTCACTGTGCTCTGGTCTCTATTCTGTACCCTGAAATCTGTGTTGTTTCCTCTGTGCTCTTAACTCTGTGCTCTGGGATGTGTGCTCTGGGCTCTGACTCAAAACTATGGGTCTAGTCTCTGTACTCTCTCTCTGTTCTCTGGGACCTAGCACTATTCCCTGTGCCTTTGCTCTGCTCTCTATGCTCTGTGCTCTGTACTCTGGGATCTGGGCTCTGTGCTCTGGCTAGATGATCTGTCCTCTGGGCTCCACACTGTGCACACTGGGATTTGGATCAGTTCTCTGCTCCCTGCTCTGTGCTCCATGCTCTGCACTCTGTGCTCTGGGCTCAGGTTCTGTGCTCTGGCTATTTTTTCTGGCCCTGGATCAGTGATCTTACTCTCTTTTCTGTTCTCTGTGCTCTGCAGTGTTCACTCTGGTCTTTGCACTGTGCGCTGTGCTCTCTGCTCCAGACTCTGTGCTCTGTGTTCTTGGATCTGGCTCTGTGCTCTGTTCTCTGGTCACTGTTCTCTGGACTCTGTGATCTATGCTTTGCTCTGTGGGCTCTGGGCTCATTGATTTGGGCACTGGACTCTGTACCATGTGCTCTGTGCTCTCTCCTTGTGCTCTGTGCTCTGTGCTCTGGGCTCTAATCTCTGAGCTCTGTGCTCTGGGCTCTGTTCTCTGTGCTCTGTGCTCTGAAATCAGTGCTCTGAGCTCTGTCTATGTACTCTGTGCCCTGTGCTCTGGTCTGTGGTCATTGTGCTCTGGTCTCTGTACTCTACACTCTGTTCTCTCTGCTCTGTGCTCTGTGCTCTGCACTCTGTGCTCTGGCCTGTGTGCTCTGCACTCTGGACTCTGGGCTCTGTTCTCTGTACTCTGGGCATTGTGCTCAGGGCTCTGGCTCTGGGCACTTTCTCTGACTCTGTGTCTAGTCTGTGTGCTCTGTTCTCTGCACTCTGTACTCTGGGCTCTGGTCACTTTTCTCTGGACTCTGTGATCTATGCTCTGTTCTCTGGGCTCATTTATTTGGACCCTGAGCTCTGTGCCCTGTGATGTGTGCTCTGGCTTCTGTGTTTTGGTATCTGTGCTGTGTGCTTTGTGTTTTGCACTCTGTGCTCTTGGATCTGGCTATTGTTCTGTGCTCTGGGTGGTGGGCTCATTGATTTGAACACTGGTCTTTGTGCCCTGTGATATATGCTCTTGCCTCTGTGCTTTGGGCTCTGTGCTCTGTGCTCTGGACTCTGCGCTCTGTGTTCTGGCTCTTTGCTCTGGGCACTTTGCTGTGCTTTCTGGGCAGTGTGCTCTGTGCTCTGTTCTCTGGTCAGTGTGCTCTGTGCTCTGTGCTCTGTGGTCTTCACTCTGGGATCTGGGCTCTGGCTCTGTACTCTGGTCACTGTGCTCTGGTCTCTGTGCTCTGCAATCTGTGCCCTGTGTTCTTCACTCTGTTTTCTGCATTCTGTGGTCTGGGCTCTGGGCACATTGATTTGGGTACTGGACTTTGTGCCCTGTGATGTGTTCTCTGGTTTCTGTGTTCTGCACTCTGCTCAGTGCTCTGTGCTTTGCAGTCTGTGCTCTGGACTCTAATCTCTAAGCCCTGTGTTCTGGGCAGTGTGCTTGGTGCTCTGCACTCTGTGCTCTGGGCTCTGTGTTCTGTGCTATCTGTGATGCACCATGTGCTCTGTGCTGTGAACTCTTTGCTCTGTTTTCTGTGCTCTGTGCTCTGCACTCTGGGCTCTGGACTCTGTTCTCTGTGCTCGGGGCATTGTGCTCATGGCTCTAGCTCTGGGCACTTTCTCTGACTCTGTGTCTAGGCTGTGTGCTCTGTTCTCTGTACTCTGTGCTCTGGCCTCTGGGCTCTGAGCTGTGTGCTCTGCGATCTGCACTCTGTGCTCTGTGGTCTGCACTCTGTGCTGTGGGCTCTGGCTCTGTGCTCTGGGCACTGTGCCCTTGTCTATGTTCATTGTGCTCTGGTCTCTACTCTGTACCCTGAACTCTGTTCTGTATGCTCTGTGCTCTGCACTCTGTGCTCTGGACTCTGGCTGTAGGCTCTGTCTCAATACTCTGGGTCTAGTCTCTGTACTCTCTCTCTGTTCTCTGGGACCTAGCACTATTCCCTGTGCCTTTGCTCTGTTCTCTATGCTCTGTGCTCTGTACTCTGGGATCTGGGCTCTGTGCTCTGGCTAGATGATCTGCCTCTGGGCTCCACACTGTGCACACTGGGATCTGGATCAGTTCTCTGCTCCCTGCTCTGCACTCCGTGCTTTGTGCTCAGGCTCTGTGCTCTGGCTATTTCTTCTGGCTCTGGATCAGTGATCTCTCTCTCTCTTTTCTGTTCTCTGTGCTCTGCAGTGTTCACTCTGGTCTTTGCACCGTGCGCTGTGCCCTCTGCTCCAGACTCTGTGCTCTCTGTTCTTGGATCTGGCTCTATGCTCTGTTCTCTGGTCACTGTTCTCTGGGCTCTGTGATCTATGCACTGTTCTCTGGGCTCTGGGCTCATTGATTTGGGCACTGGGCTCTGTGCCCTGTGTTGTGTGCTCTGGCTTCTGTGTTCTGGACTCTGTGCTTTGTGCTCTGTGCTCTGCACTCTGTGCTCTTGGATCTGGCTCTTTTTCTGTGCTCTGGGCTATGGGCTCATTGATTTGGGCACTGGGCTCTGTGCCCTGTGATATATGCTCTTGCCTCTGTGCTCTGTGCTCTGTTCTCTGGTCAGTGTGCTCTGTGGTCTGCACTCTGTGCTCTGCGCTCTGGTGCTGTACTCTGGGATCTGGCTCTGTACTCTGGGCACTGGGCTCTGTACTCTGGTCACTGTGCTCTGGTCTCTGTGCTCTGCAATCTGTGCTCTATGTTCTTTGCTATTTTCTCTGCATTCTGTGGTCTGGGATCTGGGCACATTGATTTGGGTACTGGGCTTTGTGCCCTGTGCTGTGTTCTGTTTCTGTTTTCTGCTCTCTGCTCTCTGCTCTGTGCTCTGAGCTCTGTTCTCAGTCCTGTGTCCTCTGCACTCTGGCCTCTGGGCTCTGTTTTCTGTGCTCGGGGTATTGTGCTCATGACTCTGGCTCTGGACACTTTCTGACTCTGTGTCTAGGCTGTGTGCTCTGTTCTCTGCACTCTGTGCTCTGAACTCTGTGCTCTGGCTTCTGGGTCCTGTGTTGTGCACTGTGTGAACTGCACTCTGTGCTCTGGCCTCTGTTATCTGCGCTGTGTGCTCTGTGATCTGCATTCTGTGCTGTGGACTCTGGCCCTGTACTCTGGGCACTGTGCCCTTGTCTGTGTTCACTGTGCTCTGGTCTCTATTGTGTTCCCTGAACTCTGTGCTGTATGCTCTGTGCTCTGCACTCTGTACTCTGGGCTGTGTGCTCTGGGCTCTGGCTCTAGGCTCTGTCTCAATACTCTGGGTCTAGGCTCTGTACTCTCTCTCTGTTCTCTGGGACCTAGCACTATTCCCTGTGCCTTTGCTCTGTTCTCTATGCTCTGTGCTCTGTACTTTGGGATCTGGGCTCTGTGCTCTGGCTAGATGATCTGCATCTGGGCTCCACAGTGTGTGCACTGCGCTCTGGATCAGTTCTCTGCTCCCTGCTCTGTGCTCTGTGCTCTGCACTCTGCACTCTGGGTTCAGGCTCTGTGCTCTGGCTATTTCTTCTAGCTCTGTGACCTGCACTCTGTGCTCTGGGCTCTGGATCAGTGCTCTGGCTCTCTTTTCTGTGCTCTGTGCTCTGCACTGTGCACTGACTTTGGCACTGTGTGCTGTGCTCTCTGCTCTGGGCTCTGTGCTCTGTTCTTGGATCTGGCTCTGTGCTCTGTTCTCTGGTCACTCTTCTCTGGACTCTGGGATTTATGCTCTGTTCGCTGGGCTCTGGGCTCGTTGATTTGGGCCTTGGGCTCTGTGCCATGTGCTGTGTGCTCTGGCCTCTGTGTTCTGGGCTCTATGCTGTGTGCTCTGTGCTTTGCAATATGTTCTTTTGGATCTGGCTCTTTTTCTGTGTTCTGGGCGGTGGGCTCGTTGATTTGCGTTCTGAGCTCTCTGCCCTGTGATATATGCTCTTGCCTCTGTGCTCTGGGCTCTGTGCTCTGTGCTCTGTGCTCTGGGCTCTGGGCACTGTGCTCCATGCTCTGGTCTCTGGTCAGTATGCTCTGTGCTCTGTGCTCTGTGGTCTGCACTCTGGGCTCTGGGCTCTGCAATCTGTGCTCTGTGTTCTTTACTCTATTCTCTGCATTCTGGCTCTGTGCTCTGGGCTCTGGGCACTGTGCTTCATGCTCTGGTATCTGGTCAGTATGCTCTGTGCTCTGTGTTCTGCACTCTGGGCTCTGGGCTCCTCAACCTGTGCTCTGTGTTCTTTGCTCTATTCTCTGCATTCTGATCTGGACTCTGGGCATATTGATTTGGGTACTGGGCTCTGTGCCCTGTACTGTGTTCTGTGGTTTCTATATTCTCTGCTCTGTGCTCTGTGCTTTGTGCTCTGCATTCTGTGCTCTGAGCTCTGTGTTCTGTGCTCTGTTTTCTGTGCACTTTTCTCTTAACTCTGGGTTCTGGGCTCTGGCTCTGTCCTCTGGGCACTGTGCTCTGGTCTGTGGTCAGTGTGCTCTTGTCTTTCTACTGTGCACTCTGTGCTCTGTGCTCTGGGTTTCTTCTCAGGGCTCTGGCTCTGGCCACTTTCTCTGACTCTGGGTCTGAGCTGTGAGCTCTGTTCTCTGCACTCTACTCTCTGGGATCTCCCTGTGCATGCTGCACTGTGCTGTGTGCTCTGGTTCTGTGCTCTGGGCTCTGGGCACTGTGCTCCGTGCTCTGGTCTCTGGTCAGTGTGCTGTGTGCTCTGTGCTCTGCACTCTGTGCTCTGGAATGTGTGCTCTGGGCTCTGTGCTCTGGGCTTTGGTCCATGTGCTCTCTGTTCTCTGCTCTGTGCTCTGTGCTCTGGGCTCTAGCTCTAGACTCTGTCTCAATACTCTGGGTCTAGTCTCTGCACTCTCTCTCTGTTCTTTGGGACCTAGCACTATTCCCTGTGCCTTTGCTCTGTTCTCTATGCTCTGTGCTCTGTACTCTGGAATCTGGGCTCTGTGCTCTAGCTAGATGATCTCCCTCTGGGTTCCACACTGTGTGCAATATGCTCTGTATCAGTTCTCTGCTCTGTTCTCTGTGCTCCGTGCTCTGCACTCTGTGTTCTGGGCTCGGGCTCAGTGTTCTGGCTATTCGTTCTGGCTCTGTGTTCTGCACTCTGTGCCCTGGACTCTGGATCAGTGCTCTGGCTCTCTTCTCTGTGCTCTGTGCTCTGCACTGTGCACTGTGGCCTTGGCACTGTGAGCTGTGCTCTCTGCTCTGGGTATTATGCTCTGTGCTCTTGGATCTGGTTCTGTGCTCTGTGACCTTGTCACTATTCTCTGGACTCTGTGATCTATGCTCTGTTATCTGAACTCTGGGCTCATTGATTTGGGCAGTGGACTCTGTGCCCTGTGCTGTGAGCTCTGGCCTCTGTGTTCTGGGCTCTGTGCTGTGTCTCTGTGCTTTGCACTCTGTGCTCTTGGATTTGGCTCTTGCTCTGTGCTCTGGGCAGTGGGCTCATTGATTTGGGCTTTGGTCTGTGCCCTGTGATATATGCCCTTGCCTCTGTGCTCTGGGTTCTGCTCTGTGGTCTGTGCTCTGCACTCTGTGCTCTGTGTTCTGGCTCTGTGCTCTGGGCACTTTGCTGTGGTTTCTGGGCACTGTGCTCTGTGCTCTGCTCTATGGTCAGTGTGGTCTGTGCTCTGTGCTCTGTGGTCTGTCCTCTGGTCTCTGGGCTTCGGCTCTGTACTCTGGGATCTGGCTCTGTACTCTGGTCACTCTGCTCTGGTCTCTGTGCTCTGCATTGTGTGCCCTGTGTTCTTTGCTCTGTTCTCTGCATTCTGTGAAGTGAGCTCTGGGCATATTGATTTGGGTACTGGGCTCTGTGCCCTGTGCTGCGTTCTGTGGTTTCTATGTTCTCTGCTCTGTTCTCTGTGCTCTCTGCTATGCACCCTGTGCTCTGTGCTCTGTGCTCTAAGTTCTGTGCTTTGTGCTCTGAGTTCTGTGTTCTGTGCTCTGTGCTCTGCACTCTGGGCTCTGGGCTCTGGCTCTGTACTCTGGGCACTGTGCTCTGGTCTGTGGTCATTGTTCTCTGGTCTCTCTACTGTGTGCTCTGTTCTGTGTGCTCTGTGTTCTGTTCTGTGTGCTCTGTGCTCTGGTCTGTGTGCTCTGCACTCTGGGCCCTGGGCTCTGTTCTCTGTGCTCTGGGCTTTTACTCAGGGCTCTGACTCTGATCACTTTCTCTGACTCTGGGTCTGAGCTTGAGCCATGTTCTCTGAACTCTGCATTCTGGGATCTGGCTCTGGGCTCCTGCTCTCTGCACTGTGCTGGGTGCTCTGGGTTCTGTCCTCTGTGCTCTGGAATGTGTGCTCTGGGCTCTGGCTCTAGGCTCTGTCTCAATACTCTGGGTCTAGTCTCTGTACACTCTCTCTCTGTTCTCTGGGACCTAGCACTAATCCCTGTGCCTTTGATTTGTTCTCTATGCTCTGTGCTCTCTACTCTGGGATCTGGGGCTCTGTGCTCTGGCCAGATGATCTGGCTCTGGGCTCCGCACTGTGCACACTGTGCTCTGTATCAGTTCTCTGCTCTGTTCTCTCTGCTCTGTGCTCTTCACTCTGTGTTCTGGGCTCGGGCTCTGTGCTTTGGCTATTTGTTCTGGCTCTGTGTTCTGCACTCTGTGCTCTGGGCTCTGGATCAGTGCTCTGGCTCTCTTCTCTGTGCTCTGTTCTCTGCACTGTTCTCTCTGTCCTTGGCACTGTGCTCTGTGCTCTGTTTTCTGTGCTGTGTGCTCTGGTCTCTGTTCTCTGGACTCTGGGATATATGCTCTGTTCTCTGGGCTCTGGGCTCATTGGTTTGGGCACTGAGCTCTGTGCCCTGTGCTGTGTGCTCTGGTTTCTGTGTTCTGTGCTCTGCGTTCTGCACTCTGGCTTCTGGGCTCTGGCTCTGTACTCTGGGTATTGTGCTCTGGTGTGTTGTCTCTTTGCTGTGGTCTCTGTGCTGTGCAATCTGCCCTGTGCTCTGAGCTCTGTGCTGTGCATTCTGTTCTGTGGGCTCTGTTCTTTGCTCTGCACTCTGTGATTTGGGCTCTGTTTTCTGTGCTCTTGGATCTGGTTCTGTGCTCTGTGTCCTGGTCTCTGTTTTCTGGACTCTTGGATCTATGCTCTGTTCTCTGGGGTCTGGGCTCTGGGCTCATTAATTTGGGCACTGGGTTCTGTGCCCTGTTCTAAGTGCTCTGGCCTCTGCGTTTTGTGCTCTGTGCTCTGTGCACTCTGCTCTGCAATGTGCTCTGGGCTCTGGGCACGTTAATTTTGTTACTGGGTTCTGAGCCCTGTCCTGTGTGCTCTGGCCTCTGTGCTCTGTGCTCTGTTCTCTGCACTCTGTGCTCTGGGCTCTAAAGCTCTGTGCTCTGGGCTCTGGGCTATGTGTTCTGTGCTCTGTGCTCAGGGCTCTGTGCTCAGTGCTCTCTGCTCTGTAATGTGCTCTGGGCTCTGGGCACATTGATTTTGTTACTGAGCTCTGAGCCCTGTCCTGTGTGCTCTGGCCTCTGTGCTCTGTGCTCTGTTTCCTGCACTCTGTGCTCTGGGCTCTAAGGTTCTGCACCCTGTGCTCTGGGCTGTGTGCTCTGTGCTCTGAACTCTGTGATTTGAACTCTGTGCTCTGTGCTCTGTGCTCTGGGCTCAGGCTCAGATGTACTGTGGGCATTGTTCTCTGGTCTGTGTTCACTGTGTTCTAGTCTCTGTACTCTGCCCTGTTCTCTGTGCTCTGTGCTCTGGTGTATCTGCTCTGGGTTCTGGGCTCTGGGCTCAGTTCTCTGTGCTCTGAGCTTTGTGCTTATGACTCTGGCTCTGGGCACTTTCTCTGACTCTGGGTCTGGGGTGTATGCTCTGTTCTTTGCACTCTGCCACTGGGATCTGGCTCTGGACTCTTGGTCTCTACACTGTGCTCTGTGCTCTGGGCTCTGTGCATTTTGCTCTATGTGCCCTGGGCTCTATGTGCTCTGCGCTCTGTGCTCTGTGCTCTAAGCTTTGTGCTCTGGACTCTGGCTCTGGGCTCTCTCTCTGTATTCTGGGTTGTTTCTGTGTTTTCTGCTCTCTCTTTTGGCTCAGTCTCTCTGCTGTCTGCTCTGCACTCTGAGTCCTGGGCTCTGTCTCTGGGCTCTGTACTCTCTGCTCTGGCTCTATGATATGGCTATGCACTCTGTGTTCTGGGCTCTGTCTCCATGCTCTCTCTCTCTGTACTCTAGCCCTGATCTGAACTCAGGGCACTGAGCTCTGTGTTCTGTCTCTATAATCTAGTTATTGGATTTGTGTGCTGGTTGTGTCCTCAGGTCTCTGGTCTCTGTGCTCTGTGATCTGGTCTCTGTGATCTGTGCTCTGCACACTGTGATCTGGGATAGACACTGCTCTGGCTCTGTGCTCTGTGCTCTGGTCTCTGTGCTCTCTCTCTGTGCTCTGGTCTCTGTGTGTGTGTGCTCTGTGCTCTGGACTCTGTGCTCTGTGCTCTGTGGTCTGTGGTCTGGACTCTGTTTTCTGCGCTCTGTGCTCTCTGTCTTGGGCTCTGTGCTCTGGGGTCTGTCTCTAGGCTGTTTCAATATTCTGGGTCTGGGCTATGAATTCTGTCTCTGTTCTATGTATTCTTGCTCTGTTCTCTGTGATCTGGTTTCTGTTCTCAGTGCTCTGCTTTCTGTGCACTGCACTCTGTACTCTGTGCACTATGCTCTGGACTCTGAATCTAGGCTCTTTCTCAAAACTCTGTGTCTGGGCTCTGAATTCTGTGTCTCTTCTCTGGGTCGTGGCTCTGTGCTCTGTGCTCTGTGCTCTGCACTCCACAATCAGAGCTCTTGCTCTTAGCTCTGTCTCTGTTCTCCATGCTGTGCATTGTGAGCCTGGAATTTTGGCTCTGTGTTCTGTCTCTCTTCTCTGGATCTATGGTCTGGGCTCAATGCCCTGGGCTTGTGCTCTGGACTCTGAGATGTGAACTCTGTGCTATGGTCTCTGGTCTCTGAGCTCTGTGCTCTGTGCTCTTTCTCTGAGTTCTTCTCTATGGGCTCTGTGCAGTGTGCTCTCAGTTCTGTGTTGTGGTCTCTGTGCTCTTGGCTCTGTGTGCTGTGCTCTGTGCTCTGCACTCTCTGTGCAGTCCTCTGTGCTCTGCACTCTGTGTTCTGGGCAATGGTTCTGTGCTCTGTTCTCTGGGTTCTGTGCTCTGGGCACTGTGCTCTGTGCTGTGGACTCTGTGCTCTGGATCTTTGCACTGCACTCTGTGCTCTGTGCGCTGCGCTCTGTGCTCTACACACTGTGCTCTGGGCAATGGCTCTGTGCTCTGTACTCTGGGATATGGGCACCGTGTTCTGTCCTCTGGGCTCTGTGCTGTGGTCTCTGTGCTGTGCTCTGTGCTCTTGTCTCAGAGCAGGATACCAGAGCCAGAGCCCTGAGCGCAGAGTGCAGAGAAGGAGCACAGAGTATGGAGTCAGAGAACAGTGCACAGAGCTGAAATTCCAGACCCATAGCGCAGAACACAGAGTGCAGAGAACAGAGAACACAACACAGAATACACAGCACAGAGCACATTTCACAGAGCAAAGGGGACAGACCCAGTGTCTAGAGCACAGACCCACAGTAGAGACAAAACATAAAGCCCAGAGTTCAGAATACAGATCACAGAACATAGAGCACAGAGCACAGAGCCCAGTGCCAGAACAATTGTAGAGAGACAGAACACAGAGACCAGAGCCCAAAACTGAGAGCACAGAGCACAGAGACCATAACAAAGTCCCCAGGGCACAGAGCACAGAGCATAGAGCACAGAGCCAGAGCACGGAGCACAGAGCACAGAGCACAGAGCACAGAGTGCAGAGCACAGTGCCCATACCCCAGAGCACAGAGCCAAGAGCACAAACCCAGGGTACAGAGCCACACTACAGAGACAGAGCCCAGAATACAGCGCACAGTGACCAGAGTCGGGAGAACAGAGCACAGTGCCCAGAGCCCCAAGCACAGGGCCCAGAGCACTGAGCCAGAGATCAGAACATAGAGTGCAGAGCAAAGCTAACAAAGCACAGAGCCCATAACAGAGCCCAGAATACACAGCACAGAGCTCAGAGTGCAATGCACAAATGAACAAACCCAGAAACCAGGGTACAGAGCCCAGAGCACAGAGACCAGAGCACAGAACACAGAGTGCAGAGCACAGAACTCAGAGCCAATAGTCAAGAACACAGGGCACGGAGCACAGAGCACAGAGCTCAGACTCTCTCCAAATACTTTGGGTGGGGGCTCTGAACTCTGTCTCTTTACTCAGGGTCTTGGCTCTGTGTTCTGTGCTCTGTGCTCTGTGCTCTGTGCTCTACTTCTGTGCTCTGTGCTCCAGCCCTGTGCTCTGTGCACTGTTCCCTGGGCTCTGGCTCTAGGCTCTCTCACAATACTCTGGGGCTGGGCTCTGAACTCTGTCTCTGTTGTCTGGGTCCTGGGTCTCTATTCTGCTCTGTGACCTGCACTCTGTGCTCTGGGCTCTGGCTCTGGGCTCTGGCTCTGGGCACTGTCTCTGACTCTGGTTCTGGACTCTGTGCTCTGTACACTGTGTTCTAGCTCTGTGCTCTGTGACCTTTTCTCTGTACTCTGTGTTCTGGCACTGGCTCTGGGCTCCTGCTCTGAGACTGGAGCGTAGAGCCCAAAGCCCAGAGCCCAGAGCATAGATCCAGAATACAGAGACAGAACACAGAGCCCACATCCCATGCTCACAGCAGAGAACAGAGAACAGAGAAAGAGCCCAGGGCCAGTGCCCAGAGTGCAGAATACAGAACATAGAGCACAGAGCACAGAGCCAGGACCCAGAGAACAGTGCACAGTCCCAGTGTATTGATACAGAGCCTAGATCCAGAGCCCAGAGCACACAGTCCAGAGCTCAGATCACAAAGCACAGAGCCACAGCAGAGAGTACAGAACACTGAGCACAGTGTGATGATCACAGAGACCAGAGCACAGAGCACAGTGCCAGAGCCAGAGTACAGAGACAGAACAGAGCACAGAGCAAAGAGCATAGAGCATAGTGATGAGAGCGCAGAATGTAGAGCCAGAACCAGAGTACAGAGACACAGCAAAGGGCACAGAGAACAGAACACAAGGCACAGAGCACAAAGTACATAGCAGGGGCCCAGAGGCAGAGCCAGATTGCATAGTGCAGAGCACAGAGCACAAAGCACTTAGCCCAGACTCAGAGTAAGACAGTGCCCAGAGCACAGAGTCCAGAGACCAGAGCACAGCCAACAAAGCACAGAGCACAAACCATAGTACAGAACGCAGAGCTGAGAGCGCAGACCCAGAGCTCTGGACTCTGTCCCGGGGATCTGGCTCTGTGTTCTACCCTTTGTCCTCTGGGTTGTGGTTACTCTGCTCTATGATCTGTGCTCTGTTTCTGTACTCTGGTCTGACTCTGAGTTCTGTACTCTAGGCTCTGTGCTCTTGTTTCTGTGCTCTGTACTCAGTGGTCTGTGTTCTGTGCACTGGACTCTGTGCTATGGCTCTCTGCTCTGAGCTCTGTTCTCTGGGCTGTGATCTGGACTCTGGTTCTAGGATCTGTCTCAATATACAGGGCCTGGGCTCTGAACTCTGGACTCTGGGCTCTGTGCTCTCATTTCTATGCTCTGCACTCGGTGCTCTGTGCTGTGTGCACCACACTCTGTACTGTGGATCTATGCCCTGCACTGAGTATTCTGGGCTCTGGGCTCTAGGTTCTGGGATGTGAACTTTGTGCTATGGTCTCTGGACTCTGGTCACTGTGCTCTGTGCTCTGGTCTCTCTGCTCTGTGTTCTGTGCTCTGTGCTCTGTCTCTGTACTTTGGCTCTGTCTCCGTGCTCTGTGCTCTGCACTCTATGCTCTGTGCTTGGTGCTTTGCACTCTATGCTATGGCTCTGTGCTCTGTGCTCTGTACTCTGGGTTGTGTGCTCTGGGCTCTGACTCTAGGCTTTGTCTCAATACTCTTGGTCTGGGCTGTGAGTCTGGGATGTGGGCTCTCTGTTCTGTCTCTACTTTGGATCTATGCTCTGGGCACTGTCTTCTGTCTCTGAGGTGTGGCCTCTAGGCCCTATGATCTGTGCTCTGGTTTCTGTACTGTGGTCTCATTGGTCTGTGCTCTGTGCTCTGGGCTCTGGGCTCTGGACTCTGTGCTCTGTGCTCTGTGCTTTGAGTTCTATGCTGTGGCTCTGTGCTCTGTCCTCTGTGCCCTGTTCACTGTATTCTGGGCTTAGTGCTCTGGGATCTGGCTCTAGGTTTGGCCTTGATACACTTGGCCTGGGTTCTGATGTCTGTCTCTGTTCTCTGGGTCCTGGCTCTGTGCTCTGTGCTCTGTGTTCTATACTCTGTGCTCTGGTCTCTGGCTCTGTAATCTCTGCTCTGTGCTGTGAACCTAGGATGTGGGCTCTGTGTTCTGTCTGTCTACCCTGTATCTATGCTCTGGGCTCTGTATTATGGGCTCTGGTCTCTTGGCTCTGGAATGTGGGCTCTGCTATGGTCTCTGGTCTCTGAGTTCTATGATCTGGACTCTTGCTTTGTGCTCTGGGCTCTTTGCTGTGGTCTCAGTGGTCTGTGCTCTGTGCTCAGGGCTCTGGGTTCTGTGCTCTGTTCACTGTGCTGTGTGCTCTGGACTCTGTGCTTTGTGCTCTGGGCTCTTTGCTGTGGTCTCAGTGGTCTGTGCTCTGTGCTCTGGGCTCTGGGTTCTGTGCTCTGTTCACTGTGCTTTGTGCTCTGCACTCTGTACTCTGTGTAATGGTTCTGTGCTCTAGACTCTGGTAAATGACTCTGTGCTGAGCTCTGGTCTCTGGACTCTGGGATCTGGGCTCTGGGCTCTGGACTTTGGGCACTGTGATCTGTGCTCCGGGTTCTGTGCTGTGGTCTCTGTGCTCTGTGTTGTGTGCTCTGGTCTCAAGCAGGATCCCAGAGCCCAGAGCCCAGAGCCCACAGCACACATCAGAGCACATTCATCAGAACCAGAGCATAGGGCACAGTGACCACAGCCCAGACCACAGAGCCCAGAGCACAGAGCACAGAAAACAGAGTTGGAGCCCAGAGCCAGAGCATATAGAAAGAGCACAGAGGCCAGAGCACAAAGCACAGAGTACAGAGTGCAGAGCACAAGACCAGAGCACAGAACACAGAGACCAGAGTACAAAGCAGAGAGCCCAGTGCCCATAGCCTATAGCACAGAACCCAGAGTACATAGAGAGAGCACCTAGAGCACAGAGCACAGAGCACAGAGCACAGAAAACAAAGCACAGATTCTGTTGACCAGAACCAGGGCACAGGGCACAGTGCCCACAGCCCAGAGAACAGAGCCCAGAACACAGAGTGCAGAGCCCAGAGCACAGAGTGCAGAGCACACAGAACACAGCACAGAATCCAGAGCACACAGCACAGAGCAGAGTACAGTTCACACATCTGTGAGGACAGAGCACAGAACACAGAGCAAAGAGCACACGCCCAAAGTCCAGAGCACAAACTCAGAGTACACAGACAGAACATAGATCCCAGAGCTTAGAATACAGAGCACAGAGCACAGAGCACAGAGACCAGAGCACAGAGCCAGTGCCCTGACTAATTGTAGAGAAACAGAACATACAGAGCAGAGCCCAGAATTGAAAGAACAGACCTTAGAGACCACAACACAGACCCCAGAGCACAGAGCACAGAGACAGAGTAAGAGACAGAACACAGAACCCAGGGCTCAGAGTACAGAGCACAGAGACCAGAGACCAGAGACCAGAGCACAGGGCTGAGAGCACAGACCCAGGGTACAGAGTCACAGTACAGATACAGAGCACAGAGCCCAGAGAACAGTGCCCAGATCCCAGAACACAGAGCACAGTGCCCAGAATCCAGAGCGCAGAGCACAGAGCACAGAGCTCTGGCTGTTCTGGGCTCTGGTTCTGTTCTAAGGCTCTGTGTTCTGTGATTTCTCTCTGTTCTGGACTCTGGGTTTGTACTCTGTGCTCTTTGTTCTGTGTTCTTGCTCTGGATTCAGGCTCTGTGCTCTATGCTGAGTTCTCTGGCACTGAACCTAGTACACTGGTCTCTGTGCTCTGGATCTGTGCTTTTGACTGTGGATCTGTGCTCTGTGATCTGAGCTCTGGCTCTGGACTCTGGTCTGTGTCTCTGAGCTCTCGGCCTGGGACATTTCTCTTTGCTCTGGGCTCTGTGCTCTGTGCTCTGGACTATGTGTCTTTGCTGTGTACTCTGTCCTCTGGCTCTTGGCTCTGGGATCTGGCTCTTCTTTCTCAGAAAGTCCTGTCACACATTTGGATGTGCTTTCACCTATTCTGTTTTGATATTCAGGTTTTTGCCATGTTTGGTCTTTGCTTTTGCACTTGTGCAGAGATGGTTTTGATTAAATTTCTGATATTGTGGTGAACTCTTTCATGTGAGAGCCATGATTCAGTGCTGCATATCCCAACATGATGTTGTTTACACTTAAAGTCATGGGAATAGGTGGAGTGGTGTAAGGAAAGCCTTTCCTCATAGGTCTTGTGCTAAAAATAAAAATAAAAATAAGCACATGTATCACCAACTGCACCTTGCAAGCTACAGGAGAGAGCCAGGAATTCACAAGGGCACTGACATCCTAGCAAGGGGAATTAGGGTCAGTAATCATGGTTGCTTACAGAATGATCTGGCACTGACTATTTCCCATATTGGTACAGTATGTTGAAGCTGAAGAAATGTCCCAGAATTTGGACGTAGACCTTAAACAGTGACCATATTGTTAGTGTCTCTTCACTGTAGTTGGTTTTCAGCACCCACACTTTTATGCTTTTCATGTCTCCCCAAATGTCCTCACTCTTTCTTTTTGAGTATTCACCTATGAAGCTTCCTAATCTTTCCTCTTTCAGCATGCAGCATGTCCAAGTTTGTTATTATGCCCAGTGAAAATGTGTTCATCATGCCAACATCAGGCTCTTGTTTCATCCATTGGCTTGTGGTCTGCAACTTTCAGGGGCTGGTAATAGAACTCTTGTCAATTTCCCAGAGGGCCTTGTGCCACAGAGGCACTAGTTGGGTCAAAGGAATAAACACTTGGTTGAACACAGATTGGCCAGTTATTTCTGCATCTGAAGGTGTGTTGAAGGGCCTCTGGAAAAATTACTGCAGGAAAATTTCTGAGTGCAGCCCATTGTAAGGCAGCAGCCAAGGTGGTTGGCCCTGGCAGGTGGAGTGAGCACAGAACAACTCTCCTTGCTTGACAACTACTTCCAGTCCTCCATCCAACATGCTGAGTGAATGACTCCCTCATGACTCTCCTCATGAGCCATCCCAGCAGCCACCAACCTCCACTTAGAAGTCCAACTGCCCAGTTCCAGTTGTCTTGCTTTATAGTTTTCTGGGAAAGGAGGGGCAACTAACCAGACTGGGTGTGATGATTCCCAATTCAAGGAGCACCTGAACCAGGGATCCTCCCGACCCTGAACTGTCAGCAGGCCTCATGCCTTATGGCTGCTATGGTCCTAGGCCAGTTTCCAGACTCAGCAAAATCACGGATTTGCCCAGACCTGGAGGAGCGGTTTCAGAGGCAATGCCAGCTGGGACCTGTACTAAACTTGATGACCCACATGCCCTCACATATCCATCTGTCCCTGCCTGATCCCCTAAACCTCATGGGGGCTTACCGACCACAGCAGGAGCTAGGTGACCTGGCTATCATGATGCCCAGTGCTGCCAGAGTAGCACAGTGCCACCTAGCAGGCCTGGAGGATAGTGCGAGCTGCCAGACTTCAGTGGGGTACCTTGTTCTGCCTGAACCTGGAGCGATCCACCGCCCCTCAGCTATGCCCTGCACACCCCATAGCTCCTCTTCAACTGGGCCAAAAGTTTAGGATCCCATTTCTTGAAACATCAGGCCCTTGGCCCTCCTTTCCCTTCATCTTTCCTCTTACTGTCCCCATGGAGCCAGCACTTAATTTGAATGTCCATCTGAAGCAGCCAGTACCAGAAGCATCTCTGGTTGCCATGGGAACCGTGACACCACTGTGCTGTCATGCCACCCCTCTATGACCTCAGGCGCACTCTGCAGTGTAGGCACGAGGTCACGGAAGCCATTCCTCAACATCCAAGTGGCCTAAGGCCCAGAGAAAGCCTCTGGGGATAGAGAAAGTGCATCCTCCTAACGGAGCCTAGAACCTCCACACCCTTCACACCCTCCATGCCTGAAGCCCAACCCTTCCACATTGAATAGAGTCTTTCTCCCATCTTTTGCTCTTGTGGCACAGGAGCACTGGAAACAAAGTGAGGCAATTTTCAGAGTGCAATGACTTACAATAGAATGATTGAGAGATTACGAAACATTCCTGGGATACTGGTGGGCATTGCAGCCCCTGCTCTGTTTCAAAACACTGTGGATTTGCTGATCATTCTGTTCAAAACCAGAACTCTTCCCTCACCACAGTCATCATTGTCTTCCCCAAGATTGGTTTGTCAGGGTGGCTGTCAGTGTTTGTTGGGACTACCAGTTCTCAGGATGTTCTTCTTCCAGAGGTTCCAGGTACCAGAAAAAGGAGAATATGAAACAATTCAGAATGACATCCACTACCTCATGGCTGTGTCAGAGCTGAGTATGGTGGTGCTGAGCATCCTGCTGAGCTTCTGCTCAAAGAAGAGGTACTGCTGGCATGTGGTTGTGCTGGTTTCTCCAGGGTGTTGAAGGATTGGATGTACCACCAAGACCTCAGAGGGGCTTGTATTGGATGCAGAAGGCCACAATCACAACACCACCAGCAGTATAGATTCAGAGTTTCTTGCTGACTGTGAGCCAGGCCCTAAACTGCACTTCTTCTATTTCTTCAGTGTTGGGTCCATGTCAGCAGTGGGCACCATGACCATCTCCTCCCATCTGCCTCCTGAGCTTGGTAGGATGATACAGTTGGTGAACAGGGACAGTGGAAGGTGGGGCAAGTGGTGGCTACTGGGCCTGTGTCCCACATATAAGCACCAGGGGGCCTCTCAGAGCCATAGGATAGAAGTGTGGCAAGGGCTAGAATAAGTAGTGTGTGATGTCATCAGAAGGGCATATTGCACAGGATAGGTGCCAAATAATGTGTCAACGTAATCAGCCACAAAATAACTCTAATGAGTGTTTAATACCTTCATCACGATACATGCATGAGGCACAGAGAAGCATAGTCAGCTGCTGAGGTTCCACATGAGAGATATGCACAAGGTTCCAGTCAGCCACAGAGATCAAAGACTGTTTTTCATCCAAGGTGACCATTTCTTGGAGTGCACTGCCTGACTCAGTCCAAGATTACTGAGTCTCAGGGCTTCACCCCTGCAGGAAGAAGACATGGATGCCATTTGGGACCAGAGAGGTTTACTTGTGTACCACCCACCAACTAGTGAAAGCAGGTGACAGGTCCTCAGGAGTTGAGCAGTTCATGGGCTCAGGTCTGACATACCAGTAGGTCCTCTAGATACTCACAGCCTGCCAGGGCATGGCTCAGCAGTTAGTGACCTGAACACCAGTACAAGTGGCCTTCTCAGCATGTTTGTGAGGGGTGTTTTGTCATTTGCCTGTGATGCCAAGAGGTGCTGGTTGTGGACAACTCTTCTACACTGGTGGATACTGGGTGATAGAGAGGCTGTGCAAGAACACCTTCAAGAAAGTAGTGGGACATGTCGGGTCTTTGTTGTGGAAAAAGTATCTGTTTAGAAGGGTGGAAAATGCAGGTCTATCCAAGCCTTGGAAGAGTCCGGAGCCAGACAGTGCAGCTGATCATATGAGTATGTGCTCAGACCATAGAGTAAAGCCATAGGCCAGGAGTTGAGGGATATTTTGTGCCCTGGAACACATGGAAACCATCTGGAGGAGCAGAGTGTGACAATCATATAAAAGTGTAGAAACAGGCAGTGGTTGCATTTGCTCACCCTCCATCAGGGTCTCCCAGGAGGATGAGTAACAGTGGGAGAATGTGGGCAGAGGGCTGGAGAATCTAGGCTCTCTTCTCACTGTGCTGCTGTACCTGAACAGTGGTATGGAGGGGGCGGTGGCATCAAGGTGTGTCCCAGGACTCTAATTGGCAAGAGAGAAGGAAGGTCATGGGAAGACATGGAGGTTTTGCAGACTGGTTGATGTGAGATGTCAGGGTACCATGCTGTGTGTGAACACCCAGCAGCATGCTGCTTTCTTCTCCAGGGTGAAGAGGGCTTCAGGACAGTCAGAACTCTAGGAAGGTTATTGGGGTGTGTGAGCAGTGAGCAGCATCTAGATGTTGTATTGACCACAGTCAGTTTGCTCTTTTGTGTGCCACATTTCACTTACATGAAGGATTAATCACAGCAGAGTTACAGCCACCAGTCTTGACACCCCTTGTGTAGTGTCAGCATTTCCAGCTCTGTGCCCTTGATCATCTAGTGAGTGATGCTGAAAACTCTCAGAGTGCTTAGAAGTGCATGTGATCCTGCACCTGGGCTGCTCCTGGATCAGAGGAAGGAACTCTGTATCTTTGAAGCCCAGAGCAGTTAGTGCAGCAGGGAGGTGTGAGAAATGTTCAGGAATGCACAAGGCAGAGAAGCAGTAGGCTGGGAGGTGTCTTTGTAATTGATGAAAAGGCAACATGGGTGAGCTGTCACCAACAGGGAGTGATCCTGCTTCGATAGGAGTAAGTCACCTAGGGCAGCAGTGGGAAGGGAAGGGAATGTGAGACACATTGCAGTGTAGAGGAGCTCACAGGCCCTACCCTGTGGAGACAGAAGTGAGCAGGGAGTATGTCTCAGGAATGCAGGGTGGTGGGGACTACTGTGTCCCACAGGTCCAGATGTGAGGGGGACACCCAGTTTTGGGAAGTATGGTGTGACAGCATGTGCCTCTCCACAGAAATGAGGACCCAGTCACCAGAGGTGAGGATTTCTGGTGGGAGGTGCTGGAGGTGAGAGGAGAGGCATGGGCACATGGGCTATGCCTGTCAGCAAGGGGAGGCATGGGATAAAGAGAATTTCTACCTGGGAGGCCAAGACCAGGACAAGTGTAGACAGAACATTGCAAAGGAAGTGCATGTGGGTTGGGGTGGGTCCTTGAAGAGGCCTGTGCTGAGAAGTGCAGGAGGCGTGCCCTCAGAGGAGGTAGGTAGGTGAAGATGCAACCCAGAGCATACCCCATGGGACCTCTTCATTTAGACTCATTGTAATGATGTGTGTCCATTCTTGTGGGAGAGGATGTCCACAGGTGAGGTGTCTTCTAGGAAGAGGATGGTGGATGGGGGTTCAGGGAAACAAGTGTCATCTTCCTCAGAGAGCTGTGTCCTGAGCATGGAGTATGTGGAGAGTCCTGTTCTGTAACCTCCCTGCTCACTATCCTCATCCAGGAACCTACTACCCTTCTCCATCTGCCCTGAAGGACACCAGAAGCAGACTTTCCCCAGAGAGTTGTTTCAAGGGGTGCAGGAATTTGCCTCAGGTGTGAGCAGCCAAACCAGCAAGGCCCAGCAGGTAAGGACAACAGCCCACAATAGGTGACATACACAGCATCCATGAAAGTTCCTAAATCTCACCAGAAAAGTCCCAAGCAGTGTAGGGATCTTCCCCTACAGCCCAGTCAGGTCACCTAATAAACAGACTGCTCCACCAAGCAGCTGTCCCTTCCTACATTCTCTCCCCACCTCCACCCAGTTTGTTCCTTCCACATTGGCTGACACCATCCTGAGGGGAGACCCCCACACTCCTTCCTGTACCTCTGTACCTCTTTTCCTGCCAGTTAGCTTCCCCTCTGCCCAGGTAATTACACTCCACCAGATGGCACCCTCTGCTGGGTGTCTTAGGCTATAATCAGATGTCCCCCAGGCCCTCCAATGATCTGTTCCTCAGCAACTGGTGTCACATCTTGAACTCTTCCCTCCATGTGTTCATTTTTATTACTTGGGATTTGTTCATTTATCACTTGCCTAATCTGCAGAGGCTCCCAGATCTGAGATGGGGCCTTTGACACCCAAGACAAGGGTCATTCCAAAAAGGTAATGGCCCTGACCAGGACAATCTGTAGAACCTTCTCTTCCAGGATCTCACGATGTTCCTAGTGAGGTCTTGGTCCTCTGGAGTTTAACTGACTGGGTGCAGTGTCAGCTCAGGGGATGGATCCATATATGGCTGGGGATAGGGTGAGCTCAGGAGGTAAAGCCTATGTGTCATGTTTACAGGGACCCTGCTCTGACTCCCCAGCACATGCTCCCCACACAGTCCTCTATCCAGTGCACCACAGCATATTGTATCCTATGCTATCCTTGGAGAACTTAGCAGGGTTTATACCCCTTTATTTTTTTTTGTTTCTTTTTTTTTATACCCCTTTCTTGATGGATACAAGCTGACCCAGTCATCTGTGTACACAACTGTAGCCCAGGGTTAGTACTCACTGTTGTGGGACAGGTGGGTTTGACTTCAGAGATGTACTTGACCACTGAGCAGGTGTACTACTGGTTTGTCAAATACAGGAGGCAGTGCCAAATATCCCTTCTCAAGTGTGTCAAGCCTGCCTGGGAGGTCATGCCAGAACTCCCCTGTGTGGAAGAGAACCTAAATGCCCTATATCATGCATGCCTCTAGCTGCATGTGTAAGCCTTGGGTGTGAATCCTGGCCCAGAGCCCAGAACCAAGTTGGAAGTTTCCAGGAACCTGGGCACCACAGGAGGTGAAAAGAGAAAAAAAAGTACTTCAAAACATATCAGATCTGTCAGCAGGGCAAGAAATTTATTCTACATGCAGAAGGACACACAGAAATCAAGAATGAATGGAAGCACACCAAGAAGGTAGTCTGCTGGTCTATTTATCCCTGACATAAGTGGAGCTTGGTTGCAGCCCACTGCTCATAGTGACAGCACAATCTTTGGTGTGAAGAGATACTGAGGAAGAGAAGGCTGAGGAAGTGCAGATGTAGAAAGGCAGCCATTGTAGAACAAGGGCAGTCAGGAAGTAAGGGGTTAATATGGAGATTCTCTATTGACAGAAAAGACTGAGAGACTTGTCCTTTCTCAATATTCAAGTCTGGATGTTTGGGAACTGGGGGTATGCTTTGACAAACATATCTCACTAGGGTGGTAGAGGTGTCACTTTGCTGATAAAAATTACAAGCATCTTGAGTGGCCAAGGAAGCACTGGGTCACAGGGACCCTGAGAGACCAAGGAAACATCTGGGTCAGCCCTCACATCCCAGGCAAGGGTATTAGTCCATGCAGTTGAGGCTAAGTGGTCAGGAGATGGGTGGAGGGTAAAGGCTCAGGTGGGAAGAGTGGCGCTGGGACTGTGTCATGATTTGCTGCCCTTGGCAGAGACTGGGTACTGTCACACAGCTGCCCACTCAAACATGGTGCATTTCACGGTCTGGGTTTTCTCAGTCCACCACAATGTAGTTGTCCTCTTCAGAGGAAACAGATGACCTGGATGTCTGAGGAGAGAGTGTCTGAGTCACTACACAGTTAGGGAGGGGATGAGCAGGGTGGCCCTGGTCTCAGGAATCTCTTCTTCTGAGCATGGCCTTCAATCTGACTCCAAGCACACTGTCCCTACCTTTGAGGTGACAAACCCTGTGAGTCCCCTGAAGCAACCCATGCCCTTACATGATGTTTGGAAGATCCCATGCCACCTGTACCCACAACCTCCAGTTGAAGTTCAGGGTGCAGGATCTGTCTGTGCTCCCTGGCTGTGGAAATGAGCCCAAACCCATCCCTTCAGAATTCATCCTCAGAGAGAGTGCATTAGGTCTGGGCCACAGGGCCTTTTGTGTGCTCCCTGAAGAGCCCTCAATGTTGAAAGAGAGAGCTCCATCCTCCTGTACTGCCTGCGTGGTCTCTACTCTATGTGCTGTGTCCAAAAATCTTCTGCACAGTGAGCGCTCCTTAGACAAGAACTCAGACAAGGAGTCAGGAACCTTGCGATCCAACTGCAACTGACTCCATAACCCTGAGCTACCTGGGCTTCAGCATTCATGTGTGAGGCTGTGTGGAGGGAGGGACACTGTGTCCTCAATGGGTCCCTATCTAAAGCAGGATGAAGCTTCCAAGGCTTTGATGCCAAGAGAGAAGCTGAAGGCTGCCTTCCCTGAACCCCTGATCCGTAGGCATCTTAAGGTGGGCACTGGGGTGGCTCTGTTGGAAGTCCAGGGCCACATACTTCACATTGTCAGAACTCTTCTCAAGGGCTGTACTGCTGGTGTGACAGGGATCAGGAGATGCTTTCCCCAGGTTCTGCTATCACAAGGAGGAAAAGCAGATAGTGAACACAGTGGTACAAGCACTGTCCATCCACCAGCCCTTTAGTGTGTCTGTGCAGCAGACCATACTGCTTTAGTATTGTTCAGAACATGGAGAGTCTGGTTTAGAGAGTTGCCATGACTTGCCCATGGTGGCACATCTGTGCAGCCATGGCCCCAGTACCACTTCTCACCTGCTGTCTTCAAGACAGGAAAGCAGCAGTTGTTTCTGGGTATGGTCTTTAGGGTTTATGTGGTTACTCTAATTTGGCCCCCTGGACATTCCCACCAGTGACCTGGAGTGGGTGTTCAAACTGCAGCAGCCTTGATGCCTCCCAGAACCCCCTGCACTTTATGTAGTATTCTCCTGGAATCCTATGCAATGACGCAGGTGGAGCCTTTATTCTGTGACCAGGAATGGGGTAGCTGTGCCTTGTAAGCCAGTATTTCAGGGAGCACCCATGCTCTACCCATTCCCATTACAGACTATGGACTGCTCCCTCTGTCTTCCTGCTGCCAACAACACACTGTGAATGCTCCCATCCTGCCACCTGCTCTACAGTCAGAAGTCTTTGAGTCTTCCCTGGAAACCATGACTTCCCCACGGAGAATGAGAGGGTTCTGTGCTCAGGAAGACTTGCAATCAGATTCTACCCCAAGGGAAGTGGGAAGCCTGGGCAAAAGCAAGGGAACAGTGTCACAGGGATCTGGGAGTGGGCCCAAGGGAGCTCACAGCAAGGACAAGCATTCCCTCACTGTGACCCAGGTACAGGCTTGTGGTGCTCTGTGTCAGAGTGAAGCACAGTTCCTAAGAGGAGCTGGAGACCTCAGTGCAGATTGTGTGGACAATTGAGGAGACATTTCTGCAGCATGCTCTGACCTCCAGTGGGTCTGAGCTTCAATGAATGCCCAGAGAAAGATCTGATCTGGGATGAAACTGTCTCTCTTCACACACCAGCATACCCAGCTTCAGGAGGCCTATGAGACAGCAGCAGCAGCAGTCGTTCATGTGTAACCTTCCTGACCCTCAGGTCAGAAACAGCCCAGTCATCTCCCTCTCCTTCCATCTCTCTAATCATAGATGCTTACATGGTCCTAGGTGACTGGGAGCAAGGCTTGCCAAGGACACTGCCACACAAATCCAGGGCTGCTGGCTTTGCTGGAATAGGAGCAGAAAATCAGTGACCAGACAGAGCAACATCACACAAGTGCAGACACACAGCTTGTTCATGGAGGACTTCCTGGCAACTCTAGCTTCAGAAGGAAAACTGAGGCACAGCCTCTAATTTTATGCATGTTCCCAGATATACGATATTCCTACTTTATCTATGGTAATGCATATATAGGATCCAAAATGAGAGACACGATCTAACCAGAGAGTATTCTACCCAGGTTTATGATGTTATAATATACATCAAGGGACTTCACCTGTAGTGGTCACTGGTACCACTCCCCACTGATTCTGTACAGGCTGGGTAGTCCATTCTGGAGGGACATGGCTCCACAGGTCCTATATCATGAGTTCCAAACCCAGGGACTGAGTCCCTCTTAGCCAGACTCAAGGCTCTTTCTGCTGCTGCTGCTCCTTCTGTTCCTTCACTGTAGCCCTGTCCCTGGGCCTTGTCCTACAATGCTGGGAAGTGCAAACCTGGGTCTCAGAGCCCTTCCTCCAGTCCCATTTAAGGGCCAGATATGACTGCAGTGAACACTTGCAGTGTCCCAATTCTGGCCCTGGGGCACAAACCTAGGTGCAGGTACTTTCCTTATTTCACAGATAAGAAACAAGACTGAGCTTCAATGATTTACCCAATGACTGAACCTCAAGACCATGATCCATCTAATACCAGATAAATCAAGCACAGCCTGATATTGTCAAGAGATGGAACACAGAAAGAGTGCACTTACCTTTCTGGCCTGGCTTCAGGCTACGGTCAACAGTGTGTGGCTGAATCTTTCTTCCTCTGATAAGGTTTTTGTGTGAAAGAAGAGCTGAAATTGAGCAGCTAAGAGGGACAAAGTGAGGGCTCCCTGGTCTCTTGGGGTTATGGATAATCTGCACATTCTTATCCTGCTCTCTCCATGGCCAGCAGGATGGAGGGAAGTGTACTCATGGGCATGTACTCATCTTCAGAACCAGCTTCATCCAGATAACCCCCATTACTTTCTGCTGCCTAAAAAGTGGACAATGAAGGAAACAGACATCACTGACCACAAGAAGCAAGATGAGGGGTGAAAACATATATTCAAGTCAAGTGAGCAAAAAATGTGTTGGTCACACTGTGACTATGGAGCCTTGAAAGACCAGAGAGGAAGGCAAAGCAGGAATTTAAGGAGAGACGGTAGGCTGGCCTCATCCAGGTTTCTTTTTTTAATTTAATGATCTTTTATTAAAGAATTAAATGCATAAAATGACAAATAAATATAGGTGTAAAAATTCATTTTTATAAATGTTCATATACTTGACATTATTGTTCAGTTATTTTTCACATAGAAATGAGTAAAACATGTATAAAATGATGAAAAAAGAATGAGAAAATATAGCAACTGAGAGTGAGAAAGAGAAAAGATAAAATAATAACAACTAAGCCATTGGTGGGTCTAAGTCAGAAGCATGGGGTGATCACTGTATATATATATATATATTTTTTTTTTACAACTTTCCTGTAGTTTTGAGATACTTCATAATAAAAAATGGGGGAAGATAATTTTCTAATTTGCTAATTGCTCTTTCTGGGAAAAAGGTGACCTTTAGTTTTTCTGTTGTGATCTTTTTTTCTTTCTTTTTTTTTTTCATCCTGGTTTCTTGGGATTGAACATCTTATGGGGCAAGTCTGGTGTACAATGCTCCTGGTGACTGGGTCCAACCACCCGAGAGGTCTAATGGGCAGGGATATCCCTGACTGCAGACTACATGAACTGGATGAGCCTCTAGCATCACCATGTCAGGTCAGCCACCAGAAACTCTTTAGGGGAAGTATCATGTGGGCAGTCCTGGGCCAGGGCAATGGGCCTAGGTTCATGGTGCATGCTCAGAAGCTTTCAGTGCAGGTCACACTCTGCAGTGGAGGTGAACAGCTCAGCTCTCTGCTCAGCCCTGGGCCCATAGCCAGACACACATCTGAGATATTTCTCAGGTGCATTTCACAGTTCTCAGTCCAACAGTCTGATTGCTGATACCTTGGTAGCCATCAGAGTCTTCCACATAGACCTGGGCTTTTGAATTTGAGTGCCTATACTCTCCTACATTGTTCAGCCCTTTCTTCACTATTCTTCTAGTTGAGACTCTGTGTGCAAACCTGCTGTAGGGAAGAACACCACCAAGTCTTAACTACTCTGTCCACCAGCTGAGTCAGGGAGCTTGTGACCAAGTCTACTTCAACATATTCACCTCTTCCAGGCTAGGGGCTCTGCATTGACCCAGGTGTCTGAACTGATATAAAACCCCAGGCAGTATCCATCAAGGGAGTTACCATCACTGGGTATGTGCAGATAGCTCTTGGGGTGTGGCTTTAAACCTGTCCAAAGTGTCTGCAGAGCCAGTCAAAACCCATTCACCTGGTGAAAGCTGTCTCCAAGGCTACTGGACTGAGTGAAGGGACCTGCACTCTCTGTGCCCCTCAGGGAATGCTTGCAGTTCTCAGGGAAGAAAACTGTAACACAGGAAGTCAGACCCATGTGACACAAGTTGGTCCTGCTTGGACATTCCTCATGCCATTCACAGTCACTCTGGGTCTTACTAGTCCTTCAGAGGACACAAGACTTGATCCTCCAGCACAGAGTTCCTTCTGACACATCCTCCCCAGCACAGGTAGTTTGCAAATCCCCCCAAGGCACAGGCATTGCCCTAGGTGGCATCAAGACTTCTACCATCTCTCATTCACCTCCCTTTCACCCTATTGTCCAGTTCAACCAGCATGATCAACACAGTGGGCAAGGTCAACTTGATGACTTTGCAAACCCCACAAGCCACAATGAAAATGCTGGCACTGGATTATATATGTGGGATTTATCTTCTCACCTAGAGGGGAGATCTGGAGGGCAGGAGCATGTTTACAAATGTTTATGTCTTAGTTCATGCCTGGTGGATGACCACAGAGCCCTAAACCAGATGCCAGGACCCTGATCTGAGTCTTCTCTGCCTCCAAGAATGCTGAGTTAGTCTCCTAACCTTGGGCATCACATGAAAGAGAGACGAAGCTATGTCATGTCCAAATTCCCTGAGCAGCAGGATGAATAGAAAAGGCTGTGCGGGTTCTCAGGTGGAGTCACAATGAGACAGACAGAGAATGTTCCTGCATCAAGAAGAAGAGGTGCCCACAGAGCTGGCATGCACTCAGGGAAAGCCAGTGACAGTGGAAAGAAGGACCTCAAATGCAATTTCAGACTTCAACCACAAATATGCAAGTGTGCCTTAGAAAATACCCTTAAATTCTTATTATTTTAGCAGTCTGTTAATACCTCTATGTTTGCCTGCAATTTGGACTGAAGTAGATTTCCTTTGACTTCTGTGGTTTGTTTTATACCAAATAAAATGCTAGGATTTGAGGAACATTGAAGCCTCTGACACACTATACTGTGGTTAACCAGGAAGGTTCAAATCCCTCAGTTAGCAGGGACTTCTCCAGGAACCACCTGGGATGGCAGAGGCCTGCATTCCATATGTCTGTGACCACAGGGCATTCATAGTCTCCCTTGGGCCTGAGTGATGGGGACCAGCATACTGAGGACTCTGTGCTACCTCCCTCTCCCCTGGCCTTAGCTGGGGTTAACACTGACCTTGGTGATGGTGGCTGCTGTCCACTGCAGAGAAGTCTCTGCACCAGAGCATAGTAACAGAAAAAGATACTGATGTACCCTTCTTCATCACCACAGGGTCTTGTGAAGGGTAGCTTTGTGGAGGTGTTTCTACATGACTTGGTTTGTGGGGATGGTATGGCATAACCATGACTTTGTTCCTTGGAGTTGCTGCCACCACAGTGCTTTGGTTTTAATCCATCGTAGATGTCTTGGAAATCTGGATGGCTGAGAGTGGTGTTTTCATGTGTGCCATGAAGATATATGGATTATCACTATCTGTCTCAGAGCCTGTGGAGCTGCCTCTAGTGTGGCTCTTGGAGGTCACATGTGCTGGGAGAAGCCACAGCTATGATGTCCAAATCCTGTGTTTTGCCATTGTAGCTTAGATGGGATACAGAGACCTTGGGCTTGACAATGGAGCCTACAGACATATGGAAAATAACCCTAGGCAAACTTCTGAGTGGCAGTGTTTCTTCTTACAAGGAATAAGTTCCTTGCATCTTGAGAGAAGTTATCTCTCCTGAAAGAGAAAGAAGAGAAGGGCAGAGGTGCACCAAGGAAAGAAATGGGTTGTGGAAGTCCCATGAAGTACTGAGGTGGAAATAGCTAGCTGAAGCTTGGAAGCTCTGAAGTCTACCTGGGATCTGCATTTCCCAGCTGCTGTGACCTTCTCTCAACCTGGGATACAACTACAAACTCATGAATATAAACATGTTGGATGTAGACTGGGATTGTGGCTCAGTTGTTGAGTACTTGCCTAGTATGTATGATTCAGTGAGTTCGATCCTCAGCATCACTTAAAAATAAATAAGCAAATCAAATAAAGGTACTCTATGTGTCTATGACTTAAAAATTTTAAAAATAAAAAAAATTCACACTGGAAATTTCTGCTGAACTGGTATCTGGACACTCAATCAGTGTTTGCCTCAGTTGTCACCAACCTATGTGCCTTTGCTCAGCTGGGTCAGTCTTCCTTGTACCCCAGAAGTTGTGTGCATTTCCCACACACTGCCTACTAGATCACTGTGGGTCAGTCTTCCATGCACCCCAGCAGGTATCTGCACAACCCTCACATTGCATGATTGCTCACTGCATATTCATCTTCTCTGCATCCCAGAAATTTTTACCATGCCCCTCATACTGCCTGCTTGGTCAGCTGTGTTCATCTTCCTTGCACCCTAATTGATTTGCCTAAGCCCCTCTCACACCCTGCTTCTCACTGTGGGTCAGTATCTCCTGCACTCCAGCAGGTGTATACAAGCCTCACACACAGTTGCTTGCTCACTCTGGATCACTCTTCCCTGTACTCAGCAGGTTGCACTATTCCACTCACACTGCCTCACTTTGGGTCAGTCATTTCTGCACTGAGTAGGTTTAGACAGGCCCCTCACACTGCTTGATTACTCTCTGTTTCAGGCCTCATAGAGGACTCACATTGGAAAGCAAATATTGAGAGGATGAAAGCTGACTGGAATGGTGTCAGAGATCAGCCAGCAAGCTCTACTACCTTTAAGGGTTCACATGATCCATCTCATGGGCTAGGATTCTGTTACCTAGGTGGAGATAACTGCACCAAGCCACAGATCTATTTTATACCATGTGTTACAGGATATCTATTGAGAGGCACTCAGAGCCAGAAATACCTCTCTGTAAAATAGAAAAATCTGTAGCAAAGTTTCCTATTTGGGAGGTCTATTCAGGCTAGAAAAGGGATTAATCAATTTTTTTAAAGTAAGTCAAGTGGTAAAGAGGAACAAAGAGGTAGAGCTGTGTCAGATTCCAGAGTCTCTAGTATCCTGCTTCACAAGAGTTTTTGTTCTGTGTTGGTGTTCTGGGTAATTGGACCGTTAGGTTCTAATTTCTCATCCTTTCTGTTAGGATTCTTTATAGGATTTTATTTGGTAGAAAGAGTAAATATTCACAGTTGCAACTCTCAGCTTTTGAGGCCTCAGGGGTCTTGATGCATTTGAAGAGATTAAAAGATGCATACCAAGGGGACAGCTGTTTCTAGAGGGCCATGGCCCCTCGGGCCAACCCATGGGAACAAGTGCCTCATGGAAGCTCCTCAGTTCCCAGGAGTTCACATGAAGAAGAAGCAACTAGTGGGCTAGAAGGAAGACAGGTAGGAGAGCAGGCCAATTCTTTTTGTCAACATGAGCCCTGATGTTTGGGAATTCCATTTCCATTCCCAGGCTTCACAGGCCTCCTTAGATATGTGCATTCCAGCTGTCCCAGGAGTCAGATTAACAGATTTGGGTGGTTATATGGTAAATTTTATGATGTGTTCTTCACAGACTACTTTCTATAAAGAAGTAAATGGTATTCCAAATGAGGAAAAAGAAGAATCAAAATAAAGTCAAATTTCCATCAGAAAAAATTGGGTTCAGGAGGCTACAGAATGGCACTCTTTACATACAGAAAGAGTACTGTAGTTGTGAAATTTAATGCCACTAAAGTCTCTCTCAAAATGAAGATCCCAAAGCTGGGCATGGTATCCATACTTGTAATCCCAATGATTCAGAAGGCTGAGACTAGAGGATTTCAAGCTCAATGCCAGCCTCAGCACCATAGTGAGATAGTCTCAAAATTTGAAAAAGAATGGCTGTACTATGTGCTTGCATAATTACATGACTGATATAATTCTACATCTCAGTAGAATGAAAAATTTTTCTCCATAATGTATAATATGTTAAAATACATTCTATGCTCATAAGAAAAAATAAGCCATTTAAAAAAGAAGGATTTGGGGTACAACTTTGTGTTAATCCCACTTGTGATCAATCCCCAGTACTAAAGCAATGAAGGTGACATGAACATACCTGAGTTAAATGGGCAATGTGTCACAGGGGTCTCACCTGGCAGGAGAAGGTAAAGAAGCCAAGGAGAAAGGAAACCAGGAGAAGCCTCAATAGACACCTGTTAACTTTTCCTTTTCATACATGTTTTAATCCATTAAGTCCCTGATTTTAAATCTTGTATCTCAATGAAAGTGACACAGGTGCTTTAGAGACAGACTCTGGAGATTTATAGCACATATATGTATTTTTCAGAAATATATGAAAATATATATGTATATTTTCAAATTCCCAACCATTCACCTCTTAATTTTATCAAAAGAAGAAAACTCTAATAATGCAGAATTTATCTGAAAGTGACCTTAAGTTGTGTATATGTTGACCATTTGTATAGGGGTCCAGTATGCTGAAAATGGGTCATAGGTTTTGCATGTCCTTGGGGGAGCCAGTCTCTCTCAGTCTTCTAATATGCACACTGCTGGGATCAACATTTCTTTCTGGTCCCCTGCTTATGCCCGAAGAACACTCTGCCCAGGCCATAAAGGCAGATACCCAGGAAACTGTCCTCCTCTTCTTTCTCCTGAGAATGTCTTTGTTTTCAAATTCATGAAGGGTCCTCTCATAGGACAGAACACTGAAGGTTTTTCCAACTTTCCATTACTTTTGAGAGTGTTTTTCTTTCTCATATGGACTGTTGTTCAACAGGGATTTAGAGTCAGTATCTGGAAACTCCAGTGCTCTGTTGTTTTCAGGTTGGTCCCTTCCTTTAAGAACTAGTTTCATTTTGTTGGTTCTCTGTATATTGAGAAAGTCTGAATTCTCTCTGAATGATATAACTGGCATGTCATGTGGACTCTGGATTGTTATAATCTTTTGGAGAATGCACACTTTTTGTTTTCTTCAGGAAACCATCCTGTTCCTGTCTACCCTGTGTGTGGCAGTTAATCTGTGTCACAGACTTTCCTTTGTGACTTGGTTACTAACCCCACTTGTTCTTCAACTCTAAAAGAGCTGACTCAGAGAAAAGCACAACCACATCAATACCAAGACTCAGAACGCTCACATTTGAGTGTAAGGGAGGCAGCACCAGGATACAGGCACCAGGGCAGCTCAAAAAGGAACATCTGTGGTGCAGGCAGGGATTTGATTCATGCTGTCCCTACACATATAGGTGGGTTGTTGTCACCCTGCACTCTTTATGGGTCTCCCTCTGTGACACATGACTCACTACCTGAAATCTCCACCCCAGAATGTGACATTTTACTCATAAATTAGATTTGAATATATTTAGTGACTCTCCTGCACATGTGCCTGGAATTTGCCCCTGCCATCAGGGAAGTACCCTCCCTGAGTTCTGGAGGAGGATGTATTGCTGCCCTGCCTCAGAGAGTTTGGCTTTTGTGATCTTGCTTTTACTGGCTCTGGCTTCCTAGTAACTCAATTGAACAAATAGATTACAAAGATGAACTAACTTTCCAACCACCTGTATTCTGGTGTGTTTTTCGAACTTTATAGCCTTGAAGACTCCCTTTCTAACTCCTAGCTTAGTGGTTTATCTGTAATTCCTGTACGACTGAGAGCTTAGACCCAGCAATGCTGCCCAGATGTGGGTAGCTGTAGGTCCTCTGTCACACTCTCCCTCAGGCATAGCCTGTTCAAAAGTCTATCATTCACCTATCATGTGTTCTGGGTTCTATCTTCCCAGAGCAGTAGCAGTAACTTAAAACCCATAATACTAGGCAGAATTTTCAATTTCCCTGAGAGATCATAGAATTAGCTAGAGTGGAGGCCATGCCAATATTTCCAGTTACTGAAGGGGCTGGAGGAGGAAGATCTCAAGTTCAAGACCAACCTCAGCAACTTAATGAGACTTTCTCTCTTACTAAAACAAAAAAGGGCTTGGGGTGAGGCTCAGCAGTAAAGAGCTTGCACAGCATAAACAAGACCTTGGGATTGATCACTAATGTCTTAGAAAATCTAACTAGGGTAATCCAGTAAGAAGGTGAAATCCAGCTGGAAAGACTAACATAGGTTTTCAGAGGAAGATGACACAGAGTGACTGCCCACTCCAGCAGGGTCACAGGCACATCTCATGAGCAGTGTCTAAGAAGTGAGGTGGTTCAGTACCAACATTGTATTGGGCCTCTGTGCCAGGTGTGATCTGCAGCAAGCTGAACAGGGTTGTCTACAGGTCTCCAGGCAGGTGGGATCTCAGGAGCCTCAGCTGCCTGTGTCAAAAGGAGCATCACACAAGAGCCTGATATGCATCGCATGCACATTAATTTTGTGTCACAAATTTTAAGAACCTTGTATAGAAATGTGATTTTAAGACCTGGTACTTTCCAATCCTTGGCAAATAGTGGGAGGGACTATAGGTTGAATAGTACAGCAGGAAATAGGACTGATCTCTCACAGACCCCTGGATGTTCCTTGAAAGCATTGCATTACCTGTTCCCATTCTCAACAAGAGTCTACAGGAGGTCAAGGCGTTAACAAAGTGAACAAGATGGCAGACAGTGGCAGAACATGAATCTGGACCAGAAGCCTCTCTGATGCACTACAGAGAACTGGGGAGCTACCTTCTTTCAGTCCTGCAGTTGCATAGCCCAGGGTCCATGACTTGCTG
Source organism: Sciurus carolinensis (assembly GCF_902686445.1). Classification (NCBI taxonomy): domain Eukaryota; kingdom Metazoa; phylum Chordata; class Mammalia; order Rodentia; family Sciuridae; genus Sciurus; species Sciurus carolinensis. The sequence goes on from NW_025920104.1 coordinate 2,113,780, forward strand.
GCCATCTCCTCCTGGACTCAGGTCCTTTCCCTATGGAGGTTGAGCTGTGGATCTTAGAAGGAAGGTGCCAGGCTGTTCCAGCAAATCAGGCAGCCTTGAGAGAAATTTCTGAGCCAAAATCATTGGTGTGTCCTTTCAATCCAGTTACTCAAGTGACTGAGACAAAAGACAGCAAATCTCTGGCCAACCTTGGACAGTGAACCCATGTCTCACAAGAAATTAGTAAAATGAGATAAATTAGGAACTGCATTCCCAGATGTGAAAGCCAGAAACCCCAAACTGAAGCCATGTTGCATTAGAGCCTGTCCCGACCTGTCCACTACTGTCTATAAAGTGAGACCAAGGCCCAGGGTTTGACTAACTATCAAGATTTTGTCTGAAAACATTCCACACACATCATGAAGTGATCCACCTCAGTTTATCTTAATCTTTGTAACACAAATTAGATATTTCTAAATTAAGGTTCATTTCTGGTAAGGAGTATGACTTGTGATCTGCTGACCCTGGGACCAAAGTAGAACCAGCTTGGGCAGAGCCAAGAAACTCCATGATTTGATGGTCAAACAATGGGAATAAGAGCAATATAAGTGTGTGCAGGCTACAGGTACAGTCCTGTGAGAGGCAGGTGAGTCTGGAAGACAGATGCCTGCTCCAGGCTGAGTCCCTGCCCCAGAGGGTCAATTAAGATGGGACAAGCCCTATGTGGCACTGGGTCCTTCAAGTGTGGCTAGTCAATTAGGCTCTGGATTTTATTTTTTTATAGTATATTATGTCATTTTATGTTATGTAATTTTATTTTCTGATAACAAGGATTGTGCCCAGGGGTTCTCAAACATAGAGTTACGTTCTCAGACCTTTTTCTATGTTTTATCTTGAGACATTGTCTCACTAAGTTGCTTAAGGTCTTCCTAATTTGCTGAGGTTGACTTCAACTCCCAACTTTATACCATAGCCTCCAAACCCTATGGGAAGACAGACATGTGCCATGGTAGTACCTGCAGAGACCCTGGATTTTAAATTTCATTTAATTTTAATCAATTCCAACTTAAATAGCACATGTGGATAGCAGTCAGCACAAGGAATGGCACAACTCTGAAGCAGAAGCAAGGCCACAGCATAGGGCCAGTCAGTCAGGTTTTGTTTCCAGATCTGAAACTTGAGACCCTGATGCCTGTTTGCAATTATTGACAATGGGAAGATTTCTCTGGAAACCCAATAAGCACTTGCTACTGCCAAGGAACTGTTAGGGTTATATTACATCACCTTCTGTAGTGTGCTTACCTGAAGAGAGGTCCTCATTCCCATCTTTACAATAGTAAAGCAGGGAAAGAGGAGCCCCTGGTCTGGTGTGATCACAGAACCATGCTAGTCCCATCTTTCTTGCGCCTGATATGGTGTGGTCACAATACCATGCTTGTCTGATTTTAGACCTCTGAAGAAGGGGCACAGGACACCCTGGTCCAGTGTGGTCATGGAGCCATGCTAGTCCCATCTTATATCTCTAAAGCAGGGGCACATGAGTCCCTAGCATGATGTGATTACTGGACCAGACTTCTCTCAAATTACATCTCTAAGCAGGGGTACAGGATCCACTGGCCCTCTATGGTCAATGGGCTGCATTCATCCCTACCTTGCACTCTCTGCTCCATGGCTCATGCACTGGTCAAGTGGGGACACTGGTGGATGCATTGTGGCAGTTCCGTGGTGGACCAGGTATCCTGTGATTCTTCCCCTAAAGAGGCATTGTAGGTGAGTTGTGCAGGCTGACTCTTGTGTGACAGTGTAGATCATCTTTGTTCTTCAAGGTTCTGCTGATGTGAGCAGCTTAACTCAGCTCTGTATGACCAGGGATCCTGACTGGCTAAGGAAATATTTCTCAGAGAGTATGAGGACAAAAAGTAAGGACATGTGGGAAAGTGTCTCCATCCTGAAGTGGGACATCAAATGAAGGACAGATATTTAACATCTTTGTGAGACCCAGCAACACCTTCCCACCTTGCTCATCACTGCTATCTCTTTGACCTCCATGAAAACAGGGTGGGTCTCTGGTATTCCAGCTCTTACTAATCTGGAGTAGTCTGAGGGAGTGTAACTCATGTGGTGTGTGGTCATATCTTGAGCAGGGAGGACCCCCATCCTGATGCCAGCTTTGCTGAATTAGCCCCAACAGTCAGACCAAACTATGTAATATGTGCCCTGCTGTTTATGTGACCAGGATTACTCCTGCCTGCCCCAGAAATATCCCAGGGACAGGAAAGCACCTTCAAAAACAATCTGAGAAAAAAACTCCATATGTGATACAAATCTTCCTATTTCTTCTGGGAATCGTTTCCTCTTTGTGAGCATCTTCCCCCGATCCCTTTAGGAAAGAGTGATCAGGAAGTTTTTTCATGCCACCTGAAGTCAATATTCAAACAGTGTCTTACCAGTCTTCTATTGATCCTGTAGGCTTCATCCTGGGTATTTTTGTGTGGATTATGTAGGGAACTGGAAGTTTTCAAAGGAAATAAATATCCAGGTGTTGCCAGAAGGCTTAAAAAGAGTTCTGGGTGTGGAGGCACATGTTCTTTTCTCAGTTCTCAGGTGGGAGGAGGCCTGGAGCCCAGATACTCAGGTCAACCTGCATTACACCTGGAGAACACACTACAGAAGCAGAAAAGACAAAAAAAAAGAAAAAACCTCCATCTGCCAAAAATCTATTTTCAGCTGAACAAGCTACAAGTATTGTAATGGTTCCCAATGCATTCCGTGAATATGAAAAATAGCAGGTTGTGTCTACTGGGAGCCCTGCAGATTTTTTCCCATGGGACTGAGAGATGCAGGGTCTCCCCTTCCAATGAACCATCTTTCAGGAATACCAACAGTAGCACCCAGAATCTCCATGATGCACCAAAGAAGCATTGGGTGAAAGAAGAAAGCATTTGATCCAATTCATGGAAGAAATTATAGTCTTTGACAAAGATTTGCATTACATCATCTGGGAAGTGATGTGGATTTAGGCATGTTCACCACAGGACCTGGGGCCATATGGATCAGTGACAAGTGAGCCAGGGCCAAGGCAGGACCTGGTGGAAGAGGTCAGGGTTGCTTTCTGTCCAAAGGGTCAGAGGCATGGAAAAAGAAACCAGGCATCACAACACAAAATCAGACCCGACTGAGAAAGTATTCTGCTGTCACCATCTGTGAGACCTGGAGTCAGTTCTGTTTATATCTAAGGGTTGTTGTGACTTATTAGTTGGATTTATACTATGTCTCTGCTTTCAGGGCAGAAACTCGAAGCAGAGTGGCTGTCACATCCTTCTGTGGCTGTGAAGGACTGGTGTGAGGACAGACATCTCCTCACTGATGACAGGGGTGGAATGTCTGCCAAGTTGTTGGAAGGCTCTTGACAGGCCTGTCAATGAAAAGTGTTTCCTTGAAGGAGTTTTAGGCAAAGAAAGCTGAGTGCCTGTGCAAACACAGCCATGTTCAACAGAAAGTTCTTTCTTTCTGCAAAGTTTCAGTGTTATTCAGGAAAGAAGTACTGTTTCTTTACTACAAAAACAGAAACTCTTTGACAGAGTCATTACTGCAATAGGCTCTTTCATGAGCACTTGTCAGATGCTGAACCCTTGTTCCCTCATAGATCCCAGCTCAGTAGGACACCCTCACTGATGACCAATTTCTGACTCTTTTTTTAAATATATATTTTCTCAGTTGTCAATGGGCTTTAGTTTAATTTAAATTGTTTATATGCAGTGCCAAGGTTGAACCAGGGCATCACACATGCCAGGCCAGTGCTACACCACTGAGCCACAACACCAGCCCCTACACTCTGACTCTCATGTGGAGGGTTTTGTAATCACTTTGTTCTTTTTATGAAAGCTACTAACTTAAAACACACTGGATTCTTCACTGAGAAGGAAGGCAAGCCTCTTTCCCTCTTCCGAAAGACCTGATAGTACTGAAACTCTCACATGAAACTAATGTCCTCCATCTAGAAATGGAACCTCCAAACAGCTAAGAGAACATCCCTCATGAACAAGATGTCAAGGTCCCAAGGGAACATACTGTTTATGAGACAATGAAAATGACCAACTCCTTTATTTTCCAGTAACAATCTTCCTGTTCATTCAAAACATCCTCTTGCTTAGCCCTTGGTGCCTAAGGCAGTATACCTGGCCTAGTTACAGGCTCCCCAAGATTGCCTGATTGATGCCTGTCCATACACCATGCTGTCCCCACATCAATTGATCCTGGCATCACTTACAAAGATCTGCAGCATCACCAGCTACTACAGGGTGGAAGACATGCATGGAGAACCAAGGAGTTTCCCACCAGAGAGAGTGCACAAGGCAAGATAAAACTCCCTTTGAAAAGCTGAGATACTCTTCACAAAATGTGAGAGAAAAAGGGCCCATTATCCTCCCATGAAGAGAAAAATCAGAGTTCCACAGCAGCACTTCACTCCAAGCTCAACTGGTCACACACTTTCAAGGACCTGGTGTAACATCAAAACAGTGTCCTCTGTTCAAAAGTTACAGAACCTCAGGACCACAGCAACAAAGACTGGAATGAGCACAGCCCTTCTGGGCCTGTTTGACAGCCCAGGCAGAGCCACACAGCTGTTCTCAATTCCAGGGGACCTAAATCTGGTTGGTCCCCCAAAACCCAAGGAATTTTTTTTAATTGAGAAATAATTAGTACGCTGTAAATGCCACCATTTCAAAATGCAAATTCCTATTGGTTTTAGTACATTCACACAGCTGCATTAATATCCTCATGTATTCAAGACTGTCTGACTACACTGAAGAGAATCTTGCAATCAGAACCCAAAAGCAGGGTGAGAGCTAAAAGTTTAATTTCATTTTGTTACATGTGGCTTTCCATTTTTCCCAGCACTATTGTTGAATAGGCTATTTTTCTCTAGTTAATGTTTCTGGTACCTCTGTCTAGCATGTGATAACTGTATTTATGTGGGTATGTCTCTGTGCATTCTATCTGTACCACTGGCCTAAGTGTCTGTTTTGGTGCAAATACCAGGATGTTTTTATTACTATAGTTCTGTACAAGAGTTTGAGGTCTGGTATTCTGATGTGTCCTGCTTCACTTTTCTTGTTAAGGAGTGTTTTGGCTAATCAGGGTTTCTTATTTTTTAAAAAATGAATATAAACCTTTATCTCTCACTCTGCACAACACAAAAAACAGCTCAATGTAGATTATAAACTTACACATTAGAACAGAGACCCTGAACCTACTATAAGGAAAAGTAGGCCCAAATCTTCACCATGCTGGCCTAGGATCTGACTTCCTTAATAAGACCCCTAAAATGCAAGAAGTTAAATCAATAATCAATGAATGGGATGGACTCAAGGTAAAAAGCTTTTTTTCAGCAAAAGAAACAATCATAATATATAGAGTCTACAACCTGGGAGAAAATCTTTACCACATACACCTCAGATAAAGCATTAATCTCTAGGATAAATCAATCAGTAAATATATGAAAAATGTTCAACTTCTCTAGCAATTAAAGGAATGCATAATGAAAACTACTCTAAGATTTCACCTCATTCCAATCAGAATGGCAATTATCCAGAAAACAAGTTACAATAAATGTTCATGAGGATGTGGGGAAAATGTACACTCATACGTTGTTAGTGGGAATGCAAATTGGTGCAACCATTATGGAAAGCATATGGAGATTCCTCAGAAAACTTGGAATGGAACCACAATTTGATCCAGCTACCCCACTCCTCTGTTTATACCCAAATGATTTAAAGTCAGCATACTACACAGATGCAGCCACATCAGAGTTTATAGCAGCTCAACTCACAATAGTTTAAATATGGAACCTAACTAGGTGCCCTTCAACAGATGAATGGAAAAAGAAAATGTGAAATACATAGAACACACACAGTGGAGTATTATTCAGTTTTAAAGAAGAATGAAATTATGGCACTTGCCAATAAATGGATGGAGTTAGGGAATATCATGCAAAACAAAATAAGCCAAACCCAAAAAAGCAAAGCCTAAATATCTTACCTGATATGTGGATGCCAATTCACAATATGAGTGCAAGGTGCTAGGGAAGAATAGAGTTACTTCATAGTAAGTAGAGGGTAGTAAAGGGAGGGGAAGTGATATGAGGGTAGGAAGGATAGTAGAGTGAAACCGGCATTAAGATCTCATATACATGTATAACTGCATGACTTGATGTGATGCTACAATATGTACAACCAGAAAATGGAGAAATTAAGCTCCATTAATGTATGATATAATGAAATATATGAATGCGTTCTACTGTTGATACCACTGTTTACTGGTGACGAGTTCTGCTCTTTCTAATGTTGAAGATTGAACACTAGAGAAGCTTGCCAAGGCAAGAATATTAAGGAGGTTCTATTTAAACGTAATAATACAGACTTCTCCCAGCAGGAAGAAGGGGGCCATGGCTGATGTTCTAATGTCCCATGAAGTGAGCACACCCTACATCTTTTATAGGTTAAAGTCTCATTTGTTCTCCAGTTCATTTCCCCCTTATCTCTCCATTCCTGCCTACACTAGGCCTGGATTTGCATTAAGTGAGAAGCCATGGGCAGGAGGAAGGCCAAGGTGATTCAGGCAGGTAAGTGCCCAGGGGGCATTAATTAGCAGCTCCATGCTTGCAGTCCTTGATAAAGGCAAGTAACTTTGGTTATCAATGGGTTCTGGAGATCCTTAACATTCCATTCTTCCAGGGGCAGTCTCCAACTTCCAGAGGCAGATGGCTTCATGGCTTCATTTCCTTGATTTGACCTGATCCCCTATTTCTACACTAACTACCTGTCCTTAATTCTGGCTTCACTGTCATGTACAACTAATTAGAATAAATTAATTAATTAAAAAAGTAAGTTAGCACTACCCCCTGACCTGTCTTTTTTGAGGTGAATGTGTTGGAGCTCTTAATTTTTTATGAAAAATAATCAAAGAGAAATGAGGGCCAGTATAACTCAGAGCCTGGATAGAGGACCCAAGAGTTCTCCCCTGAGGATGGTAGAGTTGGCATGTGTGAGCTGATGGCAAAACAAGGTGGCACAATGGTAGATGAAGGAGGGGTCAAGGTGCATGAGATTAGGTCACAGAGCACCTTTTGCTTCATCATGACCCACATTTCTTGGATTCCTATTTGAGCACATGTAGGGCCAGTGGTCTTCCTGATATCTGACCATGGTTGGCACCTGCTTTACCTACAAAGGACACCCAAGAGTCATCTCAGCCCCAAGAGAATGCTTGTGTCTATGTACCTGTGCTCTCTGCCTCCTGCTGGAAGCCACATACCTGGTCGATGCTCTGCACCCACTTATGCATGTCCTCTTTGTCTCTGCCACCAGGTAAAACATGTGTGTACTGGTCTTGATGAGGAACACAAAGCTGCATGGCAGACACTTCTTGTGAAGGGTCACATTTGTGTCCACCTGCTCACAAAGGAACATGTTGATGATCCCTAAGAGCATCTTGGACTGGTCATGAATGTAGTATTCCAGGATACCTGGGTCACCACCCCACTGGCTGCTCTGCAGGATGAACCAGTGTTTCCTCCAGGCCTGAATACCACCAAGAAGGAGTAGAAAAGTTAAGAAATTCACTTGTTAATTCAAAGATATTTGTCCAAAATTGATTTTCAGATGAGGTTTCCCTAAGTGGCACAGGCTGGTGTGGAGTTTTTGATCTTCTTGTCTTGGACTCCTGAATGACTGTGATGAGAGTTGTGGCCACCATGCCAGGCATTTCAAAATTTCTCATGAGTCACTAGATACAGTTGGGGAGTGTAGAACCTGCAAGCTGCTCATGGCACCAAACCACTCTTATTCTAGAGAATAACACCAGAGTCTTGACTTGATATAATGGCCCTAACCAGCTATGGACCAGTTTGTCTATTCCTCTCCACAGGAAAACCTCAAGAGTTTTCCTACTATCAGTCCTGTGAATGTCACTGAAGTTTTCATCATAAACATGAAGGAGCGAGGAAGGTGGTACAAATTTATCAGGTGCAAAATTATAGAACCTCTCAAAATTCTCCATCCAGGGACAAAACCATTCAGAATGAAGAGGTAAGGGGGACACTCTACAGAGAAAACAAATAGAGGACTTGCCACCAGCAAACCTGCCCTGTGGAAGGGCCATAGGATGTATCTGTCTAGAAAGGAATGATGTGAAGAGGGTCAAGGTGACAATGGGATAAAGAAAACACCCATTAAAAAGAAGCATAAATTTATACACAGTCTCTCCTATCAAAGTTTGTAACTCTTGTTTGATGATTGAGGCAAAAGCCACAGCACCATTTTATTTCAGAAAAAAAACCTAGGACCAGGAAATATGGAGCAAGGAAATGCTTGTCAATATCACATCAAGACTTTCTTTGACACAAACAAGGTCACTGTCAACTTGTATTGAAAGATAGAGGAATGGGAACAGCTAAAATAGCTTGAAAATGAGAAAGAGCTGCTGGAGAATGGTCCACCAGACATCCAGACTCATTGCATGACCACAGTCAGAAAGACTAATGGTGAGGTGGACAGAGGGAGAGACACAGGGTCAACAGTTTGGAACAAAGCCCCAGAAAAGAGCCAGAGAAATGGGCCAGCTGACCCTGCACAAAGACAAGGGAGCAATTCAGTGAAAGAAGGGCAGCTTGGTCCACAATGGTGCAGGGACAACCGGTAACATCCACTGGAAAAAGGAAATAAACTGTCTCAAATCTTATACAAAACTTAGAGTGGGTTATGGACGTGAGGGAAAATACAGCGCTATAAGATGCACAGTGTGTTGGTCATCTCCTCCCCACTGTGACAAATACACCTGAAAAGGACACTTCTGAGCAGCCAGTGTTTATTTGACTCATGGTTTCAAGAGTGCAGTTGGCCAACTTTGCTGCAGAAACCTCATAGACAATGGGCAGGAAAGTGAAAAGGTGCTCAGCTCTGGCAACCAGAAATCAGGGACAGAGAGACAGACAGGCAGTAAGGGACCTTAATGTTCCCCAGGTCACATCCTGGAACCCACTTCCCCTAGTCAAACCTGACTTGCTTCTCATTTTCAACACATCCCAGTAAGTCCACTCAAGTCATTATTTATATTTTTGCCCACAGTGGGGATGGAAACCAAGGCCTCACTCATGCTGTTCAGATGTTCTACCACTGAGCTGTAAACCAGGCTGCTCCAATCAAATTATTAGATGTGTAAACCCACTGATAATGTTAGACCCCTTGTAATCCAGTGTTTTCACTTCTGAGCACTGCAGTACAGACACCTTAGGTTTGGGGGATATTGTAGATCAAAATCATACCATTTATTAAAACAAAACTAAACAAAAGGAGGAAACCCTCAGAATATAGGGTTAAGCAGAGCATTGCCAGATTTGATGATAAAGTGCAATCTAGAAAAGGAAAGTTTGAAAAATTGATAAGCTCCTGCTCAGTGAAAGACCTGGTTCAGTGGAAAAAAATACAAGTATCAGACTAAATGAAAATGCAAACTGTGTTTTGTGTCCATGCCTGTCAACCAAAAACATGGGAAGCTGAGAGAGGAGGATTACTTCAGCCTCAATTAGAGGACAGTATCTGCAACTTAGTGAGACCCCATCTTAAAATTAAACATAAAATACAAAGAACTGGGAATGTAGATCTTTTGAAAATGCCCCTGTGTTCAATCTTCAGTATCCACCACCACCAAAAAAATAATGTTATTCACACTTTGAACAAAAGATTACTATCTTGAGTGTGAAAGGTATTCTTAAAACTCAATATGAAATAAAAGCAAACAGTCCTTAAGAGAATAGCAAAATATTTAAGGACACTATGCAATCACGTGAAGATGTACAATGCTCTTAACCATAAGCATTCTTGAAATACAATGAGGGCAAATGGTCAAACCAAGAGACTGGTGCAACCATGGACCTGGATACCACTTAACAAAGAGAAAATGAACTGTTGACACGCAATAACTTGGACAAGTTCATAGAGACCCAAACTGAAAATATCCAAAAGGTAACATATTACCTGAGTCCAACAAAGCAACACAGGTGAGATGGCCAGTTTACAGACACAAAGAACAGTTCAAGGCTGTCAGGGACTATGGGTTTGGCAGGGCTGGGGAGGGGTAGAGGTAAATAAAGGGAGAGAGGAGGGGCTCTCCACACTGGAGGACTTCTTCATCCTGATTCTGCTCTGTCAGCACCTGATGAGGCCACAACACAGGGTTTCAAATCAGGTCACATGGGAACACTAGGTAAAGGGCATCTTCAACTACCTCAGTATAAACATTTGCTTCTTTTACAGTGCTCCAGCTTCAGGACAAAATTAGATGGCCCTGATCACAGGGTGAACAATACTAAGTTAATGTGTAGTGAATTGTCTAGCATAGAGCTTCACTCATGGGCGAGCTCCCATGTGGCTGTCAGAGATGAGCAATGCTCATCCTCAGGGTGGTGGGTGGGGCATTCATCACCAGAGTATTTAGTCTGGTTGGGGTTTAACATAGATTACTGTGTGACAGAAGCTCAAATATGGTTTCCACATTTCTCAGCAGACAAGTCGCTAGTTGGTGGCACCATTTGCTGTGCAGGTATGGGGTGAAAGACAGGCATGAAGAAGAGATTAGTTCTGGGTGTGGTTTGATCTGGGAAACAATAAATGCATTACTTCTCAGATGGATATGCAGGGCAGGAGATCAGAAATCAACCCTGGGACAGAAATTTAATGCAATTTTATCCTCATGATTGGGGTATAGGGGTCAGTCTCATCCAGGAGGCTCAGAGATGAAAAACAGTAGCATGCAAGTTGCCTTTCTCAAGAGAAGAAATAGACATCAGGAGAAAGGGCCAAGTGATGTCGGGGTTTCCGGGACCCCCAGCCTTGGGCATGGTCAAGATGGCGCCTGACGCTGAGCCAAAAGCGGCCAGCTATACAGTAAACAACCAGCGAATTCCAATGATTGGCTAGTTAACGATGTGATTAGAGCATGCCCCCCTCGTGTACCTATCCTATGCTTGCAGTTGTCCGCGTTTACCTCGTGTACTCTCCCCTGATTGGTTGAAGTGTATATAAGCCTGGTGGGTGGGAGAGTAGGGGGGCGAAGGCTGAAGCTGAGCTGGAAGCTGGGAGTGTGCGGAAGCTGGGAGTAAGAAGAAGCCGAGAGAAGAGAAGCTGGAAGTGCGTGGAAGCTGGGAGTAAGAAGAAGCTAAGAGAAGAGAAGCTGGGAGTGTGCGGAAGCTGGGAGTAAGAGAAATGTAGGAGAGGGACTGTGCATAATAAACTTCCAAAGCTTCAGACATTTGTCGTGTCTCTCTCTGCGGCCAGAGGGAACGCGATAAAGTGAGAAGAGTGGAAAGGTGCTGCTCCTCTTCCCTTCATTACAGCTTTAAGTAAGTAGAATGCAAGGGCAAAATCAGCACTGCTGGCCAACAGCAGCTGTGGACCACTGAAAGTAGCTGAAAGAGTGGGGGGTGGGAGGAGGGGCAGGTCCAGTCCCTGCTTGATGCTCAGCATGAACTTAAGGTGCATCTATGGCCCTGAGTCATGGAAATTCACCCCTTTCCTCTCAAGTACCTGATATAAACTTTGAAATTGGTTGAGTTTATGGGGAGACTGGATGGGGAGAGTCTTTTGAGATGATGCCCCTCTCCCCATACTCCCCCCATCCACACCTACTGCCCATGCACCCTCTGGATTGCCCCAGTTTCTGCACAGACCCACAATCACACAGAGTCATAACTTGTTCTCTAGGGGCGATCTTCTCAGTCATCCAGTGTGCACCTCCCAGCCACTATCCATGTGGACAGTCTGGTACTCCTGGCAGGCAGAGTTGGGACCAGTCCTGGGGCCTAGGCATTTGCACAGCCATGTGTGCACAAGGCTGCAGATGTGGCCCCCACACCATGGCGCTCAGGCTGGAAATCCCTCACTAACAACCCAATACCCGTCAGCTGCTGTAGAAATGAAGCAGCATCTCAGAAAAGGAGGTGGGACATTACTGAAAGACCCCTGCATAATGAGGGGAGGGGAGGAATGAATGGAGGAGTCACGCTCCTTTATGGCAGATGGAGACTTCACAGAAAGTAGACAGGTAGGCGTCAGAGGACTTCCTGCCTTCATGTCCATTTCCAGAATTTTAACTACCAGCTGGTCAAGGTTCCCCTCCAATCAAGGGAGGTTCATCTTTTGTAACCAGTTCATAATACTGAATCCCCATCACATGCCTGGCTCTAGCAGGCACTTTGGATGAATTTCAGCTCTGCTCACTTAGATGGCTTCCTTCTATATCAAGTGTGTGCCTGGAGAATGCCAGAGCTTTGAGGGTGTAGCCTGGACTGTGGATCACATAAGTTTTTCAGAGGCCCGCCATCACAGAAATCTTTTAACTTCTGGGTTGGAGGGGTTCCAGGAGCCCCTATACACCAAAATCCAGGAATGCTTAAGTCATTCCTAGGAAATGGTACCATATTTGCATATAATGCATGCACACATTTGCATTTTATAAACCATTTGGACATTAAATGGAACACCTTTTAGAACATAAGCACTTTGTAACAAGTAAGCCAGGAATAACCAAAAAATATTCCTATTTATGTAGTGCAAATGGAATTGTTTCTAAATATTTTGCAGCTAAGATTGGTTGAATATGAGGATGTGGAAATGCATATATGGAGAACCACCTACCCACCAAACCCCTGAGAGACATAAATATCTGAATATTTATTCAACAAAATCAGGAGAAGAATTTAAAACTGAGGAAAGCAGAATTGAATTCTCTCACATCCCAGTGCTCAAGTTAAGTCCCATGGTTTTAGCACCTGAGAAATCTGCTCAGTTTGGCTGCAGCTGAAATGTGTGATGAAGTCAGGTGCACCTGTCCCATCTTTCCATAGAGGATGATCTTTTACATACCCACAGACATTTTTGCAACTCCACAAAGCTGGCAGGGTATTGGGGGTAGGTCACCTTCAGCCAGAGGTTTCCTCTGGTCCTACTCCCTAGGTAAAATGTCCTGAGTTGTTGTTTACAATTCCATGTGGGAACAGAGAGTCTTGAATGATTAGTATGACTCCATGTCTTCTGGGCACACTCCTCTTTCTCTGGTTCTCCCACCCCCAACATAATTGTGAAAGTAACATCCATCTGCAATCTATTTAGTACTGAAAGCCTAGCTAAGAGAGTTCTATTGTAACTAACAGAGAATTCCAGTCAATAACAGCAGCAAGGTCTTAACTGACCAAAAGAGAGAAACAAAATTGGCAACCTGCAAATTAACTTTGTAACCATTTAAGGTCTTGTACCTTGCATCTCTATTCTATCTCTAAGTGTTGCTTCATCTTGTGCTCCTACTCTTGTGCTTTGTGCTCCTGGATTATGAATCATTTTTTTAAACTTGTTCAAGTTGTTGAAGATTCTTCATTTTAACAGTGACTTTGGTATTTAACCTAAAATTGATTTAAATATAATTACATTTCAGTGATATACCTTTGATGTTTATAACCTATTTGCATGCTCAAGAAGTTATTAATATTTAAAATAAAACTGCTGTTTTTCAGAAAGTTTGAAAACCATAATATGGTTTTGAAGATTTTTACCTTTTGAAAATTAGCAGTAGTTAACAAACAATAGAAAAATCTAAAAACATTCAAATCTTATAAAAATAATCCCAATGTTATGTAGATTAAAAATCTCACTGATACTTTTTACAAATTTTGAAGAAAATAATAAACTTAAAAGTGTAAACTAGAGAAAATAATGTTGGAACCAGTCTTTAAATTTCAAGAACCTATTTCAGAATTTTGGCAAGGTTTATGTCAAATGTCATGGTGGTAGCATTCACATTGCAAGATATATCATTTTTCTTTTTGTTTGCTTGGTAGTGGACCCAGTGCTGCATGCATGCTAGGAAAACTACCAATGAGCTGTACCTCAGCTCCTAATATCAACTTTTAAAAGATTCTGTGCATTTCAGATAATGTTGTTTTAAGTCTTTAAGTTATAGCAGTTAAACAAAAGTAAATAAAACAACTTATAAACCCATGAAGAAAAAAGAGAAGAAATGGAGATTACAAAGGCAGATTTGGAGAATTTTTTTCTTAAATTAGCTTTAGTATTAATTGCACATAATAATATCATTTGCTTAATGCTCTAATGATTAAAATGTTAGACAAAGTGGTTTGAGAGACATCTAGATTAACAGTGTACACACAGTGTTCTTGCTTTTATTCCACTTTCTGGAGCTTGTCACTAGTTTAATTCTGGGGGAGAGTGAGCTGTCACTGAACACAGCAGGAACCCCTTTTCCCCACTCAGCTCAGAACATACCCCACACCTGAGGGCCTAGTCTTGCTGGGTAGGAGATGATGTTTGTTCACTTAAGGTGTTTTTCAAACACTGGTCCCTGGGGTCAGAATGCTGTGGCCCTGACTGTGATATCACTTTTGCTGTGCACCCAAAGTTGGATTGCTGGGCCTCTCCAGGCCTTCTATTCTTCACCTGTGCAACTGAGAACCATGATTACTTGGGATGGTCTAAAAAAGTCAAGGTGTGGTTTTGGGCCTGATCCTTTGGTGGCAAAGCTGAGGTACAGCTTGAGAACTGCCGGATTTGCAGGGTCATTGTTTACAGTCCTAATTGGCAGTGTAGCCACTGCCCTGCTTCAACACGCTGCAGATTTGCTGATAATTTGGTTGAAGCCCACACCTAATTCCTCCTTACGGTATTTACTGCCTATGCCAAGGTTGTTTTTTGGGAATAACAGCCAGGGTTGCTGGGGCAAACTGGTCTCAGCATGTTCTTCTTCCAGAGTTGCCAGTTGCCAGGAAGAAGAAAGGAGCTGGTGCAGTTCTGGAATGACATCCACTACTGCATGGCTGTGAGGAGGCTGATTTTGGAGGTACTAATGAGCCTGCAGAGATGGCCTGTAGGGAGAGGTTCTGAATCCATGTGTCTGCACAGGTTCCACCAGGGTGCTGGAGGGTTGGATATACCCTGAGGTTCTGGTGGTGGGATAGGAGGTCACAGCCAGGACACCATCAGCAGTATGTTCTTGCTGACCATGAGGCAGACCCCAGAACTGCCAGGAGGCATCTGACCCTGGTGCCAGAGGGAACAGTGTGAACTGAGAGGTGACTCAGTCAACATCAGACAGTGGGAGCTGGGAAGGAACAAAAGGCCAACAGATTGTTTCTCACTGTCCAGACACAACACACACAAATCACACCACATACAACAGGAAAAACACAAAAATCACACCACACACAGTATGAATAATGCAAAACTCAGAGCATTCACACTACATGTATACAACATGCCACATGCATACCACACAAATAACATAGCACATACCACATACAAAAAAGTAGACATCACGCATACTACCCACATACAATACACCACACACCCCATATATACCGAACACATTACACATGTAGTATACCACATAAAACACTAATATAACCACAACAACCATGCACACTATTACTATGCAACACGTCATACACACACTACATGTTTACACATGCAAGGCACCACAAACACACTATGCACATTACACATGACAAACAACACACATCACACTACTCATACTACACATACACAGTATACTGTCCACCAATTATGTAGAAAACATGCCACACAAATGACATGCCACACATATGCCAAATATGACACAAAAACACATGATACATTATACCCACTAGACATATGCAGCACACTACATGCATACTATGCACTACACACATACCACATGCATACAATACACGCCAAACACACTACACATATATATTACACCACATACATACTACACACAACACACACATAACACATTTGCGTAATACATACCATATATGACAAAAACATACATGCCATACACACACTAATCACATGTCACCATGTACATACCATACATCACGCAGAACACATAGCATATACTATGTACCTATCACACCCATACACACATAAGCACACAACACACATACCACATAATGCACACAGCATACACATTTCTCACACACTACATTCATGCACAACACACACAGCACACACCACAAACATGCTCACTGCACACAGTCAGCACATACACACACATATACATGTGAAACAACCACGGGCAGCTCTCTAAAAGTGGTGTGCTTTCATCATCACCATGCCTACTAAACTGCAGGAGAAGCTGTCTCTGTTCCTTTTCCTGTGCCTTCCTTCATGGGCCAGGAGATGAGCTCCATATGAGAGTTTTTGCTGTAAGCCCTGTAGGCCATTGAGCTGTGAGCCTGCAAACCAAGCACAGAAGGAGCACTGGCCCAGCAGGAGGGGCTGCACCCTGGGAGGTGCACCAGGATACTGTGTGAAGGGTAGGTCATGGACAGAGACATGGCAGGGAAAACAGAGGAGGCTCAGAAAAGTTAGAGGTGAGGGAAAGTCAGGGGGTAGGTGGAGGGGTACATGGTGAACCAAGCAGGGAAGTCTCCCATTAGACACAGGTGAATGAACTGGCTTGTCCCTGCCCCACTGCAGTGTCAGGAGGGTCCCCACAGGAGACAGACACAAAGCAGGAAGCTCAGTGTAAAGATTATGAACCATACGAGGAATAACTGACTCACTTCCCAATATCCCACCACCATGGCACACCTGACAGTAGTGATCTAAATACCTGAGGAAGTAATTAAGGCTCAGTGCAATCATGGGGGCAGGGCTCTGATGCAGCAGGATTAGTGTCTGTTGAAGAAGAGACTCAGAAGCCATGTGAGCACACCCAGAGCCAGTGGCCACCTGCAGGCCAAGATAGGAGGCCTGGGGTCAAACCTGTTTTGCAAGAAGACCCTGAACTTCTCAGCCTCTAGGACTGTGGGAAATTATTTCTGAAGCTCATGCCACCCAGTCTGGGTCATTTAGGTATAGCAGCCCAAATAAGTTGCTAGACTGGCACACATCAGTTCTCTTACCCCAAGTCAGAGAGCATGGGAGGCAGGACAGGAAAGGGGAAGTGAGGGAGGCTGAGATCCAACTGGAGACATGGAGCAGGACTTATGCCCTGAATTTGGCCCTGCAGTGATGAACAGGTCCTGGACCCTTCCACCACTGCACCTCCAGGCCAGACCACAGGGGTAAGGAGTGTTCTAGATTCTTCCAGTGCTCAAGGACAGTGTGAGGAGGATGAATCAAGTCTTTAATAGCTAAGTGTACAGACCAGGTAGGCAAGGGCCAGGCTGGGGGTGGGTGACAG
Source organism: Sciurus carolinensis (assembly GCF_902686445.1). NCBI lineage: Eukaryota > Metazoa > Chordata > Mammalia > Rodentia > Sciuridae > Sciurus > Sciurus carolinensis. The sequence continues at coordinate 2,130,994 of NW_025920104.1, forward strand.
GGTCAGGAAAGTTATGTTTGGTTTGTGGTAGATAATTCAAAACTCCTATAAAAACTGGGTTGAGGAGAGGAAGAATGTAAGGAGACACTGAGTCTCGACTGGCCAGGTATGGCCATGAGATTCCAGCCTTTAGAATTTGACCTCTGTCTCTCTTACTGCAGAGACTGGCAGGTCAGGTGAACCTACAGCATGTGCCAGTGAGTAGAATCAGGACAGCTCAGACTCACAGAGACCACCTGTGCCTTTCAGAAACCTGTGTTCAGTGGGGTGGGGACATTCTGTAGCTGTTGAGAACTGACAGCCATTGTGTACATAAAATTTTTTATTCCCATAGGATCCACTCACACTAATCTATGAATAACACCAACATGTCCTTGCCTATGGTGCTGGGGTGGAAAGTGCCTGCCCCTCTGGTCCAGCTGAGCTTGAGCTCTAGGATTTGGCTGCACAAGTCCTGCATGACAACAGTCTGCAGCAGAATCATGGTCCAAGGGTCTGGCAGTGTCAAATGGCCCTCGTGAGCAACTAGTTCTTTCTCTAGTCTTATGGAGAAAGGAAGACCAACTTGACACATGTCATCTGTGCATGAATAGGATGCCCAGGGAATTCTGGACTCCAGGTTTCTGCATTCATTGTAGAGATGGCGAGAGAGCCCCAGGCTGCACAGGAACAGGGAAGACAAAGGAAGCTGCCACCATCAACCCATAAAGCCTGACGCCATTAGGTCCACTCCCCAACATCCTTGTTCTGAGCCTCACTTTCTGTCCTCAGAGAAGTGTGTCACTACAACCTGTGAGTCCCACCCAGCAATTTGCTTCCATGTACAATGATGAAAAACAGTGTTCGTGACATCTGGACACCCTCTGATACCTAAAGCATATTCTTCTAAAGGAGACAGCATCTCAAGAGAAAAGAACTGTGGAGCCATGCTTTGTCCCTGGAGACCATGTCTTCATAAACCTTCTGGATTCCTCCCAACTAAGGAATTATTTCCTTCTTGTTCTGATTTCCAGGACTGTCTCACCATTTTGCCCATGGTGATCTCTCCATGTCCATTGCCCATCTCCCTGTCCAAGCAATTCAAAGGCATTCTCAAAGGTCCAGCCATTGCAGACATTTAAAGACAGGGTGCACAGGTCACAGTGGGCACTCAAAAAGCTTGACTGACCAGTGACTCAGTGGGCAAATGTGTGGTTGGATGAATAAGTTAATGGAAAAAAGTGCCTCTCCTGCCATGGGAGGAAAGAGAAAAAAGATGCCTTCTATGTACTAGGAAGTGAGTTCTCACCAGACACTAAACTTGCCCTTGCCTTGAACTTGGGCTTTCACCTCCAGAACTATGAGAAATTAGTTTGTTGTTTATAAACCACCAGTCTAGATGTGTTGTGATGGCATCCTGAAAGGAGCAAGATGTTCCAGCTTGGCCTCTTCCTTCCTCCTTGGTTTCCACTTAAAGTCCCTTAGGAATCACCAGAAGAATCAGACTCCCTGTACTAAGCATGTCCTCATGCAGCAGCAGTCAAGAATCTCATCCTGGACTGCAGGAGGCCATGCATGTTCGCACAGCACCTCCTCCCCCAACATGTGCAATAGCCCCAGCAACCTCTCATGTGAGGCGGTGCAGCAATAGCCATGTGGCCCAGCCAGTGTTGGCACAGCGGGGACTTTCCAGCTGATGGTGGCGGTGGTGGCCGCTGGGCCCTTCCCTGCCCCAAACCATGGGGCTGCCCAGGGAGCAAGACGCTGTGGCCAGCAGTGGAGAACATGCCCTGTGTCCCTGAGCAGCTGTCGACTGCTCTTGCACTGTGGGCGAGAATCTCGTGAGTTAGTGGTCAGAGGAGGAAGATGCAGAAACACTGGGCTCCTGGGGTGCCAACACGAGACCAGCACCTCACCCTGCACTTCGGCCTGCAAGACCTGCAAAGAGAAGCATGCAAGGAAGCATCCCCCAAATGTAGAATAAAGAAGTTGGTCATTCCCAGTCCACCTCCCATTCCTTCCCTGCAGGCAGCGACACTGGACAGTAGAGTTGAGCATGCTAGGGATCCAGTTGGACACTTTGGGAACTGGATTCTATTCATGTTCTGCTAAAGATTCCAGATCAGGCACACCCATGGCCATGAATACCCACCAGCACCATCCTGAGAGGAGCAAAACTTGTAAGTGAACACCTGGAGATGCCCTGTGCTGCACTGGGTACCCAGTCATTCCCTGTGGCCTCCTTGGCACATCTAGGCTAAAAATGGTATGGGCTCATGCCCAAAACTGAAATTTTGGAGCAACCAGCCTGTTTCTGAACATTCTTGTCTTGCTTATGCCTTTCTGGGAAATGAACCCTGGGATGATCTATCAATTATTTAAATTCCCACTCCTTTTTATTTTTGATTTTGAGACAGGGTCTACCTAAGTTGTCCAGGCTAGAGTGGAATCTAGGATCCTCCTGCTTCCACATCCTGAGTATTGGGGACTACAGGCATCTACCACTGCACCTGGGTTACTATGAACTGTTATGTAAGAAATAGAAAGTAGACATCAAAGTCATGTCCTGTGATCCATGGCCATTAGCACAAATAACCACAGGCTTTCTGACTGCACCAGGTCTAGGAACCAGCCTGGTCCTAGTGAAATCGATTTGGGATCAAGTCTAGAATAAATAGCCAGGAAAGACATTCATTGGCCACACAGATAGGGAACTGGTGATTTTTCACTGACACTTCAGAATCTGCATGAAATTCAAATTCTCATTACAGTGCAGCACATAGCACAACCAACATTTTGAACCACGAACCACAGAGTGGGTTTGTGGGGAGATGTGATCATGTCTTCAGGCCCTCTGAAATGGAATGAAAAGGTGGGCTTCAAAAACTTTTTCTGTGAAAGTTTGAGAAGAAGCCAACCCTGCATGGCTTGCTGAAGCCAGTCTTTTAAATCACACCACTGCCACCATCACATATGTCTGCTGCCCACCACACAGTGTGTTGCTGTGCCAACACACATTCTGAGTCATCCAAGCAGATTTAATGACATCACCATGAAGACTTTCTCTTTGCCTTTTCTTGTGAAATTGTCAAAAGGAAGATTCTGACCTACCTAGAAAAAATATTTTAATCAGTTCATTCCAGAAATAACTATGGGAATTCAGATGTTCCCATTCTGCTGCTTCTGGAGAATGTGACAAATGTCTAATGAAGCCTCCACTTTGACCCAATCTGCAGGGTGAAACACTGTGACTAGCAGCCATTTCAAATCTCACATGGAAGGGCCCAAATGCATAAGCATATAAAAAGCTCACAGAAACAAAGTTGTGAAAATAAGAAAACCCCCAAAATTGGGCCTCACTCCTCATATTCCATACAGGTAACCATATCTTCTTTCATTCAGCATCCAGCCCTGTGGCCATGGCTCTCGGAGTTGGAGAAGCATGCCTCTGGAAAGCACAGGCCAGTGTCCTGTGAACAGTGATACAGCAATTACCAGGAAGGCAAGACCTGCTCAGAGACAAGAAAGCAGCTGGGACATGAGCATATAGAGAAATGAGACACCTCAACACTGACAACCTTGTCAGACAGCTTGTGAGTGAAGCATTGGAAGAGCAGTGGAAGTTCCAAGTAAAGATGAATCAATTTTTAAGAATACCTGTGTGATCATATGCCAGTTTTCATGCACATTTATTTATTCATTTGACTATGTTGCTTGGGTAGTCATGCTATCTTGATCTCTACAATAACCTCCTATGAGGTGAAGAAGTGATCTTAAGGGCAAGTAGGCTGAGATTCATGGGGAAAGTGTTGCCAACATCACTGAGTTAAAAAGAAACAAATTGAATCTTCCTCCCTGGCTGGGTGCCATCCTGTCTGTCACTCTGTCCACTATCCCTGTTCTTTCTGGTTCTTCTTGAACTAAATATTTTCAATATTAAAATGAAATTTGAAATCTCCCAAATGCACTTTAAAGTTTGACTAAGCATGTGTACATTCTTTCCATGAGCACATAGTTTATATACACTTTAATGTACAGAATTCATGTCATCAAAGTTCATTTGGGCACAATGAAAACACTGACCCACACACCTGTGTCTACCTTATCTGTTAGCTGGAGTCTCACAGCATGAGGGATGGGAAGGAAGAAGCTTAGGCTACAAGGACCATCCTGAATACATTTCTTGTGTGCCCAGGGGTTGTGGAAGTCCTTGCCCAAACAATGACCTTATTGACTAATGGTAGTATTTTTCCTGGTCCAGGATCTCTCCACCCTGCCCTATTGATGCCTGGGTCTGGCACATTGTGTCATGGGGTGCTCCTGAGCACCCTGGGGTGTGAAACAACACTCTTGGCCTCAACCCCTGATGGTCATTCCATGCCCTGCCCATGTTATGACAACCAAAATGTCTATAGACTGCCACCTGTCTCCTGGGGGACAAATTAGCAGTTTGAGGTAGATGGGCCTCACCATGTTAGTCACTGCTCACAGGTGGACACTTCTCCCTGTGGCTCTGTAATGCACTGCTGTGAAGAAAAATGAGATAATGCCCAGAGAATGCAGAAAGAGCATGCTGTCTGAGTATGGATGGTGTATACCTCAGGCACATTGAAGAACACTTTGCAGGGATTGAGCCACAACTCTATGAAGCAAGAGCATCTTTATCTGACTCCACAGCAAGGAAATTAAGGTGTAGTGAAGTGAAACCTTCCCCTTCTCCTAGGACAGTAGGCAGTGGTGACTTTGGGCTGTACCTCTGACAGCCCTGACTGTCGCAGAGTCCCAAGCCTTACAGAAGGGGGACATCCACAAGACCCCTGGGCTACTGCCTCCTGGAAACCAAATAAGCCTCCAGGTGCATTGACAACAGTTCACTGCTCTGGCAGCGATGAACCCACATGTCCCAGGGTTCTCATCCCTGGTTCCTGGTATAAGCACACATGGGAGACCTCAAGGGACCTAGAGCTCTGGAACGGACAAGAACAGGTTCCTTGGTGTCCAAGGAGTTTCACATCCAGCATCCTCGGTGTCTCACTTTCCTTCACATGAGAAAGCCATGGGTGTGATCAAAGCAAGTCATTTACACGTTGATCCAAATGGAAAGCATTTGACCCTGACTCCCAAGAACAAGCCAAAATGGAGACTTCTGATGCTTCGCCCAACAAGGAGAGAATTATGAGTGTGGAGGCTTTTTCTCTCTCCAGGCTTGTGGTGGCTCCTGCAAGCTCCCAGGCAAACAAGGCATCTTTCCTTCCAGCTCTGAGGTCCACTCATACATGGGGTTCCAGAGGTCATCAGTGACTGAGGTGGTAATAACTTTCTTGCCACCTTGAAAGACTGGTGTTGTTAAAGACCTGACCACCACAAAGGATGAATCTACAATATAAGAATTTCAGACCCTCTGGTCTCTGGATCCCCAGGTCCAGAGTTTTCCCCAGGACCATTCCACTGGATCTGCACCTGGCACAACTCCATCAGCTGCCTCCATGACCAAACCTAGGGTATCACGGAAGTCCTGTTCTATCTCAGAGGATGAACCTCCTCCCTGCTGTGTCTTCTGCATCCCCTCACCTGCATCTTCTGTCTCTGACATTACTCCAGGAAAGGGTGTTGCAGTCAAATTTTAAGTAAAGCTTTGGAGTACAGAAAACCTGGGATCCATCATAAAGTCTTGGAGATCCAGACATGATAGAAAAGGAAATTTCTAGAAGGATCAGTGATTACATAGTCACTGGGGCATCCCAGGATGGAGCCTGCACCCTGGAGATGGCAGACCACAGAGAGGTCTCAAAGACCTGGTGCAACAGAGACAGTGTGCTCTGGCCCTATAGGGAGATGAAATCTTCCCCTAAAGCAAAAGGTACAGGCTGCTGAAACCAGGTGCTTTTCAGGCTTTACCATCTATTGTGAGTGATCTCTGCCATTAACACAGAGGTACATGCTTGTGTCTTTCTGGGATGTCAGAACTTGGTGTATAACAATAAATTCACAAGCTATACAAATTCCCTTGGTTTTAATTCACTGAGTACTCAGGGTTCACAAGGAGTCAGGATGCAACAATCACATGTTCTTTTACTCTATTCCAATCTTAATTACTAATAACACTGAAGTCACATACCACACATGACACAAGAAAGAGATGTCACAAAATGGCTGAGGAAGGGTTAACAGTGGCCACAGAGTTTAAAGAGTTCAGAGTGTGATCAAAGTTGGAGCAGTTACAATGCAGTTTGCTCAGGGGCACAGGGCAAAGCAGCCATGGCACGGGGTCCAGGCCAGGGTCCTGATGGCAGACAGCTTCACAAGAATGGGTTAAGCAGGAAGTGTGAACTAACTGAAGTCCCAGGGCCCCTCAATAGTTCACCTGTTGACCTCCTGAGTTCTTGGTCTTTGACCCCTGATGCATCCACTGGGGCATATGATAAGATGGTGGGCCAGTGTGTAACTCTCTGCCACTATCTCAGGAACCTCTCTTGGTGTTCAGGTGAGGGGGGTACATGGTTAGGTGGTCTGCAGTGTCTGGTAAGCTCACAGTCCTGGTTTCCCAGATGTGGGTCTGATACACCCATGTGTTCATGTGCATCTGAAAACTTAATAAATTCACCGGTGGTGATTTTTATAAACATGATTAAGTTATCCATGGATTTGTGCCTTATGCCTGTGCTGCACAGCAGGGGTTATTCTTTTCTTTCTTATTTCTCAGTGTGTGGTACTCACGGCTGAACCCAGTAACTAGGCACCTTCCCACTGAGCTGCACCTCAGATTTATACTTCCCATTTTGAGACAGGAGTCAAAAGTTACCCAGGCTGGCCTAGAACCTGTGCTCATTCCACCTCAGCCTCCCATGAGGCTGGGGTAGAGATGTGCACCACTGCACCCTGTTGGAGTCACCCCTTCTGGTCATTTCTGCATGCCCAGTGTCTGGTGATCATCCACGTGTCCAGACAAGGACTCTCAGCACTTGCATTCAGAAGGCAGTAGCTCAAGGCACACTGCCCCCACTATACAAAATGGGGTAGCTCAGGACTGGGCATGCTGTTTTGCACAGCCTGGAGGGACTTGGCTGGTACAGTCTGCACTCTCAACTCTCCCATTTCCCTCTGCTCCTCAGCCTGGGAGTAAGCAACTGAATGGTCACCTGGGGCTACAGAGTTGTAAGATAGGAGTCTATAATCACTTGTAACAGGGGACAGCAGGAGCAACCAAAGTAGGGTGACACAGATGACCTCTGTGAGTGGATGAGGACCCCCACCTACCCCTGGCACTGTGCATCTGCCTACTGCATACCTGAACTCCTAGGCAAGGAAGGGTTGTCCCTGAATGGGAGGGACCTCAATACTGAACTTAATAAGTTCAGCATGTTTGTTCCATCTCTGCCATAGCTAATCATGTGAACTGTGATTTATACCTGTCTCCTCCCCTCCTCAACTACATTCACTGCTTGGGGAGTTTTCTGTTTGCACTTGAACTCTAGAAGCCCCAGAGCAAACATGGATCCATTTTCAAGGTCAGAACATGTACTGAGTCATGAATTGCCCAACTTCCATTTTCCATTCCCTTATTTTTCCTTTGTCTTGTGTTTTAGCATAGTGTTCTATTATCCCAGTTCACATTTCATGATTCATCATTTCACATGTTTTTGTTCTTGGGATGGGATGCAGGGCTGCATGCATCTTAGGTACAGAATCAATGAGCTGTACCTCAGCTCCTAATATTCACTATTAAAAGACTTTTTGCATTTCAGTTAATGTTGTTTTATGCATCACTGGTAGTTTCCAGTTTGTGTTTTAAGACTTTAAGTTATGGCACTTCAAAAAATGTGTGCTTATTAGCAACAGTGCAATTGAAACAACTTCGAAGCTCATGCACTAAACACAGAAGAAATGGAGATTACAAGGGCAGAATTGAATTGAAAAATTCATTCTTAATTCAGCTTTAGTACTAATTGAACTTAATAAGATTATTTGCTTAATGCTGTAATGTTTAATATGTTACACAAAGTGGTTTGAGAGACATTGAGATTAACAGTGTACAACATGCTTCTTTCCACTTTATGGAGCTTGTTGTTAGTTTAATTCTGGGGGTGTGTGAGCTGGCACTGAACATGACAGGGACCCCTTTATCCCACTTAGCTCTGAACATGCCTCAATCCTGATGGTCTGGTCCTGCTGGGTAGGAGATAGTAGTCCTTCACCTAAGGTGTGGATAAAACAAGGCCATTCTGGGGTCAGAATTCTGTGGCCATGACTGTGGGTTCACCTTTGATGTGCACCCCAAAATGGGTGGTCGAGCTTATCCATGCCTATCTTCTTCACCTGTGCAGCCAAGAACCTTGCTCTCACAGGATGGTTGGAGGTGTCCAGGTGGGTTGTTGGGTCTGACCCTTGGTGAATAAAGTGAAGTACTCGGTACAGCTTGAGAACTGCCTCCTTGGCATGCCCCTTCCTCAGAGCACAGTGGGTACAATAACTCACTTTGCTTCAATAAACTGAATTTGCTGATCTTTATGCTCAAACCCAGACCCCCTTGGTCCCCACAGTCATCATTGCCTTCCTCAAAGTTGGTTTTTGTGGGAGGCAGTCTGGTTTGGCAAGGACAGACAGGTATGAGCATGTTCTGCTTCCCGAGTTTCTGGGTGTAAGAAGGAAGCAAGGAGCTGGTGTAGCTCTGGAATGACATCCACTACTGCATTGCTGCCAGGAGCCTGGGTGTGGTAGTGCTCACCAGCCTGCAGAGCTTCTGCTATAGGAAGAGGTAGTGCAGGCCTGTGTCTGTAGAGGTTCCACCAGGGTGCTGAGGGGTGGATATAACACCAGGACCCCAGAGGGGCTGGCAGTGGGTGCAGGAGGTCACAGCCAGGACACCATCAGCAGTATGGCATCAGGGTTTCTTGCTGACTCTGAGGCAGGCTCCAAACACACTCCCCCTGCCTCCTCAGTGCTGGGTGACTGAGGCCATGCCAGCTGTGGGCACCATGACCATCTCTTCCCATCTGTCTGCTGAGCCTGGCAGAATGACAGAGCCCATGAATGGGGATGGTGGACTTGAAGGGCAAGTGGGGGCTCCTGGGCCTGTGTCCCTCAGGAGGTTTCTCAGGGTCATAGAAATAAACATGTGGCAAGGACTAGAATGAGTAGTGTGTGATGGAGTTGGAAGGGTGCCTGGAACAGGGCAGGTGCCAAATAATTGCTAAGGCATCTTGTCAATGTGATCTTCAGTAAATGGATTCTATTCTAATGAGCATTCACTGCCTTCATGACCATCCACTAATGAGACAAAGAATGGTGCAGTCAGTTGCTGGGGATTCATATGAGAGATGTGCACAAGTTTCCAGCCTCCCTTACAGCTTGAAGCCTCTTTTCTTCATCCCAGGGTCACTGCTGCTTGTGGGTAAACTGCCTGTCTCACTCCAAGTGTGCTGAGTCCCAGGGCTTCATGTTGCAGAAAGAAGAGATGGATGCTGTTTTGGACCAAAGAGATTTTCTAATGTGATTCTAATCAGCTAGTGGAAGCAGGAGACAGGTCCTCAGAAGTTCACAACTCATGGGCTCATGTCTCAGGTGCCAGTAGGTCCTCTAGATGCTCACAGCCTCTTTGGGCATGGCTCAGCAGTCAGAGATCTGATCACCTGCTCATGTGGCCTTCTCAGCCTATTTGTGAGGGGTATTTTGTCTTCTTCCTTTTAGGCTGGGTGGTACTGGGTGTGAATGGTCCTTGTTCCCTGGTGCTGGCCATGGGCCATGGGGAGTAGATGGTAGACAGACTGTGCAAGAATAGCTTCAAGAGAGGATTGGGACAGGTTCAGTCTTTGTTGTGGAACAAGGATCTGTTTAGAAGGGTGGCTAGTGTAGGCCTGTCCAAGCCTTGGAATATTGCTGAACAGTATTGGGCACATGGCCACATGAGCTTGTACCCAGGAAGAATGGCAAGGTCATAGGTCAGGTGTTGAGGGTTACTTGGTGCTCTGTAGCACATGGGAACTATCTCTGGCAACCATGGACAAGGGTAGAAACAGGCAGTCATTGGATTTGCTTACCCTTCCATCAGGGTTCTCCAGGAGGATGAGTGACAGTGGTCAATATGGATGGTGGGCGGGAGAACCTGGGCTCTGTCCTCACTGTGCTGCTGTCCCTGAGGAGTGGTTGCAGGGTATGCATGGTGGCAAGTTTTGTCCCAAGACTCTAGTTGGCAGGAGAGAAGAAAAGTCATGGGCAGATGTGGTGGTTTTGCAGACTGGTTGATGTGAGATGCCAGGGTACCATGTTGAGTGTGAAGCATGCTGCTTTCTTCCCCAGGGTGTACAGGGCTGTGGGGTCATAAGATCAGTGTGTGGGGTATGGGGTTTTGCAAACTCTGAGCAGCATCTGGATGTCAAGTCTAGCACAGGCAGGTGGTTCTTGTGTGTGCCACATTTCCCTTACATGGAAGGTCTATCACAGCAGAGATACAGCCACATATCTGGACATGGTCATCCAGCATCAAAATTCTAGCCCTGTTTCCCTTGGTAATCTTGTGAGCAGTACTGAATGAAAACACCCAGAAACCAAGATATTTTATTAAGTGGAGAGTCAGAGTGTCTGTGTGCAGGATGAGAGAGAGAGAGAGAGAGAGAGAGAGAGAGAGAGAGAGAGAGAGAGAGAGAGAGAGAGAAACAGAGAGAATGCAAGAGTGAGGAGGAGGAGAGAGAGATTGTCAGGGGAGCTATTCTTAATTAATGGAATTTCTCAGGCTAATAACAATGGACCAATGGCTGGTGAGGAGGTTTGCAGGCTAACAATCTGGACCAGTTAGTGACTAGGAGGTTTGTAGGCTAACAGTGTGGGTTGTAAATTGGTGTAGGAGAGGCAGAATAATGGCAGCAGCAAAATAGCAAATCTGATGTCAAAAATGAAACACCTCAGGGTGCATAGAGGAGAGGAAGAGACAGCACCTGGGGCCATTTTGGATCAGAACAGAGCTCTGAGGTTTTGAATCACAGAGCAGGGACAGCAGCATTGAGATGAGTGGAGAAGCAGTATTTGGGAGGTTACTTTGGGCTTCACAAGAAGGACATAGTTTAGTTGGCATCAGTAGGGAGTGATCCTGTGCAATAGTAGCAAGTCACCCAGGGAGGCAGTGGGAGGGAAGGGAAGGTGAGAGGGTTTGGAGTGTTCACCTACACACAGGTCTGTCCCCATGAAGACAGTGTGAGAAGGAAGTGAGTCTCAGGGAGGCAGGGTGGTGGGAAAAAATCTGTCCCACATGGCTGGGCATGAGGAGGCCTCCTGGGTTTTAGGTTATGGTGGAACAGATGTGCCATCTCAGTGAAATGAGGAGCAGTCATCAGAGGTGAGGTGTCTTGCTGGGAGGTGCTAGAGGAGCAGAAAGAAGAGGCATGGAAGATAGAGGGCTTCTGCTCAGGATGTCCCAACCTGGACAAGGTGCACAAAGCACAGCACAGAAAGTGCATATGGGGTGGGTCAGTCCCTGAGGAGGCTGAGCAGTGCAGGAGGGGCACCTTCAGAGAGGGTGTGTAGGCTGAGATGCCCCACAGAGCTTGGCCCAGGGGGGCCTCCTAAGCCAGACTCCTTGCAGTGCAGTGTATTCATTCCTGTGGCAGAGGCAGTCCACAGGATAGTTGTCCCCTAGAAGGAGGCCAATGGATGGGGATTCAGGGAGACAAGCATCAACTTCCTCAGAGAAATGGGTCCTGAGCTGGAACCATGTGGAGGGTCCTGTTCTGTATCCACTCTCCTCACTATCCTCATCCATGTCTTCTCCAGTCCTTCCCTCTTACACCTATGCCCACTCCAAGCGGATAAAACCATGACAACTTGTCTTTAAGAGGGAAGCAAATCCTGAGATATCCTCAGACACAAGTTACATGGAGAGACAGACAAATTGCAGGGTGATAGTATTGATAGGTTTCACCTCAGGGAGGCCATAGTTAAGTGAATAAAATGGAATCCTAGTTGGCTGGTGACTGAAGTCTGTGCACCTGCTAAAAGGAGGACTGCATGCCTTCACAGAGCTGGAAGGGAGCACAGCAGAGCCTGACTCAGGATCTGGCACTTGGTGGAGAGATGCTAGGTGGCAAAGCTCAGATGAAGTCAGCAAAGACCACTTCATTAGTTCTCTGAAAGCCTGAGGAGGCTGCTGGGATCAATGTTGATACAGATTCTTCTAGAGGTGGAGGAAAAGGCTAAGGTGCTGAACCTGTTCAGGGGCCCCAGGATGGTGGACTGAACACTGCTGGCCTCCCAACTTAAGGCTCTGTTATGCAACACAAGGACAGTAATCCTTCTCGCACTTATGGGTTGTGGGCTTTCTTTTCTTGCAGGATTGACCAACCCACCCAGAAGCAGTTACCAACACATGTATCCAGATGAGAGTCCAGGCTCAAGTTTTGGGTCAGCAGAGGTGGACAGCTTCTTGGTGACAGAGCCCACACCACAGGCTCATGATCTCTTCCTCCTGGAGAGTTAAACCCTGAGAACCTCTGTCTTGCATGCTCCTCTCTGTGAAACATGAGGTAGGACAGTGCTTACTTTATAGCATTCCAAACTCAGAATCTGCAGATACAGGCCCATCTTTTAACAGTCCCTCCAGCCTGCATCTTCAAATACAGCAATATTTTTTCTTTCTTTTGTGGTTTTCTTTTGTACTGTGGTTTGAGTACTAATTCTCAGGGACACTATAGGTCTGATCTACCTGTCCAGTCCATTTTATTTTGATTTTCAGACAGAGTCAGTAAGACTGGCATCAAACTTTCCATCCTCCTACCCAGCCTCTCATGCTACATGGATTACATGTATACATTAGTGTATTTGACTTAAAATCTGCAGTTTTCCACTCAAACAGAAGAACATTCCAAGAACCAGATTCCTGTCCTTCAATCCTGATTCTAGGTTCAGGGCTCATCCTTGCCTGTGATCAGGCCATGGCCCAGCAGTCTTTTCCTGTCTTTTATTTCCCAGAGAGAGGTGGTTGTGTTTTTGAGCAGCATCATATCCAAGCTGTGCATTCTTGTTGTAGTTTTGTTTTTATTTTTTTCTGTTTTGTTTGTGGTACCAGGGATTGAACTTCAGGGCACTCAACCACCGAGTCATATCCCCTGCCCTCTTTAAAATTTTTTAGGCACAGGTTCTCACTGATTTGCTCAACCCTTACTTTTCCTGAAGCTATCCTTTAACTTTTGATTCTCCTTCCTCAACTTCCTGAGCCACTGTGATTACAATCATGCCCCACCCATTCATATTCTGGTTTTGAAGGGGCTGATGAGCATCCTGATGAGAGGGTGAGAGTTTATGGTTGATGACATCTATGCTGTCGACTTTCAGAGATGGAGAGGATATGACCAAGGCCTCCAGACTGGGTAACAATCTGGGGGACTGCAGAGACAGAGGGGGGTTGACAAATTTTGATGGGATAGTCTGGGGTCCACTGGAGGTGAAGGACTCACCAGCACTCATCCTTTTCCAGTGGCCATCTGATTTACCTACAGCAGGGAAGATGAGGACCAGGTACCCAGGGTGGAGGGGTTCTCCCTAATCTTGGAGCTAAAGACCAGGTGACACAAGGCAGGTGCTCAGTGAGGGCAGAAATGCAGGGGACACATGAGAAAGCGGGAGCACAACTCACATTATATTCTCTGCTGGCACAAACAACCCAGAGTTTAAATCCTAGGTCAAAGAAATGCACTTAACATCACCCATGGTTTGCTCAGCCTCCATGGGGCGGTCTCAACCCTCTTGCTCCTCTGACTCCAATGTGTCCTGACATCCTAGATGGGACCTGAGGATCTGCACTCTTTCTTTAAACCAACTTCAATGCAGTGTGACTGGCACAGTTACCTGCAGGTGTTTGGATGGAGCAGCCAACAGTTTCTCAGGGTAGCTTATATGTCCTCCATGAAGCCACCACCCTTGAAGGTCACAAATGTATACTTCCCCACATTCCCTACCTGCTTCAAAAATTCCCTACCATCAGGTTCTCCATGTCCCTTGTACCCTAGAGTTTCAATACCAAGGAGGAATAGCAGATGCTACACAAATACAACTGAGCTCAGGTATCACTTGGTCAGAGCCCCCTTCCTGGTGCCTGATGAGAGACCCACAGGGTGCACAGCTGTCCCGAGGTATCTTGCTTTGGCCTCTGAAGTGGATGTGCACCAGTTCTGAGAACAGCTATTGGAGAACCTGGAAGCAAACTGGTGACTTATATTCTCCACCTCTTGGTGGTGCTGCCCTTGGGGTCCCTAGTTGTGATAATTTGGCAACATGTGCAAGTAAGTTTTCTTGCTACTTATATCACACTGCATTTGGGGAAATTTTGTCCTGTCCTGTACTGAGTATACAGAGTGCGTTACTGATATTTCCCAGAGGGGACACTACAGCTGGAGCAGGAGGCCATGCAAGGCCTGAAGACTCCCCAAAGCATGTTAGACATGGGGCTGACTTGCTCTTTTCTGCCCAGAGCTCAGTGCCTGGCACTGTCTACTCCATTGCAGCTACAAAGGGAAGGAGCCAAGCCTGCCTCCCAGCAGACAACCTCACCTAATAGGCACACATAAGGTCCACATGGACCAGGGATTTGGTACCTAAGAGTGGGGAAGTTTGAATTTTCTAGGATGCTGAATTCACAGGCCCTGGTTAGAGAAGCCAGCAGAGCTGTTGGGAAGAAGGCCATGGTCTTAACCTGGATTGAACCTCCAAGACACTTGAAACCTCAGCTCTTCAGTCATATACAGAAGCCCTGGAGAAAGCATGTGCATAAGAATCCTTCTTCCTCACTTACTCTTCACCACAGGGGACTCTGTTTGCAGCCACAAATATAGATTAAAGCTCAAAGGATTATAACTGAGAGGAAGGAAGAAAACTTAGCAGCAATTAGGCAAGCAAGAGAGAGGACCTATGCTGCAGCCTGGAGGCATGGACCTCTGAGAACTGCAGACACTGGCCAAGACTTCCTGGAAATGGATAGCAAAATGGAACTGGCAGGAGCCACCTTCCTTCCACATCACAGAGAGAACAAGACATTGCTGGGAACTCACTGCTCTTCCTGGTACTAAAGTGGCAGAAAGGGATATCTCTTGGGAAATCACATTGAGTTCATTGCTGCTGTGTGGAAAAGCAGGCACAGTGACATGCTGAGGACACTCCTGCAGAAGCTCCATAAACCAGGGCACAAGGTATGGCCACCATGCTGCAGCACAGGCACCCATGGTCAGTGGAGTCAACTAAGGACACTCAAGAGGTCCAATAGAATTTGTCTATCATCCTGATTCTGCTATATAGGGCCTTGGTCACCACTCAGGGGGGTGCTTAGAAGTTTTTCACATATAGAACTTGTTTGTTGCATATCAAACCAGCACTTGGTTTGTGACCATGAGCTAGAAGTTATCCTCAGTTATGACTCGAAAAATAAATGTCTGAGTTGTGCATTTCAAAACAGTGAAGATGGTAATTGGCAGGTTATGTGTATTTTACACAATAAAGAAGTAATAATATACAGGAAAACATACCCTAAGGCAGATATAGTCTGATAGGGTATGTGTCAAGACAGAGTGATGGTGACAGATCCCATCATGGGAGAAGGATTTAGGTAGGGAAAGCCATGTTTCCAGTTAGGCTTGTAGACATGAGATCTCTAAAACCTCAGATGAACTATGAGTCCTGGACTACACAGCTCTGAGTAAGCCTGGGGGTTGTTCATGGTCTCTTTCTGTTAACTTGAGGGACCAGTTCATCATTGCATTTCAATGAGCAGCCAGTGATCAGAGTAACACCATACATCACAATAACATTCCCTCTGTCCCTGCTCTAAGAGATGGAATTGAATGAGGCAGCAATAATGTTTTTATCTAGATGAGGTGACATAAATTTACTGTGTGCATCTGCTGAAATAATTTTAAAATTGATATTTTGGCATGCTGTTTATTCTCCTGTGGGCAATAACATAAATGTAATCCTGACAACATGTTCAGATACTCTGGGCTTTGAAATGTGCTTCAGGGGCAGTGATGCTGCTGGTGCTGGTGCTGTAGTCTGGGATGTGGGAAAGCTCTGATACTCATGGAAGTGCCCAGGGTGCTAGTGGCTCCTGAGTGTTTCCCCAGTTTCAGTAGCAGTCCAGCCTGTGGGTCACAGAAGTTATACACACCACATTTGTAGTGACTGATCAGGCTACTTACACTGTTTCTGCAACCAGGCATGGTCCTGCAGAGTGACTGGAATAAAGGTGGCAGCAGGCATGGGACTGTTTGCCTCAGGTAGAGGCACTTGCAAGTCAGGGGCTACCATGGAGTTCAGGTCTGGAATCTGTCACAGGGGTCTGCCATTCTGGTACTGCTGCTAGTCAGCTATGTGCCTGTGACTCCTATCCTCAATTTCCTCTCTATGCAAAAGGTGTTTTGCAGATCCATGGTTCCATGATGCCACAGCTGTGATGAAAGAGAAGACAAAAGATGACCAAGGAATGGAACATAAAAATACCTCTCTGCAGGAATTCAGCACTTTCCAACTTAAGTATCATCTCATACCTCAGATAACATTGTTGTGTTTGCGTTTTTGTCTTCTTGTTTGGTTTTATGGTGAGGTATCACTGTAGTGCCCATTCTGGTCTGGAAAACATGGACTCAATTATGCCTTGTACCTTAGCCTCCTGAGCAGCTGGGATGGCAGGCATGGAAAGATACCACTGTTTTTGTTAAAGAAAATAAGATCAAGTAAGAAGAAGTATCTCAATAACCTAGTTTCCATTTCAGTTACTCATTCCATATAAAATATTCATTATTTTCTCTTGCTCTCTATTTGGGAATGCTTAACCCATTGGATCAATTTACAAACATATTATCTTGAAAAAAAAATTAACCTTTAAGTTAAATTCATTGAAATGCCCTTGGTGGTTTATTAGCGGCTATATCATATCCATGGAATCCACAACCAGTGAATTCCTAGACCATGTTCTCATTCATGTGGAGTCAATTTCTCTTTACCCTCAAGAATCTTCATGTTTTAAATGCTAGGGTTAAGGTTTTTAGACTAGGGACTCTGATCTGGACCACTGTATTTAACTTCCTTTCCTTTCCACAATCCTGAGAAAATGACCCAAACTGGAGAAGCATCTTTACCTGAGGTAGAATTTTTACAGCAGCTATTGACTCACCAGAAAATTTGAGCACTTACAGAAAGATGCTGCAAAACCAGAGAGGTGTGAGGAAGTCATCCTGACACATGGCAGGAGAGATTAAGGGTTGCAGGGCTGAGCAGAGGTGCCAGGTTGGTATGAGGCTTCCCTTGTGCCTTCAGGTTTCTAGATGCAGGATTGCACTGACTGGATCACCACAAAGTCCACCTTGCTCAGCAATGTGGTCTACTTCATCTTGGTTCTCAGATCCTGAACCTGCATCCTGCTCCCAGTGCACCTCTTCCAGTGGATCTTATTGTGTCTGCTGGCTCTCCAGCACCTGTAGGCAGTTCTGGAGGTTCGCTGTTGTGAGGTTCCCTTCATCTTCTGCTGGTTCTCTTTCCTCCACTGGGTCTTACTGGCTGGTGCCTTCTCACATACTTCCACCTTAATGAACATGAGCACCAGCTCCCATGGCTCCATGAAGGACACCTCCAGGAAAGCCTGACTGCCTCCTCTGTCTTTGTTGCCTCCTCTGTCCCACCAGAATCCCTCTGGTCCAGCTCCTGCTTTCTCCATGGCCTTTTATCCAGAAGAGCAGTGGACTGTTTCTTAGGGCTACCCTGGTCCCTGGCCTGCTGTTTTGTTTTTTTGTTTTTTTTTTTTTTCATGTAGAACTGTTGCAGAACCTCCAGGGCAAAGGAATTCTGGTTCTGCCACCCCAGAATAAGCCTCTTCCTCTTTGATTGCTGTTTGCTTCTTTGCCTCAGAAGTCACTGGAGACTTCTCCCCAAGCGGTTGGCCTTGCACCCAGCCTTCTCTTCAGGAACTTATTTTGTGTTTTCTTCCTTTACTTCCATTTGGGTCCCATAAGCTTCTGAGTCTTAAGTATTGCCATCCTGTGTGTCAGTGACTTGGGGCTGGGCAGGTTGCAAGCCTTCCTGGCCAGATTCCATAGGCGGCATCTGGGCCACCTCCCACCAAGTCCCTGAAGTGGTAAAACTTCTGTGTCTTCTTATGAACAATGTCTACTTAGGGCTTTGATCTGTTATTTACTGTGGATTGTTTTTGTTTGCTTTCTGTTGTTTTGTTTATTATTTTTTCTATAGAGCTGTTGGAATTTCTTATAGGTTGTGGGCATTAACCCTGGTTAAATGAATAGCTTGTGAATATTTTCCCTCCTTCTGCAGGTTGTCTCCTCACTCTGTTGATTATATTCTTGGCTGTTCAGAAACTTTTAAATTTGACATGATCACATTGACAGCCTTGTTTTCTGTGTTTTTATGGTTGTATTAAAGCAATCACAGAATGGTTATCTAATGTGAGCTCACCCCTGGGCTGTACCAATCTGGGGGCATCAGCCAACCTTAGGAGAGACCTTGATCTTTCTTCTGGACAGAGTTGCTCCAGCAGGCATGTTAGCTCCCTGGATAAAATACAGGAACTCTTTTTTTAGTTACTTATTGGGGTGGGATGTCAGTTGTCTGGAGGTGGGCTCACCTCAGGCATTTTTCTCTGTGTGTAGGCAGGGCACCCTGGCCTCAGATATACAAAGCTGACACTGGTGGATACACACCAAGCTCCTGGGGTCTGCTGACAGCCATGAGCCAAGGCCCAGAGTGCATTTGTCTTGGTCTCTATGTTTGTTCCTTTCCAGGATGCATGTCTGGACTTTGCCTCTTCCCCTCAAATCCAGGCAGCCAGCTGTACTGGAAATTCTGATTGTGTTCAGAGGCAGAAAGAGCTGAAACCTGCCAGCAGGTAGCTCTTCCCTTCTAGTTTCTTTCAAATAATCAGTATTTTGTGGTGCCAGCAGTGCAATGGGGCCCAAGCTCTTGCACTAAAGGGCCTGTGAGTCTCTCCAGTATTGGGTCTCATTCCTCCAAGGAGGTTAAAGTGACAGGGTGGGGTGCCTCTTGAGCACCCTTCCTATGTTGTGGGAGTTGCATGGGTGAAACCAGCATGGCACAGGATCACAGAAGGGGAGCTAATCTGGTCTCATGATATTCCTGTTTCCTCCCACACCAGGCAGGAAAGAGATGGAGCAGGCAGATACCTCATGGAGGGGAGGAATATTGCCAATGACCTGTAGAGGTGAGGAGGATGGTGAATGCCCCATAGAGTGGAGAAGCACAGTGGAACCCTTCACCTAGCCTGCTATAGGGCCTGAGGTGTCATTTTCTTTACCAGTTGGGGTTGAGGCAGGAGTCCTTGATTTACTGTTGAGATTTCACTGAGGAAGTCTCTGGCTCAGCAGATAATAGGGGTACCCTGAAGACTGGCAGATGCTGATTTCATGGTGCCCTAACACTGATCTAGCCCCTCCTAAGTGGGAAGGAGACCCATATTCTCAGTCAAGAAGAGTCATGCAGGGTCAGCATGTTTTGGGTCTCTCACCATCTTGGCAGTGTGATGATGACCCAGGTTTTGTGTTGTCACCTGTGCTGGTTATGTGATATGCAGCACCAAGGTGAGAGGCCTTGCAATGATGTGCCCTGTGAATAAGAGCACCAGCCTAGTGCCAGGATAGGAGGAACTGGATGGCAGAGTTAAATGACAGTGAGGACAGAATCCAGGAGCATGCTGGGGAGGAGGGAGGAGTAAGGGTCTCAGGCCAAGACAGGCCCACTACACACTGTGTGTACTTCCCTGCCAGGTGGAAATTGTCAGGTCCTGAGAACTCTGGGCTGCCCAGAACACCTGCTGCCAATACCTACTTACTTCCTTCTCTGTGAGAGCTTGGAGAACTGGGGGAGATGGTGTCCTCCACTGAGCTGGATGTGGGCACTGGCCAGTGGATGACTGAAAAGGCAGCTCCCTGTGGCTCCAGGTGCTGCAATTCACTCCTCCCTTGAGTACCACCCCATTTCTGGAGCTGAAGAGAAACTCTGAATGACCCTGGAGCACCCCTGACCACAAGCCTGGCCATCATCTCTGGGAGAGTAGAGCAGTGGGAATCAGGGACAGAGGAGGCACCTTCATGACCTGATGTGCTATGTGTTCAGATTAGGCATAAACAGGGATAACAGTGTAAACAGGGGAGGTGGATCAAGTGCAACATGGCATTGGCAATGGACATGAGATGAGGTCAGAAGCACTGATCTTTGCTATGGGGCCAAGCCCAAGTCCCAGATGACAGCTCTGCCTGACTCTCTGGTCCCACTGCCACACACATGGCCCCTTGTACTTGTCATCCTCCCCTATGCTCCACCCTGCACCATGCTCAGCTTCCACCAGCCCCTCTGGTGGTGTCCTTGAATCTGCTGTGTGACCTCACCTTGCCTCCCAGGCCACCAGGATACTTCTGCACCATTCATTGCCCAGTCAGTTGCTCTCCTCAGTCCCCAGTCTTGCTCTCCTCAGTCCCCAGTCCTCCATCTCCTCCATCCACATGCTCCCTCCCATAACCTGTGATGCTGGCATTCTGATTCTACATTAGGAGTGGTACCCAAGTGCTGGGGAAGAGGACTTCACCCCCAGGGAAGAGAATGGGCAATTACAAAAGTCTGGGTCAACCTGTGTCTGGAGGCTTGCTCTGAGCTAGGTGCCATGGCCATTCCTGCCTCCTGACTCTCCTTCTGCTGCCTTGTGATGCTAGCTGCAGTTGCCCTGCCACAGCCTTGGATTCAAAGGGACTTGGTGGATGTCAGCAACTCCTTCACTTCTGGGATCCTGTCCTTCATCTTTTGACTTCCTTCTTATCTGTTCCATCCATTGGCACCCTTGGTTATCCCCACTAAAATCTGGAATGAAAAATTCATGCAGACCTAGTCTGCAGGAATTTGCTTGACAGCCAGAGAGCCAGAATATGCTCTTCTGGGATAAATACTGAGGAAAGAGGGCAGAGGCAGGGAGGGAAATTGGGTGCAAATCTTGGCCCAGAGCCCAGAACCAAGTTGGAAGTACCCAGGTTCCTGGGCACCTCAAGAAGCAAAAACAACACTCAGAAACTAATCAACTGTCAGTAGGGCAAGATCTTTATTCTACATGCAAAAGGGCACACAGAAATCAACACTGAAAGCAAGGACACCAAGAAGGTCACCTGCTTGTCTCTTTATCCCTGACGCAAGTGATACTTGGTTGGAGCCCACTAGTCAGGATGACCGCAGAGTCTTGGGCATGAACAGATACTGAGGAAGTGAAGGCTGAGGAAGTGAAGATGTAAAAGGGCAGCCATTGTAGGGAAAGGGCAGTCAGGAAGTGAGCGGTTAACATGGAGATTCTCTGGTTTGACAGAAAAGACTGACTTGTCCTTTCTCAATATTCAGAGCTGGAGGATGGTGACTGAGGGTGTACTTTGACAAACACCTCTCACTAGGGTGGTAGAGGTCTGACTTTGCTGATACAAATCACAGCTATCTTGAGTGGCCAAGGAAGCACAGTCAAGGGCTCAAGTCCCTGAAGTTGAAACTGAGTGGGCAGGAGGTGGGTGGAAGGCTAAGGATCAGGCAGGAAGCATGGAGGTAAGTGGAAGGCAAAGGATCAGGCAGGAAGTATGTCTCTGGTGTTGTGTCACAGCAGGGCTGGTGTACTGCCACATGGCAGCTCACTTTCATATGGTGAACTGCAGGGTCTGGGTCTTCTCTTAGTCCACCTCATTGTAATTGTCCTCCTCATAGGTATCAGATGACTTGGATGACTGAGGATAGAATGGCTGAATTAAAATTCAGGCAGAGATGGGATGAGCAGGGTGGCCCTTCCTGTATCAGGAGCCCTCTTCTTCTGAGCCCTCTTCTTCTGAACACTCTTCTTCTCATAGAGATAGCACTCTGTCTCTATCTTTGAGGTGACAGGCCCTGTGAGTCTTCTGGTGTCCCAATTGAAGCAACCCCAGCCCTTCCCTGGCAGTATGGATGATCCCAGGGCCTCATCTCTACCCCCATCATCCACCTGGATGAGGTTCAGGGTGCATGATCTATCTGCACTACCTAGATGTGAAAATGAGCCCAATCCTGTCTCTCCACCACTCATCCTCAGGGAGGAGGCATGGCGTGTGTGCTATAGGGCTTTTCTTCTGTTGGTTCCTTGCTTTGTTTTTGCAAGTCATTTTTTTTATAAACTTGTGCAATTCTTGAGACCTAGTGAGCACCATGTGTTTTGCATTCTTTCTATCTCAGTAATAAAAGGAACTGTAAACCTTTATGGTTCTGTCATCACACATGAGCAGAACAAAAGGAATCATTTTTTTAAGATGATTTGCCTGGATACAAAGTGAAAAAATAAGTCTCACGTCCACTTGCCTTTTTCAATTCCCAAAGGCAAAACTTATTGCTAGTTCCTCATGTGTTCCTATTGTGACATTTTAATATACACCTATCTGTAATGTGTGCACATAATACATGTCACATATATGTGGTGTTACAGTAGTAAACACAAATAAAGCATGTATAGTATTCTACCCCCCAGTTTGTTGACAATTCATCTGGGAAAGCTTTCCATATCAGTACACAGAGATTTGCATCAATAAAACAAGGGAAAAAGTAACAAAAACTGCAACAGAGTAGTCTCTTATAGATTCTTAAATTTATTTACCTGCATTACTCTTTGTGACTCATTCAAGACTCATAAGATTGTAAATTTAAAAACAAAATTATTTTGTTGGATTCCAGAAAAATGTATTTGGATAAATGTATAAGGAGTGAAAGATATGGAGCATGTACTTGCAGATTTTATTGCTACAATTTATTTACTCTTTAGTTCATAGACATGTGGGTGATTTTCAATTATTGTCTAAATTCAATTGTCCCTTAAATATCAGTCTTACAACTGGGGTTACATTTGTCTTTATATTATTATTTTTATAATTTTATGGGATTTAAATTGACTTTTTCCAATTTTAAAAGGGTTTTTTACTTGCTATTTGGTTTGATATGATTTTTTTTCAGGTTTCCAGAACATGAAAAATTTAAAACTTTTTCTAAAAAGTAACAGGATTATAAAAATCTAATAAAAATATATTTACTTATATACTCTTTAATTTTCATCCTTGAATATAGCTTAAGTTTTCCTATTCATGACATCCTAATATTAACCTCATATTCCAAGTCTAAGCTTATATTTTAAATGCTTTTATGTTCTCCATTGTTGAGTTTTAGACCCAAGACCCTTGTGCATGGATTATTCTTCTGAGGTAAGATATTGCTGTGAATTAAGTTGAATTATTGCTTTTCAGTTGTATTTACTAGTCAGATAATCTTAGACAGTTTTTATCTATCTATCTATCTATCTATCTATCAATGTATTTATCTACTACATTCTCTATATATATTCTATTGGTTATATTTCTCTATTGTTAATTTTTCAAGGCTCAGATGGTAATGGAGACCAAGCAAGAACTATAGTAATCTGCACTCTGAGAACTAGAAAAACCTGGAGGTGTAATTCAGTCTAATCTGAAGCCCAAGAAGGGGGTCAGAAAAAACACTGGCCTAAATCCTGGTAGGAGTCTAAAGGCCTGAGAACAAGAAATGCCAATCTGAGGGCAAAATCTATGTTCCAGCTCAAACAGGAAGCAAATTTGTCCTTACTTCATGTTTTTATTTTATTCAGGCCCTCAAGAGATGATGTCCACCTGCATTGAGGGGTTAATCTTCTTACTCCATCTACCATTTTAAACTAGTTTCTTCCAGAAATACCCTCACTGACTCAACAAGAAATCAAAATGCTTTGTCAACTACCTGAACGTCCTTTAGCCCAATCACAGATATATAAAATCAAGCATCACTTGAGAGTTTTGTTTCTGCAATAAGTACACGGTGACTAAACTTTGTCAGTGAATGAATGTTTCTTTTCCGATCACAAAAAAATGGTACAAAAACCTCCACTATATAGGCCTGCCCTCTCTCACAGATACAGATATCCTTTGGAAGCAGAGCTCTATCTTTTCTTTTTGGAGAAGATTAACTTTTTGGATTCTGTTAAAAATCTGTGAACATTTTTTACAATGTTGATTTGACTAATACTACACAGTCAATGGGGAAGAATGCTACTTTGATGAGGTGAAAGCTCCAGAATCCATCCTTAAAATGTTACACCTCATCTTTTGGGGACTGTTGTTATCTAGGTGTTTTCCTGGGAAATATTTCCATAACACATGCCTACTATGTGCTAAGCACTATGTTATATGCCAGGGTTACTGTGGTGAACAAATTAACACTGAATTGTGCACTTCTGGAGCAGTTGGGGAAATGGATAATATAGTAAGTGCCTTGAAGGACAAGAACAGTGTAGGGTTAAGTGACTGGAGAATAGTGGACAGGAATGATGTCTGAGTAGATGTCAGTTAGACTAAAACCATTCAGAACAAAGTTAACACCCTGCACCTCAGCATTCAGTGTGGAAAATGCCCACAACTCATGTACCTGTAAATGACCTATTACCTCAGCATCCAGCGTGGAAAATGCCCACAACTCATGTAATAGTAAATGGCCTTTTTTTGGCTCCAACACTTCTCATTTTGTATAAACAAAGTCATCTTTCATTCTCTTTTTATTTATATAGGCATCTCATTTTTTCTTTTTTTTTCTGAGACAGCTGCTTCATTTCACTGATAGATGTTGTGTTCTCCTATAGCAAGTCAGCCTTCTTTCATTTTATGAGGATTGTTTTCTTCTACACATTTTCATTTCAATCTGGGTCTTTTTGTATAAACTCTTTAAAATTGACTGAATTTATCTGTTTGGGAAGATCATGCAAGAGCTTCATTGCACAAATCAGAGTGGGGTTGTTCCATTGGGGAAGTTTGTTCTATCCTGCATGTTGTTTTCTCATAATAATTGAGCACTGCCAAAACAGGAATTTAGAAGGTTGTTAATGTGGTGCTAATTATCCCATTTTCATTGAATTTTAAGTTTTAAATTATTATGTTATATGCATTTAGAGACAAGACTCTGCCTTGACAGCAGTAATAAAAGTATCCTTGCATTGGTGACAGTGGTGTTTTCAATTTCATTACCTTTAAAAATACTCCTGAGTTGTAACAGGATTGTATCAATCTATAAAATTCAAAACACTAATAGACCAGCAATCTTGTTATATATTTATATGATTAATACCCAAAATGCATGATTTCTATTTTAATAGAAATCAATGTCTACATGTCTATTTGGATGATTAGGAATTTTCAAGATTTATAATTAGCATTTAACAACTGCTAGCTACAAAAATATTATGAGAAAAGAAGGCATCATATGAAACAAAGCAAAATGTCATTTTGCAATAACATCTGTAGTCCCTGTTTTATCTGCATTGTGTTACTTAGATTATAGGTGAGCTGCTTTTAAATCTTACCTAAGAGTGAGACAAATGTGGATCAGTTGTTTACATAAAAGAACTGACTTGAATTAACTTTTCCTAAATATTTTTCATTATTCACTTTAATTAAAAACAATGGGAGACTAAGCTGTTTAATAAATTTTCTATTTATGATGATTAGAAATAAGTGCAATTATAAAACATTAAGTAAGGTATTCAATTACCTTACAGATGAAGAAAGTAAATTTTCACACTTTATACAATTATAATTTTCAGTCTGAAACTATATATTTTCTAAAGCATAAATGTATGTGATCTCAATATATACTCATGAATTCTTCTCTAGACTTTTCCACATATATCTTTGTGAATACACTGACACAAAGACATTTGGGAACAAACATGAAAAAAATTATTTAACTTACAGAATGATTTATGAAGTATTTTAAAAACACTTTAAGAATTTTTTTGTCATCCAGTTGACATTTTGGCTATGGTTATTAAGACTTGGAATTACAGCAGTGATTTAATTACATTTGATTGAAGGACTGTACTTATCTTTGACTAAAATACTGATGGATTCAACTTGACCTTCTTAGTGTTTGAAATCAATTACTCCATCTCTATTTCCTTGTAGTCATTTCATTAATGGCCTTGAGGAGGGACCCATTTTCTGAATATAGACCTAGTTCTGACTTAAATTACTATGCCTCTGCTTAGTGAGTGCATTTAGAAAACTCCCACTCCCCTTCGTAAAATGTGTAGACAGAGGAATAAGGTGTTCCCACTATGGCTCAGCCCCCTTCCTCTGCAAGGGCACACCAGTTCTGTTTAAATGTGATGTATCAGGTGAGTACACAGAGAGGACCTGACCTGGATCATTGCTCTTTTTCATAATTCCTCTGGGTTTGAAGTTTGGAACACTGATCTAAAAAATCAATACTTAATTCTAATGTGGAGGAAACATAAATAATTCTGCATTTTCTCTTTCTCTTTTTTCATGGTACAAGTGAGTCACATCACCAGCATTATTTTGTATTTTATTTTAGAGACAGGGTCTCGCTGAGTTCCTTAGTGCCTTGCCATTGCTGAGACTGACTTTGAACTTGTGATCATCCTGACTCAGTCTCCCAAGCCACTGGGATTACAGGTGTGTGCCACCACACCTGGCTAATCCTGCATTCCCCCCAAAAAACCTTCTCTCTAATTTTAAACTAACAAAAAATATCAGAACATTGTGTTTATGCTACTCTGTTCCTTGAAGTCAAAGGAGTAATTAAGCCTATAATTAATGATTTCATTTAAGTATCTGTTTCTCTCTCCACATTTTTATGTCATCTCTAATCTCAAACAGGAAGAGTGTTGTGTGTGTGTGTCTACTGATACATAGTTGTCTATCCTTATTTTAATATGCATCATTTCACTTCATTGCAGTTGTCTTTGGTTATAGTCTAGGCACCTTGAGTTGAATAGCTCTCTCATTTTTTTTATTTTATATTAGTGAGTTATAGTTAAACATAATTGAGATTCATTCTTGTTTATTAGTAAATAAATATTGTGTAATTTTCTCCATTTCAGTCCCCACTACTATGCCCTTCCTTCCCCTCATCATTCCCCAATACCCTTTCTCTATTCTAGTGATCTTCTGTTTATTAATTTATTTTTAAATTTATGCATTATAGTTATACATAAAAGTGGAATACATCATGATATGTTTATAGAAGCACATAGCGTGGTTTGATCAGTTGCATTCCATGGTTCTTCCCCATTTCCTAATCCTCTTCCCTACCTTTTCATTTTCTTCTACTCTATGGTTCTACCTTTTATTTTCATGAGATCCATGTTTTGAAAATTTCTCATTTAAGAAAAACATTCAACTTTGACTTTCTCAGTCTGGCTTATTTCACTTAGCAGGATGTACTTAAGTTCCATCCATTCGGCAGTGCACAAAAAAATTTCATTGTTCTTCATGGCTGAGTAAAACTTCCTATGGTATATATATATATATATATTATTGGGTATATATAATATATATAATAAATATATAAAATATAAATATATATATCAAAAAATAAATATATATATAAATATATAAAAATATATATAATAAATATACATATACCCAAAAAGAAACTGTGATATATATATATGTATATGTATATGTGATATATATATAATGTGTATATATATATAATTTTTTCTTTATCCATTCATCAATTGAAGGACATCTAAGTTGGTTCCACAATCTGGCTATTGTGAATTGAGCAGCTATGAACATTGATGTGGCTGTATCTCTGTAGTATGCTCATTTTCAGTCTTTTGGGTATAGGCTAAGGAGTGGGAGAGCTGTGTCAAATGGTGGGTCCATTCCAAGTTTTCTAAGGAATCTTCACACTGCTTTCAAGAGTGGCTGCACTAATTTGCAGCCCCACCAATGTATGAGTATATATGAGTCTACCTTTTTCTCCACATTCTCTCCAACACCTATTGTTGCTTTTATTCTTGATAATTGTCATTCTAATTGGGGTGAGATGGAATCTTAGGGTAATTTTGATTTGAATTTCTCTTGTTACTAAAGATGGTGAACAAATTTTTTATATGTTTGTTGATTGCTTGTAGATCTTCTTCTGTGAAGTGTCTGTTCATATCCTTAGCCCATTGTTGATTGGGTTATTGGTATTCTCCTTGCAGAGTTTTTTGAATTCTTTATATATTCTGGAAATTAGTGCTCTATCTGAAGTATGAGTGGCAAAGATTTTATCCCACTCTGTAGGCTCTCTCTTTGCATTGCTGATAGTTTCATTTGCTGAGAGAAAGTTATTTCATTTGAATCTATCCCAGTTATTAAATCTTGCTTTTATTTCTTGTGTTATGAGAGTCCTATTAAGGAAGTATGATCCTAAGCCAACAAGTTAAAGATTTGGACCTACTTTTTCTTCTCTAAGATACAGTGTCTCTGGTCTGTTTCAAGGTCCTTGATCCATTGTGAGTTGATCTTTGTGCAGGGTGAGAGATAGGAGATTAGTTTCATTCTGTTGCATATGGATTTCCAGTTTTTCCAGCACCATTTGTTGAAGAGGTTATCTTTTCTCCATTGCATATTTCTGGCACCTTTGAGTAGTATGAGAAAATTATATTCATTTGAGTTTGTGCCCATGTCCTCTATTCTGTACCATTGATCTACCTGTCTATCTTGGTGCCAATACCATGCCATTTTTGTTACTATTGCTTTGTAGTATAGTTGAAGTTCTGGTATTATGATACCCCCAGTTTCATCTTTCTGCTAAGGATTGTTTTAGCTATTCTGGGTGTCTTATTCTTCCAGATGAATTTCATGATTGCTTGCTCTATTTCTGTAAGGTGTGTCATTGGGACTTTAATTGGAATTGCATTGAATCTGTATAACACTTTTGGTAGTATGTCCATTTTGACAATATTATTTCTGCCTATCCAAGAACATGGGAGATCTTTCCATCTTTTAAGGTCTTCCTCAATTTCTTTCTTCAATGTTTTGTAGTTTTCATTGTAGAGATCTTTTACCTTTTTGGTTAGATTGATTCCCAAGTATTTTATCTTTTTTTTGAGGCTATTGCAAATGGAGTTGTTTTCCTCATTTCCCTTTCAGATGTTTCAGTGCTTGCATATAAAAATGCTTTAGATTTATGTGTGTTGATTTTATAGCCTGCTACTTTGCTGAATTCATTGATGAGGTCTAGAAGTTTTCTGGAGGAGATTTTTGGATCCTCTAAATATAGAATCATGTCATCAGCAAATAGCGACAGCTTAAGTTCCTCTTTTCCTATTCATATCCCTTTAATTTCTTTGGTTTGCTTAATTGCTCTGGCTAGAGTTTTGAGGACAATGTTGAATAGAAGGGGTGAAAGAGGACATTCCTGTCTTTTTCCAAATTTTAAAGGAGGAAGATTGATGTTGACCATGGGCTTAGCATAAATAGCCTTTAGAATATTCAGTTATGTTCCTACTATCCCTATTTTTTCTAGAGTTTTGAGCATGAAGGGGAGTTGTATTTTGTCATACGCTTTTTCTGCATCAATTGAAATAACCATATGATTCTTATCCTTAAGTCTATTGACATGATGAATTATGTTTATTGATTTATGGATGTTAAACCATCCTTGCATTCCAGGGATGAACCCCACTTAATCATGGTGCATGATTTTCTTAATTTGTTTTTGGATATGCTTTGCCAATATTTTGTTAAGGATCTTTGCATCTATATTCATCAAGGATATTGGTCTAAAATATTCTTTCCTTGATGTGTCCTCTCCTGGTTTGGGTATGAGGGTGATATTAGCTTCATAGGATGTGTTAATTAGGGTACCCTACTTTTCTATTTTCTGGAATACTTTGAGAAGTATTGGAATGAGTTCTTCTTTGAAGGTCTTGTAGATCTCAGCTGAGAATCTGTCTGGTCCTGGGCTTTTCTTTGCTGGTAGGTTTTTAATGGCTTCTTCTATTTTATTGTTTGATATTGATCTGTTTAAATTGTGTATGTCCTCCTGGTTC
Source organism: Sciurus carolinensis (assembly GCF_902686445.1). NCBI lineage: Eukaryota > Metazoa > Chordata > Mammalia > Rodentia > Sciuridae > Sciurus > Sciurus carolinensis. Next base: position 2,160,860 of record NW_025920104.1, read on the forward strand.
AGTTTGGAGGAGCATATGTCTCTAGAAATTTGTCAATATCGTTGGTACTTTCTATTTTGTTAGAATAAAGATTTTCAAAGTAGCTTCTCATTATGTTATGTATCTCAGTAGTGTCTGTCGTGATGTTTCCTTTTTCATCACAAATTTTAGTAATTTGAGTTTTCTCTCTCATTCTCTTTGTTAGTGTGCCTAAGGGTTTGTCTATTTTGTTTCATTAGTCTTTTGATGAATTTTCATAGTGCTTTACAAAATGGTTGTAATAATTTGCAATTCTATCAATGTGGCTCCTGGGTAAGTGAAGATTTGATTATTTTAAGACACTATTTCCATGACCAATAGGCTATTGGAGTGGGGTAGATTTTGCTTTACTGCAGTTGCTTCTTCGGTTCATGGAATTTGAGAAATAACTATTATTGAAAAAATGCACTTTATATATATATATATATGAACAAAAAGATTAGGGAGTGCTAATCCAAGTATGTAAGATTAAAATAAATTCAAGTTAACATGTTACCAATTTGTATTGTTCTAGAAATCTTTTTATGAATATACAAGGAAATATAAATGTTTTTATTTTCCTCCTTCAAAAAGTGTAATATCATAATATCATTCTGTGTTATGTATTTTAAACATTTTATAGATTTTTTTCTTAAAAACAGTATGCCTATAATTTTATTTCAGATTTTTTTTATTTTTTTTATTATTGAACACAAATGAGACACATGTCATTTCTCTATTTGTACATGGCGTAAAGGCATACCATTTGTGTAATCATAAATTTACATAGGGTAATGTTTGATTCATTCTGTTATTTTTTCCCTTCCCCCCAACCCTCCCACCCCTCTTTTCCCTCTATACAGTCCTTCCATCCTCCATTCTTACCCCCTCCCTAAGCCTAACTCTAACCCTAACACTAACTCTTCCCACCCCACATTATGTGTCCTCATCCACTTATTAGCGATATCATTCTTCCTTTGGTTTTTTGAGATTGGCTTATCTCACTTAGTATGATAATCTCCAGTTTCATTCATTTGCCTGCAAATGCCAAAATTTTATCATTCTTTATGGCAGAGTAATATTCCATTGTATATATATACCACTATTTCTTTATCCATTCATCAATTGAAGGAAATCTAGGTTGGTTCCACAATCTGGCTATTGTGAAATGAGCAGCTATGAACATTGATGTGGCTGTATCTCTGTAATATGCTGATTTTAAATCCTTTAGGTATAGGCCAAGGAGTGGGATAGCTGGGTCAAATGGTGGTTTCATTCCAAGTTTTCTAAGGAATCTCCACACTGCTTTTCAAAGTGGCTGCACTAATTGGCAGCCCCAAGAGCAATGTATGAGTGTACCTTTCTCCCCACATCCTCGCCAACACCTATTGTTGCTTGTATTATTGATAATTGCCATTCTAATTGGGGTGAGATGGAATCTTAGGGTGGTTTTGATTTGCATTTCTCTTATTACTAGAGATGTTGAACATTTTTCCATGTTTGTTGATTGCTTGTAGATCTTCTTCTGTGAAGTGTCTATTCATTTCCTTAGCCCATTTGTCGATTGGATTACTTGCATTCTTGGTGTAGAGTTTTTTGAGTTCTTTATAGATTCTGGAGATTAGAGCTCTATCGGAAGTATGATTGGCAAAGATTTTCTCCCACTCTGTAGGATCTTTCTTCACATTGCTGAGAGTTTCCTTTGCTGAGAGAAAGCTTTTTAGTTTGAATCTATCCCAGTTATTAATTCTTGCTTTTATTTCTTGTGCCATTGGAGTCCTGTTGAGGAAGTCTGGTCCTAAGCCGACATGTTGAAGCTCTGGACCTACTTTTTCTTCTATAAGATGCAAGGTCTCTGGTCTGATTCTGAGATCCTTAATCCACTTTGAGTTTAGTTTCATGTATGGTGAGAGATATGGGTTTAGTTTCATTCTGTTGCATAAGGATTTCCAATTGTCCCAGCACCATTTGTTGAAGAGGCTATCTTTTCTCCATTGCATATTTTTGGCCCCTTTGTCTAGTATGAGAAAATTGTATTTATTTGGGTTTGTGTCCGTGTCCTCTATTCTGTACCATTGATCCACCTTTCTATTTTGGTACCAATACCATGCCATTTTTGTTACTATTGCTTTGTAGTAGAGTTGAAGATCTGGTATTGCAATACCCCCTGCTTCACTCTTTCTGCAAAGGGTTGCTTTAGCTATTCTGGGTTTTTTATTGTTCCAGATGAATTTCATAATTTCTTGCTCTATTTCTGTAAGGTACATCATTGGTATTTTAATTGGAATTGCATTAAATCTGTATAGCACTTTTGGTAGTATGGCCATTTTGACAATATTCATTCTTCCTATCCAAGAACATGGGAGATCTTTCCATCTTCTGAGATTTTCTTTAATTTCTTTCTTTAGTGTTCTGTAGTTCTCATTGTAGAGGTCTTTCACCTCTTTTGTGAGATTGATTCCCAAGTATTTTATTTTTTTCGAAGATATTGTGAATGCGGTAGTTTTCCTAATTTCTCTTTCTGAAGATTCATCGCTTATGTATAGAAATGCCTTAGATTTATGTGCATTGATCTTATATCCCGCTGCTTTACTGAATTCACTTATGAGATCTAACAGTTTTGTGGTGGAATTTCCTGGTTCCTCTAAGTACACAATCATATCATCAGCAAATAGGGATAGTTTGAGTTCTTCTTTTCCTATTCGTATCCCTTTAATTTCTTTGGTCTGTCTAATTGCTCTGGCTAGAGTTTCAAGGATGATATTGAATAGAAGTGGTGAAAGATGGCATTGCTGCCTTGTTCCAGTTTTTAGAGGGAATGCTTTCAGTTTTTCACCATTTAGAATGATATTAGTCATGGGCTTAGCGTAGATGGCCTTTACAATGTTAAGGAATGTTCCCACTATCCCTATTTTTTCTAGTGTTTTGAGCATGAAGGGGTGCTGTATTTTATCAAATGCTTTTTCTGCATCTATTGAAATAATCATGTGATTCTTGACTTTAAGTCTGTTGATATGGTGAATGTCATTTTTTGATTTCCTGATGTTGAACCAACCTTGCATCCCTGGGATGAAACCCACTTGATTATGGTGCACTATCTTTTTAATATGTTTTTGTATGCAATTTGCTAAAATTTTGTTGAGATTTTTTGCGTCGATGTTCATTAAGGATATGGGTCTGAAATTTTCTTTCCTCGATGTGTCTCTGTCTGGTTTAGGTATCGGGGTAATATTGGCTTCATAGAATGAGTTTGGGAGGGTTCCCTCTTCTTCTATTTTATGGAATACTTTGACAAGTATTGGAATGAGCTCTTCTTTAAAAGTTTTGTAGAACTCGGCTGAGAACCCATCTGGTCCTGGAATTTTCTTTGTTGGTAGCCTTTGATGACTTCTTCTATTTCCTTACTTGAAATTGGTCTATTTAAATTGTGTATGTCCTCCTCGTTCACTTTAGGCAATTCATATGTCTCTAGAAACCTGTTGATGTCTTTGAAATTTTCTATTTTGTTGGAGTATAGATTTTCAAAATAGCTTCTAATTATGTTTTGTATTTCAGTTGTGTCTGTTGTGATATTTCCTTGTTCATTCCGAATTTTAGTAATTTTGGTTTTCTCTCATCTTCTCTTTGTTAGTGTGGCTAAAGGTTTATCAATTTTGTGTATTTTTTCGAAGAACCAACTATTTATTTTGTCAATTTTTTGTATTGTTTCTTTTGTTTCAATTTCATTGATTTCAGCTCTGAGTTTGACTATTTCCTGTCTTCTACTACTTTTGATCTTGGTCTGTTCTTTTTCTAGGGCTTTGAGCTATTGTGTTAGGTCGTTTATTTTTTGAGTTTTACTTCTTTTATGAAATGCGCTCCATGAAATAAATCTTCCTCTAAGTACTGCTTTCATAGTGTCCCATAGATTTTGATATGATGTTTCTTTGTTCTCATTTAACTCTAAGAATTTTTTAATTTCCTTCCTAATGTCTTCTGTTATCCATTCATCATATAATAGCATATTGTTTAATCTCCAGGTGTTGGAGTAGTTTCTGTTTTTTACTCTTTCATTTATTTCTAACTTCAATCCATTATGATCTGATAGAATACAAGGTAGTGTCTCTATCTTCTTGTATTTGCTGACATTAGCTTTGTGGCATAATATATGGTCTATTTTAGAGAAGGATCCATGTGCTGCTGAGAAGAAAGTGTATTCACTCTTGGTTGGATGGTATATTCTATAAATGTCTGTTAAGTCTAAATTATTGATTGTGTTATTGAGATCTATGGTTTCTTTGTTCAATTTTTGTTTGGAAGATCTGTCCAGTGGTGAGAGAGGCATGTTAAAATCCCCTAGTTTTATTGTGTTATGGTCTATTTGGTTTCTAAAATTGAGAAGGATTTGTTTAACATACATTGATGAGACACTGTTTGGGACATAGATGTTTATGATTGTTATATCTTGCTGATTTATGCTTCCCTTAAGCAGTATGAAATATCCTTCCTTATCCCTTCTGACTAACATTGGCTTGAAGTCCACATTATCTGAAATGAGGATGGATACTCCAGCTTTTTTGCTGAGTCCATGTGCATGATATGTTTTTCCCCATCCTTTCACCTTTAGTCTATAGGTATCTCTTTCTATGAGGTGAGTCTCTTGCAGGCAACATATTGTTGGATCTTTCTTCTTAATCCAATCTGCCAGTCTATGTCTTTTGATTGATGAATTCAGGCCATTAACATTCAGGGTTATTATTGAGATATAATTTGTATTCCCGGTCATTTGGTTCATATTTAAAATTTTATTTATTTATTTATTTATTTTTTGACACATCTTGGTTCCTCCTTTATTTGAGAGTTTCTTTAGGATAATTCCTCCCTTTGCTGATTTGCTTCTTTGTTTTTAATTTCTTCCTTATGAAATATTTTGCCGAGAATGTTCTGTAATGCTGGCTTTCTTTTTGTAAATTCTTTTAGCTTTTGTTTATCATGGAAAGATTTTATTTCATCGTCAAATTTGAAGGTAAGCTTTGCTGGGTATAAGATTCTTGGTTGGCATCCATTTTCTTTCAGAGCTTGAAAAATGTTCCAGGCCCTTCAAGCTTTTAGGGTCTGAATTGAAAAATCTGCTGATATCCGTATTGGTTTCCCCCTGAATGTAATTTGGTTCTTTTCTCTCACAGCCTTTAAAATTCTGTCTTTATTTTGTATGTTAGGTAATTTCATTATAATATGCCTTGGTGTGGGTCTGTTGTAATTTTGTGTATTTAGAGTCCTATAAGCCTCTTCAACTTGATTTTCCATTTCATTCTTCAGATTTGGGAAATTTTCTGATATTATTTCATGGAATAGATTGTTCATTCCTTTGGTTTGTTTTTCTAAGCCTTCCTCAATCCCAATAATTCTCAAATTTGGCCTTTTCATGATATTCCATAGTTCTTGCAGATTCTGTTCATGGTTTCTTACCATCTTCTCTGTTTGTTCAACTTTGTTTTCGAGGTTCAATATTTTGTCTTCAATATCTGAAGTTCTGTCTTCCAGGTGTTCTATCCTATTGGTTATGCTTTCTATGGAGTTCTTAATTTGGTTTATTGTTTCCTTCATTTCAAGGATTTCTGTTTGGTTTTTTTTTTCAATATCTCTATCTCTATATTGAAATGAACTTTTGCTTCCTGAATTTGCTCTGTTAACTGTCGATTGGTGCGATCATTCAATACCTGCATTTGCTCTTTCATCTCATCATTCAATGCCTGCATTTGCTCTTTCATCTCATCATTTGCTTCCCTAATCATTTTAATTATGTACATTCTGAACTCCCTTTCTTTCATTTCTTCTGCCATGCTGTCGTTGGATTCTATTGATGTAACATCTATATTTGTTTGGGGCATTTTCTTCCCTTGTTTTCTCATATTGTTCAGGAATCAGTGGGTCATTAAGATATTGCAGATTTCCTTTATCGACTTATAATGTCCCTGAAGATTGCTAGTATATCCCCTCTTATCCTTCAGTAGCCTGAAGTCTTGGAGGAAGTTGATAATGCAGAGCTCCATGAAGAAGCTGCCTCTCTAGGGTGGTGACCCTCAGGTGGCGTATATTCCCTGCTAGTGGTCAGAGGTGTCTCCACTTGTTGACCAATGGTCATCCAATGGGGAATTAGGCTGCACGTTGAGGCAAGTCCTGTTTGTGCCTGCGTCTCTGGTTTTACCGTCCCTGTGGGAAAACCTCTCCCGGTAGGGAAGACTCACTCAGTGGGAACGTCTCGCTGGTCAGTTCCCCTCCTAGAGGTTCCCCTCAATCTACAACTACCACCTGGGCTGGGCTGTCTTCCTCTGCAATGTTCCCAGGGACCTGGACCTAACTCCTGGGCCTGGGAGCCTCACCCTCCACAGGCGAGTCTCCTTAGGCTGCCTCTCCCAGATAATCTGCCCACAGTCCTGGAAACTTCACTCTGCCCCTAGGCGTGTCTCTGTGCGGCTCTTCCAGCAAGAAGCCACCTAGCTCCTGGGACCTTACTCTGCACCTAATCGCCTGGCTATGCAGCCCCTCCTCTGAGCCACCATCTGGAGCCCTGTACAATAGCTATGATACCCAGAGACCCCCACACACCTCCTCCTCTGGACAGCGGCCAGGGTTTCTGACGCAGTCACTAGGAGCCCAAGCAACTCACTTCACGTCTCCTCTCCCGCCAACCTCCCGTAGCCCTAGGCAGTCACTCCAAGTCCAAGTGACCTGCCCTGTTCCTCCTCCTCCTCCTCGGTGTAGCCCCTCGGGTGTTCAGGGGCAGTGGCTCCGAGACCAAGTGACCCACCATGCTCCTCCTCCAGGCAGGCCACCGGTGTTCAGGAGCGGTCGCTTTGAGTGCAATCAACTCACCACTCACCTCCTCCTCTGGCAACCACCTGTGGCTCTGATGCAGTCACTCCTAGACCAAGCGACCCGCCGTGCTTCTCCTCTTCCTCCAGGCAACCCCCTGGTGTTCAGAAGTGATTACTCTGAGTCCACACAGCTCACCACGCAACTCCTCCTCAGGCAGCTGCCCAGAGCCCCAGTGGTTGCTCCGAGTCCAAGCGCTGTGCTGAGCCGCCTCCTCTACGATGATCCCAGTTGTCCATGTTTACCCCTCCAGCAGGGGGAGGGGCGTCTCACCGAGCAACTCCACTTCACAAATTCCCTGCATTCCAGGGCTACCGCCCCATCCGGGACACCTCCCCAAATGGAGAGACTCACCCGGCGGCTTTGAGTTGGTCCCAAGTCTCTCACTATCTCCTCTTTTGAATCCTTTTAAGATTAAAGAATGTTGCAAAATATTAACAGTTTGGAACCTTTTTAAAGCTACATCATATTTGACTATGGTGTTCATGGACTCTGTTTTGAGGGATGGGACATTAGTAATCTCACATTTCTTTTTACTTTTCTTGCACAACCTCCTGATTTTTGTCAATAATAGTATGATTCTTAAAGTTTATAGCATCCTAATTTGATCCTTTAATGTACCCTACACATTCTTAGCAGTATACTTCAATGGATATAGGACTTACCACTTGTCATTTATACATTGTTTCATCAGTCCTGAGGACTTTATTTTCATTCATTCTGTAACAATAGTTTTCAACTGTGATTTGTCTCTAAATAGTGGGTTTTGAAGAAAGGTTCATGGGAATTGTGGTCCCCATCATCCCCTATACTTTAGAATGACTGCCTGCTGACTTTATACTTGATTGATATCATGGCTTCACGTAGGGTAACTACCTTTCCTTTAGAATTCTGTAGACATTTGTCCCATGCTTGTGGCATTCAGTGTTATGTGTAGACTTCTAGAGCTAGTTCAATTTAAAATATATTTATAGCAGGGTTCAGTGATCCATGCCTACAATCTCAGTGACTTGGGAGACTAAGGCAGGAGGATTGCAAGTTCAAAGCAACCTCAACAACTTATTGAGGCCCTCAGAAATTTAGTGAGACCCTGTCTCAAAATATAAAATAAAAATAAGAAAGGGCTGGGGTTGAGGTCAGTGGTTAAGTGTCCCTGAGTTCAATCCCCTTTACCTCCCCAAGAAATACATGATATATACATATTTACATTTGTAGGTGATTTTTATGGCCTAAAGAATTGCCTGAATTTTTCTTTCCTTATTTTTAATTTCAATAATTTAACTAGGATGTGTCTTAATATTTAGCATTCTGTATCAATTTGTTTTCCCCTGAATTCTGATGTGGTTTTTGACCTGAAGATTAATTTCCTTTTTTCCATGGAAGTTTATTTTTCTCAGTTTTCCACTTCAAAGATATCAGTCTTATTTTTTATCTTCCTTCTCTGTCCATTGTTTTATTTACTTTACTTCTATTGCTGTAATATATTTAAAAATTTAAAAAAGCCTTCTCTCTGCTAATAATTTTATTATTACCTATGTGTATTCTATTTCTTAGAGTTCTGATTTAGTTCTTTATTATATAGCTTTCATCCTATATTTATTTCCTTTAACTTAGTCCCTGTTCACTGAGCGAGATGGACCCTCCTGATTAACCACAGTACAGCGTGTCACTGACTTTATTGTGGCCTAAATCATAGTATTTTGTTCACTTACTAATCAAACCAATGTCTCAACAGGAAATCTACCTCACTCCAAGTTGCAGTCAAACCTAGAGGAACTAACAGACTACTAAAACTAAATGAGAAATCAAGGTGATTTTCTAAGGCACACTTGCATGTTTGTGGTTGAAGTATGAAATTCCATTTGTGATCATTCCTTCCACAGTCACGGGTTTTTCCTGAGTGCACTGCAGTTCTGTGGGCACCTCTTCTGCTTGATTCAGGGGATACTCTCAATCCCTCCCACTGGCACTCCACCCAGGGATCTACTGTGTCCCTCACAGGGGGAGACCCTGCATCCCTCAGTATCCCTCTGCATCCCCTGCAGAGACACATTCTGTGGGCCTCCCCACAGACACAGTCTATTACCTTTTTATTTTTAAAGGATTAACATTGACCCATCACAACACCTGTGTTTTGTTTCAGCTGAAAGGAGTTCTATAGCAGATGGAGTCTTTCTTCTTCATAAAAATTTTGTCTTTTGCTTTTTGAGATTGATTCTCTGTGTGTAACACAGGCTGGCCTGAGCATCTGGACTTCAGTCCTCCTCCCACCTCAGCCCCTTGAGTGCTGAGACAAGATGTGCCTCCACACTCAACTGTCTCTCTTTTTAGCACTTTGGCCACTCCTGGAATTGTATTTCCTTTGTCACCTTCCAGTTTCTCACATCATGCACACAAACATAACCAGGATAAAGCCTGCATAATCAAGAGAAGACTGACTGGACATAGTGTGAATATGATCTTCAGGATGCAGGAAACAACTTCCTGACAGACAGTTTTTTCAAAAAGCTACCCAGGGATGACACTTACAAAGAGAAGCAGAAGAGAACAAATATGCAGTTTCTGTACCATATGTGGGTTTGACTCTGGGGCTTGCTTTTTGGAGGGATCTTTGCTGACCCTCAGGGCTTGCAGGGGCAGGCAGGTAGAATCCAAGTCACATCCACATGCAAGTCACATTACATGACCTGACTGAAGAGGCTTAGTCAGCAAAGCTAGCAGCAGGATGGGATGCTCCCTGCACAAGGGCTGATGACACACCACAGGAAACCACATGTCCTCAGACTAGTACAGAGCAGCAAGAGATAGATGATCAGAGACTGTGCTTGCAGGGAAGGCAGGGGGAGAGCAGAAGTGTGTGAGGAGGGAAGTCAACCCTGGGTGTGACATCAATGTTTAATATCTGTCCTTTCTCTGAGGACCCACTGAATGAAGGGACAACTTTCCCAACTGTCCTTAGTTTTCATCGACAGGTTCCCTGAGAAACATTTCCTCAGTCAGTCAGGAGCCCTGCTCCTCTAAAACTGAGTGAGCCTCTCATGTCTGTAGCACCTCAAAGAACAAAGATGCCCCACCCTGCCATACCACATTCAGCCTGCACTGCTGACAGGCAACCCCCCTGAGTGGGAGGAGGCACAACCCACCTGGTCTTCCAGAGCACTGCAACTGTACCTCCACCTGTGCCTCCTATTTGGACTAGTGCATAAGCCATAGAGCAGAGAGTGCAAGGTAGGGATAAGTGCAGCCCATGACCACATCCACCAAGGGATCCTGTGTCCCTGCTTAGAGCTGGAAGATGGGTCAATCATGGTTCCCATGACCACACCAGGTCAGTCTTTACTGTTCCCTTGCTTAAAACCTGTAAGCTCATAAAAGCATGGTATAATGATAACATGAATCCAGGGGCTCCTTTGCCCTTATTTGACAGCTATAGTTTTGAACCAGCAGGTACATCTGCTGCAGTGCAGGGAAGAATGAACACAGTGAGCTCACATGATTTCAAGATGCTTGGAGAAAATGCTGGGTGTATTAAGGACTGACCAAACTGAGCACGTGGTCAGTGAGATTGGCATGTGAACATCAGATGCATTGCTGAGGAGACTAACCAAACTAAGCAAGCCAGCAGCGTGAGGGACTTGGGGATCCCTAGTGAGTTGGAGGGAAGACAGACCCACAGTGAAGAAGGTGGAAGTATGAGGGAAGTGTGGACATCTGTTGGGTGCAGGAAAGACTGACCCAGGTGGACAAACAGGCAGGGTGAGAGCAGTGGGTATACCCACTGGGGTGTAGGAAAGATTGTTCCAGAGGGAGCAAGCAGGAAGGGGTGTGCAGACACCTGTAGTGGTAAACAGAAGGATGACCACACTCAGCAAGAAGGTCGTGTGAAGGCCAAGGTGAATCCATCCTCTGTGCAGGAAAGACTCAGTCACAGTGAGCAAGCAGGATTTGAGTTGCTTGCAGATTCCTGCTGGGGTACATGGTCTATGACCTAGTTGAGCAAATAGGCAGTGTGAGGGACATGTCTGAAACTGCTTGGGTACAGGAATGAATGAGTCAGTTGAGCAGTTTTATACTTTGGCTACTTCTTGGTATGCAAGAAAGACTAACGTACAATGTGCAAGCAGGCAGTGTGATGGGCATAGGGAGTACTGGTGGGGTGCATGGAAGGCTGACCCATGTTGAGTCAGCAGGCAGGGTGTGGAGCACCTTCAAACATTTTGAGGAGCAGTGCAGACTGGACCCATTGAAAAAGCAGGCAGTAAGAGGCCAGTAAGCTGTCAGTGTGTGAGTAGTGGAAGAACCTGCTGTGGTGTCCTGAAGACTGACCAGTTGAGTAAGCCCTCACTGTGAGCAGCTGGGCATCTTGCAGTGCAGGCAAGTCTGACACCATTGAATATGGGGGATGTTTGAGTGTTCTTCTTAAACCCTCTGTAGTGCAGGAATACTTGCACCATGGAAGCAGGCAGTGGGAGGCACATGTGCAAACCTGTTGAGGTGAAGAAAAGACACCCAGATGAGCCATCCTGCAGTGTGGTGGCTGTGTGGTCACCTGCTGGTGTGTGGAAGACTGACCCATGGTGAGAATGCAGGAGGGTGAGGACATTGGAGAAGTCTCTGGAATGCAGGAAGCCTGATCCAACTGATCAAAACTTTGCAGGTGAGCAAGACTGAGCCAACACTGGTGGAGTGTCCAGATAGCAGATGTACTGGACTCCAGTTCAGGAACAACCTCAAGCATGCTTTTAAAGTTGGGCTTGTAGTATCCCAGGGTGAGAGTAAGTCCCAGCTGAGAAATGCAGGTCTAAGGGAGACTTCAGAAGTTCCTTCCAAACCAGTGGACCATGGGACATCGAGAACCCAACCTTCCCTGCCCTTCCTGTTCTTTTAGGAGTGACAGTTTATCTGAAGATTCAAGGACCTTCTTCTTCATGACTAGGGACATGACCATCCAGATTTTTGCCCATCTGGTGCCCAGTGGGTGATGTGTTTGCAGAATATGTTGTCTAGCCCAAGAACTCTGTATCCCATCCAAACCACATGGACACACATGTGGTTCAGAGGGCACAGCTGCCACTTCTCACCACACCTGGCTTCCCAGAGTAGCACCACACTCAGTCCCACAAGCCCCAAGACAGACAGTGAGAATCCATACACCTTCAAGAAGCCTAGAAACACCAAACTACTCACAGTCTTTCAGATCCTTATGAAGACATCCATGATGGATAAAAACCATAGCCCCTGGGCAGCAGCACCTCAAGGGAACAAAGACATGGCCACCCCATGCCATCCCCACAAGCCAAGCCAGGAAGAAATACCTCAACAGAGCTACCATTCAAAGGACCATGTGGTCAGGAGAGGGCTAGATCAGTGTCTTTTGATGCCACCATGCCCCACTGCAGAGACTACCAAGCAGTGGACAGAAGCAACTGTCACCAAGGTTAGTGTTAAGCCCAGCTCAGGCCAGGGGAGAGGGAGGTAGCACAAATTCCTTACATTTTGTAGGTCCTAATCACGCAGACCCAAGGAAGACTTTCATCACCTGTGATCACTGATATTTGGGATGAAGGCCTTCTCTGCCATCCCAGCCCATTTTTGGAGAAGACCCTGCTCACTGAGGGAGATAAACCCTCCTGGTTAACCACAGTACAGTGTGTCTCAGGCTTCACTGTGGCTCAAATTATAACAATTTTTTCCCTTTAAAATCAAAGGCTTAAAAGGGAATCTACCTCAGTTCAACTTGCCATCAAATGCAGAGACACAGACTACTAAAGCTAAATAAGAAATTAAGGGTATTTTCTAAGGCTCACTTGCATGTCTGCTGTTGAAGTCTGAACTCCCTCCCCATTGAGGTTCTTCCTTTACTGTCACTGGTTTTCCCTCAGCACATTCCAACTCTGGGCACCTCAACTGGTTGATGCAGGAACAGTCTCAATTCCTTCAGAAGCCTCCACCCCAGAACCTGCACAGCCTACTTTCATCCATCTTGTTGCTTAAGAAGCAAAGAAGGATAGAACTGCATCTCCATTTCATGTGATTCCAAAGGTTAGGAGATATACTCAGTATCCTCAGAGGCAGAGATGACTCAGTTGTAGGGTCCTCGCATCTGGATTGGAGCTTTATGCTCATCCCCCTGGCCTGGAACTCAGGCAAATATGCTTCTGCCCTCTTGAGCTTTCCTCCCACTGAACATAAAACCCACATATATAAACCAGTGCCCACATTTTCAGTGTCACTTGTGGAAACTGCAAAGGCCTCACCTAGTATTGCCCACTGTGCTGGTCATGCTTAGGTGAGCAAGACAGTGGGGTGAAATGGAAGGTGAATGAGAGAAGGCAGAAGTCACAGGGGCTCTTGATATGCCACATAGGGCAATCTCTTTTGCTAGGAGGGACTTCCAAGTTCTCTGTGCTGGAGAAGCTTGTGACAGAAGGCACACTGTGCTGGATGATCAGGGCTTCTGTCCTCTTGAGAACTAGTAAGATCCAGGGTGACTGTGGAGGGCATGGGGAATGTCCAAGCAGTACCAGTTTGGGTTACATGCTTCTGACTTCCTCTGTCACAGTTTCCTTTCCTGAGGCCTGCAAGCACTCTCCATGAGGCAAAGAGAGTGCAAGACCCTCTGCAAAGTCCAGAAGCATGGAAGTCAGCTTTCACCAGGCAAGTGTAATTTGACTCATTCTGCAAACTCTTTGGACAGTTGTAAGTCCACACCTCTTGAGCTATCAGCACATCAACCACAATGGAAACTCCATTGAAGGATTGTGCCTGGCCTCTTAGCTGAGTTCAGGGCCCCAGGTCAGTGCAGAGTCCCTAGTTTGGATGAAATGAATTTGCTGAGGTGGATTGAGGCACAGGTTCCTTGACTCAGCTGGTGGGCAGAACAGGGAATCCTGGGTGGTTGTTTTCTCTTCAGCACCTTCACTCACAGAGTCTCACTTAGAACAGGAATGGTGGAGCATGAACTGAGTCAGGTACTAGCAGATGGGGGGATCAATGGAAGAGCCCAGGCTCTGTGTAAGGCTCTGCTAGCTGCCAAGGTGTCAGCAATCAGACTGGTGGACTGAGGACTGTGAAATGCAACTGAGAAAGCTCTCAGCTGTGTGCCTGGCTGTGGGGTCAGGGCTGAGCAGGCAGCTGACCTATTCAACTTCACTGAAGCTGGTGACCCATGCTGAAAGATTTTGGACATGTACCATGGATACAGGTCCACCACTAGGGCCAGGACTGCCCACATGATCCTTCCACTGATCAACTCTGAGAGGCTGACCTGGCATGGTGAGGTGGGAGGCTTATTCAACCCATACAATCTGCAGTCAGGGTTTTCCCTGCCCATCAGGCCTCTGGGGTAGGTGAACCACCAGGAGCATTTTACACTAGACTTACCCCTGATGATGATGGAACCCAGGAAATGTGGAAGAGACCCACACACCTCCTTTCTTCTCATTTCTTCTTTGCCTTTCTACCTGAAGGCTCCACAATCACAGTGTGGCCTAAACAGTGGTGACTAACTTGAATTGAATACAGATTTTCATCCCCTTCTTGTTTCTTCTGGTCAGTAATGGCTGTTTCCTTCATTGTCCTCTCTTTAGCCAGAAGAAACAAATGCTGGCCATCTGGATGAAGCTGGTTCTGGAGATGAATATGTGCCCATGAGCTCACTTCCCTCCATCCTGCTGGCCATGGAGAGATCAGATGGGAATGCCCAGAATAGCCATAACCCCAGGAGCCCACGGAGCCCTCACTTTATCCCTCCTAGCTGCTCACCTACAGCTCTTCCTTCACACAAAGACCTTGTCAGAGGAAGTGAGATCCACCCTCCCACTGAGGACCACATCTTCAAACCTGGTCACAAAGGTAAGTTCTCTCTTTCCCTGTCCCATCTCTGGACAATATCTAGGCTCTGTCTGCTTTAGTAGGTATCAGACGGATTTGGACTTGGGGTGAAGACATTGGGTAAATCATTGAAGATCAATATTTTTTTTATTTGTGAAATGGGGGAAGTGCCTGTCCCTAGGATTATGGAAGTAGAGCCCCAGGGCAGGATCTGGGACACTGCAGGTGTTCACTGCAGTCAAATCTGGGCCCTGCTTGGATCAAGAGGAAGGTCCCCCAGGCCCAGATCTTTGCTGCCTGACTCTGTAGACCAAGACCCATGACAGGGCTCCAGGGGAGAAACAGGAGGAAGAGAATCAGCAGAAAGACCCTTGGGTCTGACTAATGGTGACACAGTTAAAATGTGTGGAACTCAAGCCGCAGGGTCGTTGGTTTCACTTCAATCAACAGTGGGCTAAGAAGCCTTCCAAGAGTAGTGGGGACCTGTGACCAGCTCCACTTCATATTCAACCTTCTGATTTTTTTTTTAATCATAAGTGTGGATAGAAAACCCTATGGCTAGACTATGTGTCCCAATTTGGATCCAGGACATGTGGTTACCAAATTAAATTTGGAAAGACATATATTTGAGAACATGAAGAACAATGTGAAAACTTGCCTCATTTTTCCCATGTGAAGCTGGAATGGCAATGAAGGTTTCCATGAATATGCTGTGTGTCTGCACTTGTGTGTGTTGCTCTTTCTCTTCAGTAAGTTCCTGCTTATATGTCAGCAGAGCCAGCAGGCCTGGATTTGTGTGTCAGTGTCCTGGCCAGTCATGCTCCCAGTTGCCAAGGCCCAAGTAAGCATCTGTGTTTGGAGAGTTGCAGGGAGAATGAGATGACTGGGCTGTTGCTGACCAATGGGTCAGGTGAGTTGGATATGAACCACAGCTGCTGTTGGCAGATAGGCATCCTGAAACCGGGTATCCTGGTCTGTGAAGGGGGACAGTGCATCCTGGTTGAGATATTACCCTGGGGATGGCATGAAACTCAGACAAGATTGAGGTCAGAGCATGCAGATGAGACTCCTCCTCTTCCTTCCACAGGAGCTGCACTGAGGTCTCCAGCTCCTCTCAGGACCAGTGCCCCACCACACAGAGTACCACCAGCCTGTGCCCAGGACCCAGTGAAGGAATGCTCATCCTTGCCAAGAGCTCCCCAGGGCCCAATCCCTGCTCCTAGTGGCTCTGCTCCCTTGCCTTTATCCAGGCTTCCCACCTCCCTTGTGGTAGAGTGTGATGCAAGTCCTTCCTGAGCACAGGGCCCCACCATTAGCTCTGGGGAAGGCATGCTTTCCAGGAAAGTCTCAAAGACTCCTGACTGTGGTGCCTGTGGCAGAACCACTTCATTCACAGGGTGGTGCTGGAAGCAGGGAGGAAGAGGGTACAGTCCACAGTATGTGGTGAGAACAGCAGAGCATGGGGGTTCTCCCTGAAATCCTGGTTTACAGGGCACAGCTACCCAGCACCTTGTCACAGAATATAGGGTGTCAATGCAGTTCAACATTTGCCAACATGTTTGGAAGCCAGTACACCCATCTTGGATTATTCTGGAAGTAGAAGCTGCCATCATTAGGTAATGCCAATCCAATCTCATCCTGAGATGCTTGCTGGAACTTGGAAGTTCTCTGGCAGTTACCTCTCATGCATCAAGCTACTGAAGACTGGAAAGTGTGAATAGTATATAACTTATAGTGCAGATTTTTTCTCCTTTTTGAAAATTTTTAAGTTTTTTTCTCTTTTTTTTCTTGGTTTCTCTATTTTCCTCCTGTCTACGTGTTTCCTCAGTCTCTTTCTCACTTTTCTCATGCTAACAACCAACTCATTTTGATTCCACTTTAACTCTTCTTATGATCTAGTACTTCTATGTATTCTTTTCTTATCCCATTAACAATTACTCTACACAACTCCCTGTCCTCTTTGTCCACCATTAGAAACTGTAGATCATTGCAAATCTATTGGTTATACTGTAGATGATAATTAAACTCAACCTCTCTGTTCATTATGACAATACTGTTAATGTATTCATAGGGTCAATTTGTTTTAGGACTGTATATTGTCTATACTGGGTGGTGCACATATTCATCTCAACATTAAAGAACAGGTTTTGGAAAACTGCAGGTTCACTACATCCTGATGGAGCCTGGAATCTCCATGTCTTTCAGTCCCAACTTGCTGGATGCCAACCTGTTCCACCTGGAATTTGTAGTTGTCTCATGATTTGCTGTGATTTCACAGGAACATTTATAACAAAGATAGGCATTTCTTTGAGAAGTAGCAAAATCAGTGTAGCAATATTATGGATGGAAGTGAATAATTGAATGATCATCAGAAGTGACTTTCTGGAAGTTGATTTTAGTGCAATGATTGCTGAGAAGAGTGCAGTAAACAGGACCTCGGGAAGACTCTAAATTGGGTAATCTTTCTCTTTTATCTGCTAGCACAAATTTGGCCTAGGTTAATATATCCCCTGAACCATCACCATTTCCATTTGTGTATTTACTTACAGACAGGGTCTGCCTAACTTTCTTAGGCCCTCCCAAATGTAGGCAGGCTGGCTTGGTACTGGAGAACATGTTGCCTCAGCCTCCCCAGTGCCTAACAGAACAAGGTGAGATCCAGCATGTCCTCTGGGCTTTTCATTTTGGCCAGCTGTCTGATGGTTAGAATTTTTGAAAGAGAAGGTACAGAGGAGGATTCACAGTTGGACAGAAGTTAATTGATTGTGGTCAGAAAGGCTCAGGTTCAGGTTGGATTTACCCCAACAATCTTCTTATATATTCACAACCTGAGCATAAAATGTTTCTCAGACGCCCCTGCCAGGCCCCTTGCCTTTTTACGATTAGGCATCCCTGGAGATGGTACAACCCACAGGAACTGGTAGGGAACTGCATTCTCATAAGAATGCTGATGTGGGGTTTTACTCAGACAGTTGTTGGAGAAGAAAGAATGCTCAGGAAGAGCTAAGGACATGAAATTCATGAGGCCATCTGCATAGTCTTAGGGAAGTAGTAACCTTCTGGAGCACACTTCTAGGTTCTGTGAAAATGAAGGGAATATTGAGACTGGGAGGGTTGGAAGTCAATTCAAGGTCAGCAGGGAAACCCAGAGGTGATAACAAAAGAGAGCTGTTGTTTTCACTGCATTTTCTCACTCTGTTATGCTTTGCATTGAGATATTGTATGCATTCATGGAGTTGTGTGAGTGCTGAATAAATATCTGTTTCTTCTGATATCACTCAGGAGGCACATTGAATATTTATAAACTGACTTTCCTGTTTCATTGTAGGTCCAGTCACCTCCCTAATAAAATATTTTATAGTGATTATCTAATATTTTTCTTTATTTTCTATCGTTACTCCTTATTTGGTGTACATGTTAGTAGGATGCATTTTTACAGACATTCTTAAGCCATACTTTGTAGAACTGTGTGTAGGAGGCAGTGTTCTCATCTTTTGCATGGTTCTTCATAAATTTTTGTTTGGGATTTCAGGGGTATGCATCACTGAAGAACACCTATTTGATAAATTCACATTTAAAAAGAATATCTGAAATGTTAAGCTTGCAGCATCTTTGTGGTGCATAAATCCAGTTAACATATAAAGAAAGCATTTAGTGATTTAGAAAAAACCTGTTTTTGGTGGTCAATAATACTCTATCAACCATTAGGTGTTGGTTTTTGTAAATGTCTTCTATTTGACTATGGAATTTTACTTTTGTTTCTAAAGTATTGATTTCTTTTTTATCATGAATAGATGCTGAACTTATCAATTACTTTCTCTGTATCTATTTACATTATATTTTTTTACCCTTAATTTTATCAATATGTTGTTTTTGTTATCTTGGGTTGCAATAAAAATATCTTAGATCAGGTGTCTTAGGCAACAGGAATTAATTTTTTCATAGTTTTGGAGGATCAAGGGTCAAAATCAAATCACCACCAGATTTATTGTCTGGTGAGTTCTCTCTTTTTGAGTTTCATACAGACACTTTTTTTTTTTTATTTCTCAGATGATCTTTCCTCAGCACAGATATTCAAATATAAAGAACCTAAAACTCTTCTTAAGAGGTTCCCAATCATTTTAATTAGACACAAATTTTATGATCTCTCATAATATAAATTATATCCTAGAATCCCTATATCCTAATATGATCTAAATTATGTGCTAGAATTTCCATATCCACTTACATTGAGGATTATTGGGGTAAATACACTACATTGATTGTTCAGTGTGAAAATAATCTTTTCTTCCTATGATAAATTCCATTTTACCATCACTTATAATCATTTTTATTTGTTTGTTATTGTGTTTATTATTTTTTAGTCATTTTTGTCAATATTTTTTATGAACATTTATCTCTATTTTTAATTTTTTCTTTCTTTGCATGTCTTCGATTGTGGTGTGAACATGTTACTAACATATACTGAGTTGCAGAACATTTCATTTTATTCTTTTATTATTATTTTATTAATCTTTGTAAAGTATTAGTACTATTTTCCTACTGTTTATTTACCAGTAAAATAGTTGGGACATGGGCTTATTTTTTGCAAAAATACTTTAAGGTATTAATCCATGCTCTGCATTTTTAAGTCTTCTCTGTCCTCCTATTTTTTCTTCTGTCTTTTTCAGTTTTTTGTGTCTTACTAGGATTTTTGTCCCTTTTATCTTATTTTTACTTTGTTAGAAACATTTTTCAAATTATTTTTTTCTTAAACTTTTTAATAACATAAATCTGTAGTGACAATCTCTCTTTCCTGATGTTAGTAATTTTAGTCTCTCACTTTTAGAAACTAATTCTAGTTAAGGCTTGAACTTTTCTTGAACAGACCAAGTTTTGCTTTATTTGATTTTCTCTTTATATTTTTACACTATTTATTTTTGTTCTTAACTTTCTTTTCTCCCCAGATTCAGTTTGCTCTAGGTTTCTTCTTTCTGTTGTCTATTCCATATGGTGGAAATTTGGGTTATTGAGTTGATATTTTTCTGTTTTTATATAGGAATTTATATAATCAATTTTCCTTTAAGCACTACTTTTGTTTAAGAAATGAGCACTGATTTCATTCCAAGCTTCATGTCATAAATTTTAGTGTTCTTTGGTTTTGTCTTTGTTTCATTCAACTTAAAATAAGTTTAGTTGATGATATGAATTGTTTTTGATCCTTTGGTTATTTTAAATATATTGTAGTTTTTAACATTTATTAATGCCAGTACTATTCATTTGATGGACCTTATTCTGTTTGGTTACTAAAATTTTATTATATTCTTTAAAATTTATTGAGGCTTATTTAATGATGCAACACATTCTCTAACATGAGTAATGTTCCATGTCGACTTCAGAAAAGTATGCATTCTCCTTTTTTAAGGTGGAATTATTTACATATAACCTATTTTTCATAGTTTTTTCACAGTGTGGCATGAGTCTACTTCTCTTTTGGTATTAGGCTAATTATTCCACATAGTACTGAAATTGTTACCTACCTCAATTTTTGTTTTGGATTTCTTTGTAGTCAATTAATAATTGTATAAAAATTGCATTAAGGTCTTAGAACAAATGATCCTTCCAACTTTCGTCTATAGGTTCTCTATCTTGCTTTCTCTCTCTGTGTATGTTGGTAGGCTTTCAATTAATTTCTGCATTAACCTTCACTTTCCGCTTTTGTACAGCCTCAAGTTCAACTAAGTTTAGATACTGAGGTCTTGTCATAACTTTCCTTCTTGTCACTAAGAATATGTAAGATCTTTGTAAAGTTTACTATTGCTCTGCATTTTATTTTAATATTTGGACCATTCTCATATTGTTCAACTTGGTTTCTCATCATGCTATAATTTGATTTTTTATTACTAAAAATATATTTTCCATAACAGTTTTACAAAAAAAATGAGATATTTTCTATTCTACATTGCTTAGGATCTTTGTTTATTTCTTATTTTGTATATGTATAATTTCAGTTCATCTGTGAAACAAAGCATAGTGTATCTTTAAAAATTGGTATTTATTACATTTTATAATATTTAATAACTTATATTAAATAAATTTTTTAACTTGAAGAAATGACTGTAACATTTGTGTGTAAATTGCAGTCTTCTTTCAAGTTCATTCTGTTTATGAGATCTCTGTCATCACACTACTGCAATTACTGATGTATTGTAAGTAACAGAGCTAGTTTTTCAATATAAAATATCTTTTGAAATTATTTCCTGTATAGGTTGTCATGTTTATTCTTCTAATAGTCTTGGAAACATTTCCTTTCTCAAATCCAATTACCAATCCAATCAAACTGGAAATTAATTCAAATTATGGTGATTTTAAATCTTGACCTTATTGAATATACTTTTCCAAGAATAATGATACCTACATATATTGTACATACATATAAAGGTTAGATCTTGCTTTATAACTCAGTTTTAAAGTTTCCACAAAATCCACTTTGAATATTTATTACTATACTAAGGCATTGCATTTTCACTATTGCATTTTATTTTATTTTATTTATTATTTTTACTATTTATACTACTTATCCCAGTTTCTTTTTTAATCTTATTTTTTATTGTAAACAAATGGGATACATGTTGCTTCTCTATTTGTACATGTAGTCAAGGCATACCATTTGTGTAATCATAAATTTACATAGGATAATGTTGTTTGATTCATTCTGTTATTTTTTTCCTTTCCCCCACCCCTCCTACCCCTCTTTTTCCTCTATACAGTCCTTCCTTCCTCCATTCTTCCCACTCTCCTTAACCCTAACCCTAAACCTAACCCTAACCCTAATGCTAACCCCTCCTACCCCCCATTATATGTCCTCATCCGCTTATCAGCAAGATCATTTGTCCTTTAGTTTTTTGAGATTGGCTTATCTCACATAGCATGATATTGTCCAAGTTCATTCATTTGCTGCAAATGCCATAATTTTATCAACTTTATGATGGAGTAATATTCCATTGTATATGTAGGCCACAGTTTCTTTTTCCATTCATCAATTGAAGGACATCTAGGTTGGTTCCACAATCTGGCTATGGTGAATTGAGCAGCAGTGAACACTGATGTGGCTGTATCTCTGTAGTATGCTGATTTTAAGTCCTTTGGGTATAGACCAAGGAGTGGGATAGCTGGGTCAAATGGTGGTTCCATTCCAAGCTTTCTGAGGAATCTCCATACAGCTTTCCAGAGTGGCTGCACTAATTTGCAACCCCACCAGCAATGTATGAGTGTACCTTTTTCCCCATGTCCTCTCCAACACCTATTGATGCTTGTGTTCTTCATAATCACCATTCTAATTGGGGTGAGATGAAATCTTAGTGTAGTTTTCATTTGCATTTCTCTTATTACTAGAGATGTTGAACATTTTTTCATATATCTGTTGATTGCTTGTACATCTTGTTCTGTGAAGTGTATGTTCATTTCCTTAGTCCTTTCCTGACTGGATTATTTGTATTCTTGGTGTAGAGTTTTTTGAGTTCTTTATATATTCTGGAAATTAGTGCTCTATCTGAAGTATGAGTGGCAAAGATTTTCTCCCACTCTGTAGGTTCTCTCTTCCCATGGCTCATAGTTTCATTTGTTGAGAGAAAGCTTTTTAGTTTAATCTATCCCAGTTGTTGATTCTTGCTTTTAATTCTTTTGCTATGGGAGTCCTGTTAAAGAAGTCTGATCCTAAGCCAACAAGTTGAAGATTTGGACCTACTTTTTCTTCTATAAGATGCAAGGTCTTTGGTCTGATTCTGAGATCCATGGTCTACTTTGTGTTGAGTTTTGTGCACAGTGAGAGATAGCGGTTTAGTTTCATTCTGTTGCATATGGTTTTCCAGTTTTCACAGCACCATTTGTTGAAGGAGCTATCTTTTCTCCATTGCATATTTTTGGCACCTTTGTCTAGTATGAGAAAATTGTATTTATTTGGGTTTGTGTCCATGTCCTCTATTCTGTACCATTGATCTACCTGTCTATTTTGGCACCAACATCATGCCGTTTTTGTTACTATTACTTTGTAATAGAGTTGAAGATATGGTATTGCGGTACACCCTGATTCGCTCTTTCTACTGAGGATTGCTTTAGCTATTCTGGGTTTTTTATTCTTCCAGATGAATTTCAAAATTTCTTGCTCTATTTCTGTAAGGTACATCATTGGGATTTTAATTGGAATTGCATTGAATCTGTATAGCACTTTAGGTAGTATGGCCATTTGACAATATTAATTCTGCCTATCCAAGAACATGGGATGAGGTTTTCTTTAAAGGTTTTCTTTAATTTCTATCTTTAGTGTTCTGTAGTTCTCATTGTAGAGGTCTTTCACCTCTTTCGTGAGATTGATTCCCAAGTATTTTATTTTTTTTCTATGCTATTGTGAATGGGGTTGTTTTCCTAACTTCTCTTTCTGAAGATTCATCACTTATGTATAAAAATGCATTGGATTTATGAGCATTGATCTTGTAACCTGCTACTTTACTGAATTCACTTATGAGTTCTAAAAGTTTTCTGGTGGAATTCTCAGGTTCCTCTAAATATATAATCATGTCGTCAGTGAACAGGGATACTTTGAGTTCTACTTTTCCAAATCGTATCCCTTTAATTTCTTTGTTTTGTCTAAATGCTCTGGCTAGAGTTTCAAGGATGATGTTGAATAGAAGTGGTGAAAGAGGGCATCCCTGCCTTGTTCCATTTTTTAGGGGGGATGCTTTCAGTTTTTCACCATTTAGAATGATATTGGCCATGGGCTTAGTGTAGATGGCCTTTACAATGTTAAGGAATGTTCCCACTATCCCTATTTTTTCTAGTGTCTTGAGCATGAAGGGATGCTGTATTTTATTGAATGCTTTTTCTGCATCTATCAAAATAATCATGTGATTCTTCACTTTCAGTCTGTTGATATGGTGAATGACATTTATTGATTTCTGGATGTTGAGTCAACCTTGCATCACTGGGATAAAACCCATTTTAATCATGGTGCACTATCTTTTTAATATATTTTTGTATGCAATTTGTTAAATTTTGTTGAGAATTTTTGCACTGATGTTCATTAAGAATATTGGTCTGAAATTTTCTTTCCTCAATGTGTCTCTGTCTGGTTTAGGTATCAGGGTAATATTGGCTTCATAGAATGAGTTTGCGAGGGTTCCCTCCTCTTCTATTTCATGGAATACTTTGAGAAATATTGGAATGAACTCTTCTTTAAATGTTTTGTAGAACTCGGCTGAGAACACATCTGATCATGGACTTTTCATTGTTGGTAGTCTTTTCATAACCTCTTCTATTTAATTGCTTGAAATTGATTTATTTAAGTTGTGTATGTCCTCCTCATTCAATTTCGGTAATTCATATGTCTCTAGAAACTTGTTGATGTCTTTGAGGTTTTCTGTTTTGTTGGAATATAGATTTTCAAAATAGCTTCTAATTATGTTTTGTATTTCACTCGTGCCTGTTGTGATATTTCCTTGTTCATTCCAAATTTTAGTAATTTGAGTTTTCTCCCTCTTTCTCTTTCTTAGTGTGGCTAAGGGTTTATCAATTTTGTTTATTTTTCCAAAGAACCAACTATTTATTTTGTTAATTTTTGTGATTGTTTTTTTTTTTTTCAATTTCATTGATTTCAGTTCTGATTTTAACTATTTCCTCTCTTCTACTACTTTTGGTGTTGGTCTGCTCTTCTTTTTCTATGGCTTTGAGCTATAGTATTAAGTCATTTATATGTTGATTTCTACTTCTTTTTTTTTCTTGTATTTAACAGAGTTTATTCATTTTTCTCCCAGAAAGAATACAATTATATAAAAGTAGAAAAGCATGTTCATTTTAATCATATGCAAGTATATTAATGTTAAATATAAAATCAATTATTCTAGTATATGTTTTTATGCAAATATGAATGGCTCAAATTTATTTTTTAAGAGAAAATGAATTATCTTGAACTTAAAAAAACTAATTTCACTACTTTCAAACTAACAAAGTCTACTATGACCTTTCTAAGAGGAATAAACCTGAACCTAAATGACCCATAATGGTTGCACATTAAACACTAGAAAGAAATAAGTTCATAAAACACTAACAAAATAATAAAGTCAGAGTAATAATATTTCCACCAAAGTAGAATTCTAGAGAGAGTAACATCAAATGGAGAAGACAACTATTAAAATTTACATGATTCTATTCTGAAATTACATTATGGTTGTTTTAAAAACTATCACAAAGAAAAGGAAATAGTCTTGATAACTCAATCTAAGCAATTTTAGCTGAGCTTTAACATTGAGAAGGCAAAAACAATCAGAAATGCAAAAAATGATGATCAAAACGTTTTTAGAGAGGACTATGTGAAAGTATTATTATTTTTCATCCTTTGAAATTCATTAATAAAAGTAGTGATAAAATCAACTTCTGAAAAATACATTTTAAAGCAAAGAAATGAATAGAACTCATGGCCATGGAAAAGATATTGAGATGTTTCATACATGGGGATTGTCAGAAGAATGCTCAGCCTAAATGATGATTACAGACATCAATTTGAAATAGAAAGAAAATACTTTTATGTATCTCAAGGATACCAGTGGATAAATTGCTAATATAGTGTGCAAGAAAATGAAAAGATATGCACACATTACTTGTCTGTGAAACCAAAACAGTCTATCAAATGGGTTAAAATGATCTATGAGATGGAATCTTAGGAAACTGAAATATTACTGGCATAAAATATCATCAAAATATGTAATATGTTATTGCAAAATACCAGAGGACAATAATTCACACTATGTGAACAGAGGAAAACATAGTAGACCTCTTCTTATATATTAAAAAATAGTAATCTGACTTATATACCTTTTTTTGTGTATTTGAGTGTATTTGATCTCTAAGATGTCATTTCCCATTATTTAGACTAAAAAAAAAAAAATTGTAGTACTTTACTATTACTATGACTTTTTTGAGACCAGAAGTGCATTTATTGCTAACTTGATTTTTTTTTTTTTAATCTGAGAGACAGGAATAAAAATTGCCAACCAGAAACAATTTCAGCCAATTGTAGATGTAAGCATGTCAACACAAGACACTCAAAACAGGCATGAGATCAGGGCTTTATATTTTCCCCATAAGTAGATTTCATTCTATGTCTTAATACATTTTGATCATGAAAAGTTCTAATGTATCCTGGCTTACAAATAGGGTGCATTTAAAATGTTACCAACTGCTTCTTTTTTTTTTCAATAGGTAAACATTGTTTTTCATTGTTACTTACAGAGATCCTTTAGAAACTTTCAAAGAACCAAGTGCAGAGAGATTCTTGTTTAGAAGAAAATATAGTTTAGGTAAAAAGACCATTACTTCATCTACCAAAAATATTTTCATCTAGAAAACAGGGAGAGATTAGTTAATAGTGTCCATTAAAAATATAAACACAATATTTTAACAAGCACTATAGGGAAGAATCTTTTAAATGTATTTTATTTTATTCATCTCTGTGACTAGTAGTCATGCAAAACTCAAAATATATTTTTGTATTTGGTTTTAAGCTTTAGTTAAAGACGAGGCAAAGCATCTTTCCAAATTTGTTCATAGATTCTATCAAGTAACTCAAAACTTTTTTATGAACAAAGACTATGACTTTGATCATAGGAAGTGCAATATTCTTCATTACATGCCAAAAATGATTTAAATCTTCTAATATTTACATTTGTTTATTTTTTTTGATTTGTTCTAATTAGTTGTACATGATAGTAGAATGTATTTATACATTTTGATAGATCATAAACAAATGTTATTTCTCATTTTCTGATTATACATATTGTAGGATCACATTGGTTATGCAGTCATATATGTATATGAGGTAATAATCTCTGTTTCACTCTACTATCCTTCCTACCCCCATACCCCTTCCCCTCCCTTCACTCCCTTCTACCTAATATAAAATAACTCTATTCTTTCCTACCCACACCCCTTATTGTGAATTAGCACCTGTATATCAGAGAAGACATTTGGACTTTGGTTTTTGGGGTTTAGCTTATTTCACTTAGCATGATATTCCCTAACTCCATCCATCTACCAGCATATGCCATGATTTCATTCTTCTTTAAAGCCTAATAATAATCCACATTTTATTTATCCATGCATCTGATGAATGGCATCTAGGTTGGTTCCCTATTTTAGCTATGGTGAATTGAGCTGCTATAAACAATAATATGGTTGTGTCACTGAAGTATGTTGATACAACATAATAAAATAAATTACAAGTGTGAATAGTATTCACATTATATTATTATATTTTAAATATTATTTTATTTTACATACTTAATTGTGGTCAATAGTAGATATTGTATGCAAATTATTTTGCTGACCATCTTTTTTTAATTTTTTTTATTTATTTTTTATTTTTTTATTTTTTACATTTACATAGGGTAATGATGTTTATTTTTTTCCCTTGCCCCTCACCCCTCCCACCCCTCTTTTCCCTCTATACAGTCCTTCTTTCCTTCATTCTTACCACTCTCCTTAGCCTAACTCTAAACCTAACCCTAAACCTAATGCTAACCCCTCCCAATCCCCATTATATGTCCTCATCCGCTTATCAGCGAGATCATTCGTCCTTTAGTTTTTTGAGATTGGCTTATCTCACTTAGCATGATATTCTCCAATTTCGTCCATTTGCCTACAAATGCCATAATTTTATCATTCTTCATTGCGGAGTAATATTCCATTGTATAAATATGCACCATCTTTTTAATATTATTTTTAAAATATCTATTAAAACAATTTGTTATGATATGTTTTAATTTTCTACTGGGATTTTTTTAATGTTTGAAAAATCACTAAAATAATTTTTTTCACTCAATCTCCTTTATTAAAAGAAAGTCTGCCAATTTGTCTTAGTTTTGGGGGAAAAAAAACCTCTCTGAAAACAAACACATGTGTTAACTCCAGGCAAAGTGAAAACCAACATTACTCCTGCTTTGAGGAAAGTTCCAACCTCAGCAAATGGCAGCAGGTCTATCTGTTTTTTTTTTTTTTTAATTGTAAACAAATGGGATACATGTTGTTTCTCTGCCTGTACATGGCATAAAGGCATACCATTTGTGTAATCATACATTTACATAGGGTAATATTGTTTGATTCATTCTGCCATTTTTTCCCTTCTTCCCCACCCCTCCCACCCCTCCCCTCCCTCTATACAGTCCTTCCTTCCTACATTCCTGCCCCCCTCCCTAAACCCAATTCCAAACCCAACACTAACCCCTGCCACCCCCCATTATGTGTCATCATTCACTTATTAAGGATATCATTCTTCCTTTGGTTTTTTGAGATTGGCTTATCTCACTTAGCATGATATTCTCCAGTTTCATCAATTTGCCTGCAAATGCCATAATTTTATCATTCTTTATGGCCAAGTAATATTCCATTGTATATATATATACCACATTTTCTTTATCCATTCATCAATTGAAGAACATCTAGGTTGGTTCCACAATCTGGTTATAGTGAACTGAGCAGCTATGAACATTGATGTTGTTGTATCTCTGTAATATGCTGATTTTAAGTCCTTTGGGTATAGGCCAAGGAGTGGGATAGCTGGGTCAAATGGTGGTTCCATTCCAAGTTTTTCAAGGAGTCTCCATACTGCTTTCCGGAGTGGCTGCACTAATTTGCAGCCCCACCAGCAATATATGAGTGTATCTTTCTCCCCATATCCTCGCCAACACCTGTTGTTGCTTGTATTCTTGATAATCGCCATTCTAATTGGGGTGAGATGGAATCTTAGGGTGGTTTTGATTTGCATTTCTCTTATTACTAGAGATGTTGAACATTTTTCCATATGTTTGCTGATTGCTTGTATATCTTCTTCTGTGAAGTGTCTATTCATTTCCTTAGTCCATTTGTCGATTGGATTATTTGCATTCATGGTGTAGAGTTTTTGAGTTCTTTATAGATTCTAGAGATTAGTGCTCTATCTGAAGTATGATTGGAAAAGACTTTCTCCCACTCTGTAGGCTCTTTCTTCGCATTGCTGATAGTTTCCTTTGCTGAGAGAAAGCTTTTTAGTTTGAATCTATCCCAGTTATTAATTCTTGCTTTTATTTCTTGTGCCATTGGAGTCCTGTTGAGGAAGTCTGGTCCTAAGTCGACATGTTGAAGCACTGGACCTACTTTTTCTTCTATAGGATGCAAGGTCTCTGGTCTGATTCCGAGATCCTTAATCCATTTTGAGTTTAGTTTCGTGCATGGTGAGAGATATGGGTTTAGTTTCATTCTGTTGCATATGGATTTCCAATTCTCCCAGCACCATTTGTTGAAGAGGCTATCTTTTCTCCATTGCATATTTTTGGCACCTTTGTCTAGTATGAGAAAATTGTATTTATTTGGGTTTGTGTCCATGTCCTGTATTCTATACCATTGATCCACCTTTCTATTTTGGTACCAATACCATGCCATTTTTGTTACTATTACTTTGTAGTAGAGTTGAAGATCTGGTATTGCGATACCCCCTGCTTTACTCTTTCTGCCAAGGTTTGCTTTAGCTATTCTGGGTTTTTTATTCTTCCAGATGAATTTCATAATTTCTTGCTTTATTTCTGTAAGGTACATCATTGAGATTTTAATTGGAATTGCATTGAATCGGTATAGCACTTTTGGTATTACGGCCATTTTGACAATATTATTTCTTCCTATCCAAGAACATGGGAGATGTTTCCATCTTCTAAGGTTTTCTTTAATTTCTTTCTTTAGTGTTCTGTAGTTCTCATTGTAGAGGTCTTTCACCTCCTTTGTGAGATTGATTCCCAAGTATTTTATTTTTTTCAAAGCTATTGTGAATGGGGTAGTTTTCCTAATTTCTCTTTCTGAAGAT
Source organism: Sciurus carolinensis (assembly GCF_902686445.1). Classification (NCBI taxonomy): domain Eukaryota; kingdom Metazoa; phylum Chordata; class Mammalia; order Rodentia; family Sciuridae; genus Sciurus; species Sciurus carolinensis. Next base: position 2,190,405 of record NW_025920104.1, read on the forward strand.
TCATCGCTTATGTATAAAAATGCCTTAGATTTATGTGCATTGATCTTATATCGCACTACTTTACTAAATTCACTTATGAGATCTAAAAGTTTTCTGGTGGAATTTTGTGGTTCCTCTAAGTATACAATCATATCATCAGCAAATAGGGATAGTTTGAATTCTTCTTTTCCTATTCGTATCCCTTTAATTTCTTTGGTCTATCTAATTGCTCTGGCTAGAGTTTCAAGGACGATATTGAATAGAAGTGGTGAAAGAGGGCATCCCTCCCTTGTTCCAGTTTTTAGAGGGAATGCTTTCAGTTTTTCACATTTTAGATTGATATTAACCATGGGCTTAGCGTAGATGGCCTTTGCAATGTTAAGGAATGTTCCCACTATCCCTATTTTTTCTAGTGTTTTGAGCATGAAGGGGTGCTGTATTTTATCAAATGCTTTTTCTGCATCTATTGAAATAATCATGTGATTCTTGACTTTAAGTCTGTTGATATGGTGAATGTCATTTTTTGATTTCCTGATGTTGAACCAACCTTGCATCCCTGGGATGAAACCCACTTGATCATGGTGCACTATCTTTTTAATATGTTTTTGTATGCGATTTGCTAAAATTTTGTTGAGATTTTTTGCGTCGATATTCATTAAGGATATGGGTCGGAAATTTTCTTTCCTCCATGTGTCTCTGTCTGGTTTAGGTATCGGGGTAATATTGGCTTCATAGAATGTGTTTGGGAGGTTTCCATCCTCTTCTATTTTATGGAATACTTTGAGAAGTATTGGAATGAGCTCTTCTTTAAAGGTTTTGTAGAACTCGGCTGAGAACCCAACTGGTCCTGGAATTTTCTTTGTTGGTAGGCTTTTGATGACTTCTTCTATTTCATTACTTGAATTTGGCCTATTTAAATTGTGTATGTCCTCCTCGTTCAGTTTAGGCAATTCATATGTTTCTAGAAACCTGTTGATGTCTTCGAAATTTTCTCTTTTGTTGAAGTATAGGTTTTCAAAATAGCTTCTAATTATGTTTTGTATTTCAGTCGTGTCTGTTGTGATATATCCTTTTTCATTCCAAATTTTAGTAATTTGGGTTTTCTCTCGTCTTCTCTTTGTTAGTGTGGCTAAAGGTTTATCAATTTTGTTTATTTTTTCGAAGAACCAACTATTTATTTTGTCAATTTTTTGTATTGTTTCTTTTGTTTCAATTTCATTGATTTCAGCTCTGAGTTTAACTATTTCCTGTCTTCTACTACTTTTGGTGTTGGTCTGTTCTTCTTTTTCTAGTGCTTTGAACTGTAGTGTTAGGTCATTTATTTTTTGAGCTTTACTTTTTTTATTAAATGCGCTCCATGAAATAAATCTTCCTCTAAGTACTTCTTTCATAGTGTCCCATAGATTTTGATATGATATTTCTTTGTTCTCGTTTACCTCTAATAATTTTTTAATTTCCTTCCTAATATCTTCTGTTATCCATTCATCATATAATAGCATATTGTTTAATCTCCAGGTGTTGGAGTAGTTTCTGTTTTTTACTCTTTCATTTATTTCTAACTTCAATCCATTATGATCTGATAGAATACAAGGTAGTGTCTCTATCTTCTTGTATTTGCTGACATTAGCTTTGTGGCATAATATATGGTCTATTTTAGAGAAGGATCCATGTGCTGCTGAGAAGAAAGTGTATTCGCTCTTGGTTGGATGGTATATTCTATAAATGTCTGTTAAGTCTAAATTATTGATTGTGTTATTGAGATCTATGGTTTCTTTGTTCAATTTTTTTTGGAAGATCTGTCCAGTGTTGAGAGAGGCGTGTTAAAATCACCTAGTATTATTGTGTTATGGTCTATTTGGTTTCTAAAATTGTGAAGGATTTGTTTACCATACATGGATGAGCCACTGTTTGGGGCATAGATGTTTATGATTGTTATATTTTGCTGATTTATGCTTCCCTTAAGCAGTGTGAAATGTACTTCTTTATCCCTTCTGACTAACATTGACTTAAGTCCACATTATCTGAAATGAGGATGGATACTCCAGCTTTTTTGCTGAGTCCATGTGCATGGTATATTTTTCCCCATCCTTTCACCTTTAGTCTATGGGTAACTCTTTCTATGAGGTGAGTGTCTTGCAGGCACCATATTGTTGGATCTTTCTAATCTGCCAGTCTATGTCTTTTGATTGATGAATTCAGGCCATTAACATTCAGGGTTTTTATTGAGATATGATTTGTATTCCCGGTCATTTAGTTTATATTTAAAATTTTTGACACATCTTGGTTCCTCCTTTTTGACATTTCCTTTAGGATAATTCCTCCCTTTGCTGATTTGCTTCATTGTTTTTTATCTCTTCCTCATGAAATATTTTGATGAGAATGTTCTGTAATGCTGGCTTTCTTTTTGTAAATTCTTTTAGCTTTTGTTTATCATGGTATGATTTTATTTCATCGTCAAATTTGAGGGTAAGTTTTGCTGGGTATAAGATTCTTGGTTGGCATCCATTTTCTTTCAGAGCTTGATAAATGTTGTTCCAGGCCCTTCTAGCTTTTAGGGTCTGCATTGAAAAATCTGCTGATATCTGTATTGGTTTCCCCCTGAAACCAATAATTTGGTAATTTGGTTCTTTTCTCTCACAGCCTTTAAAATTCTGTCTTTATTTTGTATGTTAGGTATTTTCATTATAATGTGCCTTGGTGTGGGTCTGTTGTGATTTTGTGTATTTGGAATCCTATAAGCCTCGTGGACTTGATTTTCCATTTCATTCTTCAGATTTGGGAAATTTTCTGATATTATTTCATGGAATAGATTGTTCATTCCTTTGGTTTGTTTCTCTAAGCCTTCCTCAATCCCAATAATTCTTAAATTTGGCCTTTTCATGATATCCCATAGTTCTTGGAGATTCTGTTCATGATTTCTTACCATCTTCTCTGTTTGTTCAACTTTGTTTTCGAGGTTAAATATTTTGTCTTCAATATCTGAAGTTCTGTCTTCCAGGTGTTCTATCCTATTGGTTATGCTTTCTATGGAGTTCTTAATTTGGTTTATTGTTTCCTTCATTTCAAGGATTTCTGTTTGGTTTTTTTTCAATATCTCTAACTCTTTATTGAAATGATCCTTTGCTTTGAATTTGCTCTGTTAACTGTCGATTGGTGCGATCATTCAATGCCTGCATTTGCTCTTTCATCTCATTGTTTGCTTCCCTAATCATTGTAATTATGTACATTCTGAACTCCTTTTCTGTCATTTCTTCTGCCATGCTGTCGCTGGATTTTATTGATGTAACATCTAGATTTGTTTGGGGCATTTTCTTCCCTTGTTTTCTCATATTGTTCAGGAATCAATGGGTCATTATGATATTGCAGATTTCCTCTCTCGACTTATAATGTCCCTGAAGATTGCTAGTATATCTCCTCTTATCCTTCAGTAGCCTGAAGTCTTGGAGGAAGTTGATAAGGCGGAGCTCCACGAAGGAGCTGTCTCTCTAGTGGTGTTGACCCTCAGGTGGTGTATATTCCCTGCTAGTGGGCAGAGGTGCCTCCACTTGTTGACCAATGGTCATCCAATGGGGAACTAGACTGTGGGCTGAGGCAAGTCCTGTTTGTGCCTGTGTCTCTGGTTTTACCATCCCTGTGGGAAAACCTCCCCCAGCAGGGAAGACTCACTCAGTGGGGATGTCTCGCTTGTCAGTTGCCCTCCTAGAGGTTCCCCTCAATCTGCAAATACCGCCTGGGCTGGGTTGTCTTCCTCTGCAATATTCCCAGGGGCCCAGACCTACCTCCTGGGCCTGGGAGCCTCACCCTTAGCAGGTGAGTCTCCTTAGGCTGCCTCTCTCAGATGATCTGCCTGCAGTCCTGGAAACTTTACTCCACCCCTAGGCGTGTCTCTGTGCGGCTCTTCCACCAAGAAGCCACCTAGCTCCTGGGACCCTGCTCTGCACCAATCTCCTGGCTATGCAGCCCCTCCCCTGAGCCACCACCTGGAGCCCCGTACAATATCTCCTATACCCAGAGACCCGCCACACACCTCCTCCTCCGGATAGTGGCTCGGTTTCCGACGCAGTCACTAGGAGTCCAAGCAACTCACTTCATGTCTCCTCCTCCCGCCAACCGCCCGTAGCCGTAGGCAGTCACTCCGGGTCCAAGTGACCCCCCCGTTCCTCCTTCTCCTCCTCAGGGTAGCACCCTGGGTGTTCAGGAGCGGTGACTCCGAGACCAAGTGACCCACCGCTCTCCTCCTCCAGGCAGGCCACCGGTGTTCTGGAGTGGTTGTTCTGAGTTGAAAGAGTTCACCACGCAGCTCCTCCTCTGGCAACTGCCTGTGGCTCTGATGCAGTCACTCCTAGGTCAAGCGACCCGCCGCACTTCTCCTCTTCCTCTGGGCAACCTCCCGGTTTTCAGGAGTGCTCGCTCTGAGTTCAAACAACTCGCCAAGCAGCTCCTCCTCTGGCAACCGCCTGTGGCTCTGATGCAGTCACTCCTAGACCAAGCGACCCTCCATGCTCCTCCTCTTCCTCCAGGCAACCTCCCGATGTTCAGGAGAGCTCGCTCTGAGTTCAAACAGCTCACCACGCAGCTCCTCCTCTGGCAACTGCCTGTGGCTCTGATGCAGTCACTCCTAGACCAAGCGACCTGCTGTGCTCCTCCTCTTCCTCCGGGCAACCTCCCAGTGTTCAGGAGCACTCGCTCTGAGTTCAAACAGCTCACCACACAGCTGCTCCTCAGGCAGATGCCCGGAGTCCCAGTGGTTGCTTCGAGTCCAAGCACTGTGCTGAGCCGCCTCCTCTACAATGATCCCAGTTGTCCGTGTTTACTGCTCCTGTGGGGGGAGGGGCATCTCGCCGAACAACTCTACTTCACAAAGTTCCCTGCATTCCGGGGCTACCGCACCATCCGGGAGGCCTCCCCAAAGGGAGAGACTCACCCGGCGGCTTTGAGTTGGTCCCAAGCCTCTCACTATTTCCTCTTTTGAATCCTGCATCCTGGAGCAACATGAAATGCAGCCACAATCTAGTCCGCCATCTTGAAAAACCTGATTTCTACTTCTTTTGTTGAAATAAAAGAAATAAATCTTCCTCTAAGTACTGCTTTCATAGTGTCCCAGAGATTTTGATATGATGTGTCTTTGTTCTCGTTCACTTCTAAGAATTTTTTTGTTTCCCTCCTGATGTCTTCTGTTGTCCATTCATCATATAATAGTGTATTATTTAATCTCCAGGTTTTGGAGAAGTTTCCGTTTTTTATTCTGTCATTTATTTCTCATTTCAATCTATTGTGATCTGATAGAGTACAAGGTAGTGTCTCTATCTTCTTGTATTTGCTAACAGTAGCTTTGTGGCATAAAATATGGTCTATTTTAGAGAAGGATCCATGTGTTGCTGAGAAGAAAGTGTATTCACTCTTGGTTGGATGGTATATTCTATATATGTCTGTTAAGTCTAAATTGTTCATGGCATTTTTGAGATCTATGGTTTCTTTATTCAATTTTTGTTTGGAAGATCTGTCCAGTGGTGAGAGAGGTGTGTTAAAATTGCCTAGTATTATTGTGTTCTGGTCTATTTGATTTCTGGAATTGAGAAGGATTTGTTTGACATACATGGATGAACCAATATTTGGGGCATAGACATTTATGATTGTTATGTCTTGCTGATTTATGCTTTCCTTAAGCAGTACGTAATGTCTTTCTTTATCCTTCTGACTAGTTTTTTCTTGAAGTCCACATTATCTGAAATGAGGATGGATACTCCAGCTTTTTTGCTGAGTCCATGTGCATGGTATGTTTTTTCCCATCCTTTCATCTTTAGTCTATGGGTATCTCTTTCTATAAGATGAGTCTCTTGCAGGCAGCATATTGTTGGATTTTTCTTTTTAATCCAATCTGCCAGTCTATGTCTTTTGATTGATGAGTTCAGGCTACTAACATTCAGGGTTATTATTGTGGTATGATATGTATTCCCAGTCATTTTACTCATTTTTCTTTTATGACATGATTTGGTTTCTCCTTTATTTGGCTATTCCTTTAGGTTTTTTTCCCCCATTGCTAATTTGCATCGTTGTTTTTCATCTCTTCTTCATGGAATATTTTGCTGAGAATGTTCTCTAATTCTGGCTTTCTTTTTGTAAATTCCTTTCACTTTTGTTTATCCTGGAAGATTCTTATTTCATCATCCAATCTGATAATAAGTTTTGCTGGGCATAAGATTCTTGATTGGCATCCATTTCCTTTCAGGGCTTGGTAAATGTTGTTCTAGGCCCTTCTAACATTTAGGGTCTGGATTGAAAAATCTGCTGATATTCTTATTGGTTTCCCTCTGAATGTAATTTGATTCTTTTCTCTCATGGCCTTTAAAATTCTGTCTTTATTTTGTATTTTAGGTATTTTCATAATAATGTGCCTTGGTGTGGTTCTGTTGTAATTTTGTATATTTGGAATCCTATAAACCTATTATACTTGATTTTCCATTTCATTCTTCAGGTTTGAGAAATTTTCTGATATTATTTCATTGAATAGATTGTTCATTCCTTTGGTTTGTTTCTCTAAGCCTTCCTCAATCCCAATAATTCTTAAATTTGTCCTCTTCATGATATCCCATAATTCCCTGTAGATTCTGTTCATGATTTCTTATCATCTTCTCTGTTTGGTCAACTTTGTTTGCAAGATGAAATATTTTGTCTTCATTGTCTGAGGTTCTGTCTTCCAGGTGTTCTATCCTATTGGTTATGCTTTCTATGTAGTTTTTAACATAGTTTATTATTTCCTTCATTTCAAGGATTTCTGTTTCTTTTTTCAGTATCTCCAACTCTGTATTGAAATGATCTCTTGCTTCCCATATTTACTCTTTTAACTGTTGATTGTTGCGATCATTTAATGCCTGCATTTGCTCTTTCATCTCCTCGTTTGCTTCCCTGATTGTTTTAATTACATACATTATTTCTGACATTTCTTTTGCTGTGCTATCATTGGGTTTTATTGATATAGTATCTAGGTTTGTTTGTGACATTTTCTACCCTTGTTTTCTCATATTGGTCAGATGTCAGTGGGACTCTGAGATATTGCAGATTTCCTCTATTGGCTTATAGTGTCCCTGTAGGTTTCCAGTATATCACCTCCCAGGCTTCTGTAGCCTGAAATCTTGGAGGAATTTGATAATGCAGTGCTTCTGAAGAAAGATGCCCCCCTAACCTGCTACTGGTTCCAGGACTTGGAGCTGGCTCTGTTCAGAAAGACTCTCATGGGGCGGTCTGCTCTGAGAAGCTGGCTGTGAAAGGAGCCTGCTGCTGGAGGGAGCAGGGTTCATTAGGGAAGTCTCTGGCTGCCCTGTCCTGGACCCTGAAGCTACCTGTGGGCTGGAGCTCTCCACTGACTCTGGGACTTGTGGCTGTCTCTAGGTACACAGTTTCTCACTGGGCAGTCTATTCCGAGGAGCTAGCCTTGAAAGGTGCCTGCTGTCGGAGGGAGAAGGGCTGCTTGGGAAAGTCCCTGGCTGCCTTCTCCTGGTCCCTGAAGCTACCTGTGGGCTGGAGCTTGCCACTGACTCTGGTACTCAGAGCTGGTTCTGTGCAGAAAGGCTTTCACTGGGGGGCCACTCCAAGAAGCTGGCCATGTGGGAGTAGCCCACTGCTGGAGGTAGCAGGGGTACTGGGGAAGACTCTAGGTGCCCTGCCCTCCTCTGAGAAGCTGCCCCTATCCAGGCCTGCTGCTCAGGCCAAGGTTCACTCAGTGGGGGAGACTCACCCTGTGGCTCTATTTTAGTCTGAGTCTCTCAACGTCTCCCCTTCTTGAATCCTGGGTTCTGGAGCTACAGGAGATGCAGTCACCCTCTAGTCCACCATCTTGGATTGTCCTGTGAAAAGAACCTGTGGCTGGAGGGAGCAGGGCCACCTGGAGAAGTCTCTGGCTGCCCTGTCCTTGTCCCAGAGGCTGCCTGTGGGTCAGAGATGTCCGCTGGTTCCAGGACTTGTGGCTGGCTCTGTGTAGAAAGGCTCTCACTGGGCAGCCTGCTCCGAGAAGCTAGCCTTGAAAGGTGCCTACTGCCAGAGGGAGCAGGGCTGCTTGGGGAAGTCCCTGGCAGCCCTGTCCTGGTCCCTGAATCTGCCTGCAGGCTGGAGCTCACTGCTGACTCCGGGACTCGGAGCTGTTTCTGTGCAGAAAGGCTCTCACTGGGGGGCCTGTGCTGAGAAACTGGCTGTGTGGGAGGAGCCCACTGCTGGAGGGAGCAGGGCTACCTGGTGAAGACTGTAGCTGCCCTGCCCTGCTCTGAGAAACTGCCCCTATCCAGGTCTGCCGCTTGGGCCAAACTTCACCCGGTGGGGAGACTCACCCAGTGGCTCTATTTTAGTCTGAGTCTCTCAATGCCTCCCCTTCTTGAATACTGGGTTCTGGAGCAACAGGAGATGCAGTCACCCTCTAGTCCGCCATCTTGGATCACCCCCACTATTGCATTTTAAAATGCAAATGTTTTTGCTTTAAATTTATCCCACATTTATGTTTCCATAGTTTAGTCTAAGCAGTCCATTGAAGTGACTAGAGCAGCTAGTTTATAAAAAGGCATTAATTTATACTTGCAATAGTGCAGATGTAATCTGTATTGTAGATACACATAACTTACAGACATGGGACTTCAGAGGGCTAAGATGTTACTGTTACTTAGTAATATGGAAATGTGGTGGAGAGGAAATATGTGGAGAATCAAGGCTTTGAAATAAACTCTCTGGTAGGTTCAGAAAAACCATCAGAGATGTGATGGGTTTTTGAGGCTGAAGAGGTTAAATTAGTCTCTTGAGGAATGAACATGGATGGACAGAGTCCTGAGATAGATTCAGAGCTTGTTTTCCCTTTGAGCCATCTGCAAGATTATAAAGTCATGCAGGAGAGACAACCAAGAAGGAAAGATACTGAGGACAGAGTGAATTTTCCTAAAATCTCTCAGAAATCTAGAGACAAAAATGAGAGTCCAGATCAGGGATCAACCCCGTAAAACACATAAACAAACACTTTTCTGAAAAGCAAGAATGACTAAACCAGAGGTCAAGAATGAGGAGAACAGTCTTTCTCTTTCTCTCTCAATCTCATTGAACCAAAAAATTCAGAAATTACACATGTTTATATACATATATACATATAGAAAAACATGTATAAAATATCTGAAGGTTAATCATTCTGCATTTTATGTAGAGGTTAATATTTTCTATATGGATATCCACATTTAAAAAAGTAATTACTAGTCCTGCCATGTACCAGACAAGAAAACTGATATTGACTATAAATAAAATTGTGAAAGTAAACTAATATATTCTATGACTGAGTTAGAAAATGTTTCATAAATGAGTTGTAGAAAATATTAAAGAAAAACAGCATGTGGGATTTTTTTAAAACCAGAACTACTGTTTCTCAATATAATGCCAACAATGCAGTGAGATAAGAACACATACAGTGTCAGATAATTATACTATACTTCCTGCACAAACTTCATATTCATAAGATTTAATCTTAAAACAAATCAATAAAGACAATATTACAAGAGAGAGAAGAAAAAGCTAAAAGTTAAAACAGTCAGTTTATTCAAATAAATATTAAAATACTTAATAAACAAGAATAATAATAAATTTACTTACAAAAGAAGTGAAGGTTAAAGTTACAAGATAGCAAAAATGCATTTATCAAGATGACTAATGAAAAAATAAAATATATTAAATATGTTTTATGACAGCACTGCACTACACACTCTCATGTGATACTGGTACAACTTCTATGGAAAGTTATGTGGCATACTTTAAAGCTTTATCACATGACCTAAATATTGCACAGCAAGTAAACATATTTCAAATATAAATAAGTATATATCTTTTATCTGCTTAAAAATCACATTCATAATAGGATAATTTACTATAACCTAAAAACTGTAAATTACCCAAAAATGCCCATGGCTAATATAAAGGATAAATAAATGTATAAGTATGATGCAAATTTTCTCAGTGAATTATTTTTATGATCATAGTTAATAACAATATATGGTATATGTAAAAATTGCTAAGGGATTACATTTCAAATATCTCTGCACAAAATATGGGTGTATAGGGTGATGGATATGTAATTTAGAGGGATTTAGCAGTATGCATTATATGCACATATCAAAACATCACAGTGCAGTTCATAAATATAATGGATTGGAGTTGAAACTACTCCATTTGTTGGTGGAAGTGGGCAAGTATTGATCTCCTCACATTTCAGAAAGGATTCAGTGAAAGAAAAGAAGAATTGGGAGATGGGTGACAAAATAAATGCTCTAAGATTCAACATTACAAAGTCTGAAACTTGGAAAGACTTGAAGGTAGTGTATCAGACTAGAAAATAAACTCAGAGTACCCTAACTCCAAATCTGAACAAGTGTGAGGGAATAGGAGAGGGGCAATAAAAAGAATAGGAAAAAATAGGGAGCAGAAATAGGCTTCAGCTCTACCACTAAAAACATTTGGAAAGACAGACAAAAGTTAAAATGTGACAGGATCAGCAGAGTCCTTAAAACACAGCAAACAATTGAAACTGAAATCACAAAAAGAAAGCTGAGTGCAGGGTCTGCAGCCACCTTTGGAGCCCTTAGCCAACCACTCACCCCCTTTAAACAACATGGTGTCTTCTCCTGCCCAGACAGACAGAAATTAAACCAGAATGACATTCCCTGAAGTGGGACCACTTAAGAATCCAGCCAGAAATCACTTCTAGAGGGATAACTCATAGTCTGCTAAAACCCCCTCTTCCTCATCCTGAACAAGGGGAAGGGGTGGGGCACAACTGTGTCAGAAGTAAACCTAACCCAGCACTCTGCTCAGCCTCTGCAAACCAGGCAGAAGTAGAAAACTCTGTGCCATTTCCATTCAACTCAGAGAAAGAAAAACAAAGCAGCTTACAAGTCTAGCACAGGAAAGTGGATTCATTAGGACCAAAGAAGCCTCAACCACTGATGTTGTGGGGAGGCACCATGGGAAGCCTAGCAAATTCTCCTGTGATCATGGGACCATGCCAGAGGGAAGCTGCCTGAATATATAGTGATATAGAGACCCAATTCCTGGATGGTGGCAGCTGTAAAGAGAAGGTTGCTAGGATAAGTCCCCTGATACCCTAGGAAACTTATGCAGAAGATACCTGCAAAGATAGTCAGAGGGAATTCAACTAAGGCTAAAAATGACTAGAGTGTAGGCAACAGGAGTTGGCTGCTCCCAGTCTCAACTGGAATCTAGCCAGATGCATGACCACAACAATATTCAGACTTCAAGAGACTCACCTCACAGGTAATGGGCACCCAGACTGAAGGTGAAAGGATAGACATATATAACATTCACATGGGTCTCCTAAGCAAGCAGGAGTAGCTATTTTTATACCAGATAAAGTGAATTTATTCCATCATTATTCAGAAGAGACAAAGAAGGTCATTTCATACTGCTAAAGGGAATCATACAGCAATAATGTGTAATAAAAGTAAATATCTATGCCCTGAACAATGGAGTATCTTTGTGCCTAAAACACACACTTCTCAATATTAATAATCAAATAGACTACATTATAATACTGTAGAATTACTTTAACCCACCTCTCTCACTACTGAATGTGTAATGCAAACATAAAACTAAGTAAATATTCTGCAGAACTAAAAAAATACAAGTAATAATATAGACCTAACAGAGATCTATAGAATATTTCATCAATCAAATCACTTTCATCTAAGAAACATATAAAACATATTCTAACAGAGACATTTTAGGTAACAAAGCAAATTTTAGCAAATACCAAAAAATATAATTAATACCTTGCATTATATTGAAACATAATAGGATAAAAGTAGAAAGGCTGTGTGTGTAGCTCAATGATAGAGCACCCTTTGGTTCAATTCCCAGAAATGAAAAATAAAAAATAAAAGAATACAGTATTTATTCTATAGCTACCATGTTGTACAATAGATACCTTGAATTTATTCTTCCTAAATTGAATCTTATATTTTTTGACCAACATCTCTCTCACCTCCCATGCCAATTCCTTATCTTGCACTATATCTAGAATTTGAAGAAGAACCACTCATAGGAGAAAATGTCTACAATATTTTCCAGCTTTAAAAATCAATTTGATTATGCATCCCTTCTAATCATATTTTTAAATCTTTTGTAATAGCTTAGAAGAAAAAAGAGCAGATTTGATTTTATTTCTAAACAGTTTTATAGTCAATTTATATTTTTAATATTTACATTTTATATTTCATTTGTACTCATAAGAAAGTAAATTATCAAAATTATTATAGTATAATAACAATATGCATCATCCTAAAATTTATCCACTAAAATATTCCTAAAATAAAATTTGAATATTAATAACTCCCATTTGAAGTTACAGATAAATTTAAAATAAATTTGAAAACATAAATCAAGTCATTTTAATCATATAGTGATTGCTGAACAAAAAGAAATAGCAAACATTTTGATAATGTGTTTAACATGACCTAGAACTTAAGAATTCAAAACTACAAACTGTTTATAGAAATCTAAAATATCCCCAAGATAATTTAAATTTTTCTACATCCATTACCCAAAGTGTCAACAACTAAAGATTTTAAGCTGCAATAATGACTTTTTCATAATTCTTTAACAAAATCTTTAATGATTTCACCAAAACACATCTTAGTCTATTTTTAAAAGGATCAAAGGATTCTAGAAATTTTCTCCTTCTTTATCTTACATGAATTCACAGTATGAAATGTCAGGTATTCTGGTTTCTGTTCTTCATATATGTACAAAGACTCAGTGGGTCTGCAACACTCTCAGCAGTCACACATTAGGACAGCTACAGAGACTAAGCAAGGAGTCCTGTGGACTTTTACCTAACTCAGTCTACACAGTGTTAGTGATTCATGGTTTTGATTAAACTAATCACAAATCACCCTAGTCATAGAATTTTCAATATCTTACATATCTTAAAATCCATCCCTTCTGCAATTCTCTAATGTGTCCAGGAAAATCAGAGGCTGAAGAAAGAGACATGACTTGCTCACAGTCATATGCTAGTTAGTGGAGACCTGGAATCCACTCTCAGGACTCCTGACCAGTATTCTGCCAAAAGAAGGTAGAGACTGTCTTACTAACACGTTGTCCTTTCTTATAGCTTTGAAATGCCCCACTTTCTTGGGCCCTTCCCATGTGTTCTCTTTTGACCCTTCCCTATGGCCTCTAAATGGTCTGCTCAGATGATGTCAGAGTCATGATGTAATACCCTTCCCACACCCCAGTTCTTTATGGACATCTTGACACCTGAATATGCACATTTCAAATTGATCACACCTTGAACTGCAACCTTACCTTACTTAGATACCTAGTAGTCCACAGCTTTTGGTTTATACTTGGTAATTCTTCCCAGTCTTCAGAATATTGTTTCAGTCCTCCAGAAGGTGCAAGGCAAGTACATGTTATGCCCTTCAATCTTTAAGGCACTATTGGTATTTTTTTATCCACTGGCCTTTCCAGTTAGTGACTAAAGCACTTATTGCATAATTCTTGAACCCAAACTTCTATCTCTGCCAGGAACAGATGGTTCCCAGGCATGGACAGTCTTCAAATCTATTCAAGTCAATGCTTTTCCTGCTTGTTCCTGCTTTCTGCTGCCCTCTATCAGTCATTAATAGCATAGCAGACTGGAAATGAAGTCATTTTCACAAAACTGAATTAACTTAAATTGTTTTGGCTTTATGCAAAGACATCTCCCCAAAAAAAACAAATAATCAGTGCCACCATTCTGTGATTCCCCTGTCCTTATGTCTGAATCAGAATGCAGCTTTAAAATTAGAGTTGTCATGGGGATAATAGTAATGTCTAGACAAACAACAGATGAGTTCATAACTGAATCCTTCTGCCCACATCTGATTACCATGAGTGGTTCCTGTCAAGATCAATTCTTTAAGCCTCCCACCTTCACATTTGAAACACTTGCATAAAAACACTGCAAAAGGAATAAGTGATAAAAAGAGCCTAAATGTTCAAAAAAATCAGGGGTAACTTAAATAAATTTTGGTATGCCCTCCAATGCCATATTTGGTTGTTATTAAAAAATGTTTTCAAAAGTTTCCCAACTGGAAGGAAAATTAAAATGAAATATTTTGTGCAACAGCTGAATGTTTTTTAAAAGATTTATTATAAGATAGCAATGATAGAGAAAGAAGGAAAAGGGGTGGACTAAAATGCTAATGATGGTTGATTTTTGTTTTATCTGTTAAGCACAAGTTATAGTCCACAGCATAAAAGCTGATTCTGTGGATTCTGAGCTGGAGATTGCTCATGCCTGACTACAGGCCTTGGACAGTGAGATCTCTGAAAAGAGCTGTTGTTGTCTAGGCAGTTCATCACAGTGATGATGGCATCTTCCCAGCGTGGGACACAGGTCTTAAGAGTGTGGGAGCAAAAAATGTTACAATGGCAAGACAAACTAGAGCTGTAATCACTTTCTCCTGTTTCACAGAGTTTGGAAGAACATCCTTGCTGGCAAATCAAACACATTACTTTTATCAATGAATTATATAAAGGTGGTTCCTAAAGTGAGTTACAAAATTTCCGAATGCTTTAAGTATGCAGAATTTTGACTAATTTACATGAATTATATGAACTGTTTACACTGAATATGAACTTTTATATAACCAGAATTGTGAGATTTTTCAATCTCTTTACATAAACAAAACTGACATTATGAGAGAGGGAAAATTATACTTAAGCTTTTATATATATATATATATGTATATATATACATATATATATATATATATATATATATATATTCAGTATCCTTCTAGAATGTTTGTACCAGCTTTAACTAAGCACTGTGAGTTGCATAAGACAGGCTGTGTACATTTTCCATCATACTTTCTAAAAATCTACTTTCTCTCAATAAAAAGGAAGCTTGCAGCCACGCACAGTAATTCATGACTATAATCCCAGTTACTCTAGAGTCTGAGGCAGAAGGATCACAAGTTCAACTTAGGATGCTTATCCAAACCCTGTCTCAAAATGAAACATAAAAAGGGCTAAGGATGTGTTTCCTTCCTTGGTAGGCAAGGCTTCGCTTAATCCCCAGTGCCACCCAAATGCAGGGGGAGTGGTGGTAATTGGAATAACAAAGCATCTCATTGTTCTTATATTAGTCTTCTAAGTAGTTCCTACTCAAATTTGTGTTCTTTCTCATTGTAACAAATTTCTTGCACATATAATACACTACATCAAGGAAGGCACTTGCACATAAAATGCATTACATCAAGAAATTTGCTACTCTTAGTGAGGACCAGATGCTTAAGACCAGGCAAGTGCTGCTGCCCTGGAGTGAGCAGTGCCTGAACATGATCAGGATCCTTTGATTTTCTTTGGGTTCATTTTTACAAATGTTTTGATTTTAGAAAGTCTTAAATAATGACTCTGCTTCCTTTTTTCCTAGTGAGGTGGGGCAGAAGCAAATCAGAAAAGAATGTCCTCAAACTCTCACCACCAGATATGAGTGACTAATATAAGAACAATGAGATGCTTTGTTATTCCAATTACCACCCCTCCCCCTGCATTTCGGTGGCACTGGGGATTAAGCGAAGCCTTGCCTACCAAGGAAACACATCCTTAGCCCTTTTTATGTTTTATTTTGAGACAGGGTTTGGATAAGCATACCAAGCTGAACTTGTGATCCTTCTGCCTCAGAGTCTAGAGTAACTGGGATTACTCCTGTGTTTCTACGCTCCACCTTCTCCTGTACTTCTACAGATGCATTTTACATGCTTCTAAAAGGTTGATCCTCCCCATGTGTCTACCAGACTGTGTTCCCTGTTACCTTCTAATGGCCGTGTTTCCTGTTGTTCCCCTCTCTACTTGATTTTTCCATCCACACCAAAACATACTTTAATATCTCCCATTTTAGCAAAGTAAACTCTCCTGGTCCTGCTTTCCACACCACCCTCACTGTTGTATCAGAAATCTTCTGAAAGATGGCCAGTATGGATCTTTCCACAGTTCTATTCTTGCTCTTCTCTTGGCACCCCATTCCAATCAAGTTCATGTCCTTCCCACTACACCAAGCCAGCTCTCCTCAGTCATAGCCTCCCCATTACTATAAGTTAGTTCTCATCTTACAAGTAAATAAGAATCTTAATAGCCTTACCCAAACATGCTTTTCCCACAGGCTGTCCCATTTCAGTGATGGCAACCATTTTGTCAGTGAAACTGTGGTATTACTATTGCTGCTTTGGTTTTTATAATCTACATCTAATGGTCACAAATCCCATCAGTTATATCTTCAAAATATGGCCCACACCTCACCAGTTCTCACCAGCTCTACAGCTACCACACTTGGTCTAATGTCTTTTCTGACTAGTCTAATAGCATCTTGGCTGTTCTTCTTTCAATCCCCCTCTCTCCCACTCCCTGCCACCACACACATATACAGTCTATTCACAGGACAGAAGTCAATGCAATTATTTAAAACCACAAGTCAGATCATATCATTGAATGCTCAAAATCATCCTGTGGTACTCCATCTCACTAAAATAAAAGCCAAGATGACAACAAGATACACACACTCTTCTTGAAAATTCTGAGTTCCTTTCTTCTGACCTTATATTGCATTATTTCAAGACTCAGTGAGCTATCAGTGACTTTTAATCCAGGCTAATGGTTTGTAAGTACTACTTTGTTAAAAAGAGAAAAAAAATAATCCCTTCTTTTAAGTAGACCAACTCTTTTCTGAGCATGCTTCTATCATGTAATGCCTTGTCAAATGCAATCAAAGAAGCTATCTTACATCTCTAATACTTTGCTTAAAACCTCTTCCCTAAGAGTTACAAATTCATTTGGTTCATGATTTTCTTCTAATCACTGCAATCACTGCATGCAAGATTTCTCAAAATTTTACCACAATACACAGATTGTTATACTTCCAATAAGCATTTCCCCAGGCTATCAAGTTTCAACATCAATAACACACAGTTTAGGTTTCTATATTATGACAGTCCTACTTTGGTAATAATTTTATAGGAAATACTCTATTATGCTTTGGTAACAACTATGCAGTGTCTTAGAGCAACAGTGGTTTATTTCTCAGACACACTACACATCAGCTATGAGTAAGTGGATAGAAGACAGGGAGTGATCTCTGCCCATATGGTCCTCACTCAGAAAACCTAGACAGGAAAGTCCATTTGCATTTTTCTATGTTCACATATCATTTGCTGATGCAAGTCACCTCAAAGTACAGAACAGTACACTCCTACCTGTGTCTAGACATATTCAGGGGATAAAGCTTACTACTCTCTCAAATAAATTTACTGTGCAGAGATGTAAGTGATACATCATTTGGATACCTCCCACTTCATATCAACTCATTAGCCAGGGCTAATTCTACTTTACAGAAGGATTCTCCCTTCTCATATCTCCTTTTTCAAACTGATGTTTTTCTCTTTAAACATTTATAAGATAGGAGCAAATCCTTCCTTAGTCTGTGATAGTTTCTACGTAAACAGCTATTTATAAGATTACAATGTGACCTCAGAAAAGTATTTGTTACTTCATCAAAACAATTCTGAAAAACTTAAAACAAAGAAGGAGGACTCACACATACTGATCTCCAAATTATTACAAAACAATGATGTGTAAATGACATGTAAACAAGACTTGTACTGCTACAACAAAGACAGACATACAGATCAGTGGAAAAAAATGAGTATAGAAGTAAACTCAACATCATTGGGGTAATAGATTTTCAACAAGACTGCCAAGATCACTCAGTGGTCTTGGCAACAAATGTGCTGGGACAACCAGATGACCACACATAAAAGAATTAAGTTGGACCATATGTATCAACTTTATGTGATGCCATGACAACTTTAAACCTAAAGCCACAAAGACCTAACCATGGAAACACTTGCTTTAGCACACATGATTCATTCTGTCCCTCAGATCAATAACCTCAAGTGTAATATTAGCAAAAGACTCCACTCTTCAGATACAAAATATGTAACTCAGAGACATGCCCCAAAGAATCATTTCCTACAGCCACACCCCACCTGCCTCCAGTTACCACACAATTACTTCCATCAGGGATTAATTCATTGATTGAGTAAAGACTCTCACAATCCAATCATTTCTCCTCTGAACCTTTTTGCATTGTCTCACATGTTAGCTTTTGGGGGACACCTCACAGCCAAACCATAACAACTTACATTGAAAATACACAAAAAATTTTCAGAAATTAAAAACAAAAAGACAACCCAATGAAAAATAAAGAGATAATCTGAACAGATATTTCTCCAGGAAGATATACAAATGGACAAAAAACTAGAGCAATCAGAAAGCAATTATCCCTTAGTATCTGGAACACCCAGGGGTAACCAACATCCATGCATGCTGAGCTGCCTTACAATTACAAATGCAAAGTGATGAAGTATTTCCACATAATTTATGCACTTCATCTTGTGTACTTTAAATCATGTCTAGATTACTCAGAATCTATGTAAATTCTACACAGTTGTTGTATTGTATTGTTCAGGGAATGATGATAAGAAATAATGTCTGTATAGAGTACAATTTTTTTCCCAAATACCTTTTACCAGTTCTTGGTTGAATCTATAGATATCCAAAACACACAGACATAGAGAGCCAACTGTACTCTCACTGCTGGTAGGAATGTAAAATCGTAGAGTCACCTTTGTAAACAGTTTGACAATTCATCCAAAGTTGAAACATAAATTTTATGACCCAGCAGTTCTACTTCTAGATACATTCTAAGGGAAGTGAAAATGTATACAAACACAAAAATATGTATCCAAAGGATGGAAATAATAAAAATGCCCATCAATGAATCAATGCATAGCAAAATAGGGTACACCCATACAATGAAATATTAGTTAGACAGAAACAGAAATACAGTACTACCACATGAAACAGTTTAGATCAATCTTGAAAATATAGTAGATAAAAAGAGTTGATAAGAGAAATTTATATATTACTAGGATTTCATCCATGTGAAAGAGCAGAACAGACAAATCTATAGGTTCAGAAAGTAAGTTAGTGGTTGCTAAGGGATACAGAGTTAAGGAGAGCATGAATGAGAGGTACAGGGCACAAATTTTTTTTTGAGGTAATAAGAATGTTTTAAATTTGACTATGGTGATAACTGAACATACTGTGATGGGCTGAAAGATCTGGCTTCATGAAAATGTTATAGGCCAGACTCTAAGGGAAATGACTAAGCAGACTCCATTTTGCTCTGAGACTCCATGTTATGTAGGAAATAAGTTTCTCCCATGGGAACACCCCACCTCTGTACCCATCATCAGTTACTTAATGTGACATGTTTAATGATACAAAATGACAATTCCTATGTAAAGAAAAATTGCTCTCTTTTGATTCTTATTGCTACTAAGCAATGTACTACATGAACAGTGATTGTTGGATGTTAGTAACCATTCTTTAGTTTGTACCTCCATAAGGGTAATTTTGACCTGCTTCTCCCTCTGTTGATGATCTCATGATGCTAGTTTGTAATTTTAAATCATAGCAAAAAACACTTATGATTAATGTGGTTTTTGTAATAAGAAGCCCTACAATACTATGGTTGGGGCTGTTCTCCCAATAGCCACTTTTTGGGGCATTGTGTGAGATAGTCAGACAGCCGGCTTAAAAAAGACTCTCAAATTTGAACTTCTCAGTGGTAATGGGTCTGTTCTTAAATTGCGCCCCATAACAATATCTGTAAATACAAAAAATACCATTGAGTCCTACCCAAGTGGGTGAATTGCATGACATGGGAAGCAAATCTCAGTGAATCTGTCTAAAAACTACAGTGACTATTACTAAGATAAGGACTGCAGTATATTTAAGAAAACTGATGTGAATGCACAGATGACTGCTCTGTAATAGATTGCTTTTTCTTTTGTTCTGTTTTGAACTGGGGCTTTATCTCAGCTGCATTTTACCACTGAGCTACATCACAGTCCTTTTTGGATTTTATTTTAAGAGGGTCTTGCTAAATTTCTGGAACTGTCTCTGAACTTGTGATCCTTCTGACTCATGCTCCTGAGTTGCTGGGATTATAGGCATGCACCACCATGCCCTGCTGATCTGTAATAGATAAGATAAATTTAAAAATTGGGGTTTTAATTCTTGCTTTAAGAAAATTATGTTGTCCTATAAAAATATTTATTTGTACTAGTATCCAAAGAAATTAGAGCTAGATGATCCACTGACCAAACAAATATGGCCTTGTAATTTTTATGTGATAAAAAAGAGAAAAAAGGGATTTTTTTCAAAATTTAAGATTGGAATTAAAAAATTTGCTCCTATTCCTTATCACAACTACTTCCAGTTCTTTGAAATTGTTATCCTCCTTTTAATTTTACTGCCTCTTTACAAAACTTAGGCAGAACTTCCTGAAATTATGCACTTTTTAAGCTTAGGACAACATACTATCTCCTGGACCTCTGAGGGTATCTTACTGTCAATTACTACAAATTTTGTTGAATCTGGTTACATACTATTTTCATTTACTTGTCTCTTAGATGGGAAAAAACAGAAACAAAAAGCAAAAGCCTTTTTATCTACAACGTAATTCTTTGGATTTGAAATCTGCAGCCCTTCTGCTACCATTTTCCATCAAAATTTCTTTCTCTCCCCCTATTTCCTCCCTTTCTCTCTGGATATCAAGTCACTTTAGGACACTGATTTGTAGGTAAGAAGCTTGTTTACTAGGCAGAAAGTCGAAGTAAAGAGACATGGATAGTCTTGGGCAAGTTTTGCACAGGCAACAGTAAAATCTGAAGTATTTTCCTTGCCCTTCAACTGTCAGCTGTCACTGATGGAAAGAGCTCTCCCTCTGAGTCAAATAGACTAATAGCGCTAGATTCCTGGACTTTGGCCTCCCTTTTCTATGTTCTATGCTATCATCTTCTGTTAATTAATTTTCACCTAGAGATAAGTAATGGAATTTTGAACTTGTAAATTTTCCATTTACTCTGATATATTAGGTTTAAATTTAATTGTTACAATTATTTACTTTCTAATACAACTAATTTATGCCTTGAGGCCCCTATCTATACTTACCATCTTCATTTTCTTATTTTCCACTCATTCTTCAACCCACAGCACAGAAATTGTTATTGCCCTGGTTTGCATGTTGCAGGATTCAGTAGTTATTTTGTGATATTTTTTCTTATTGAACTTTTCAGCAGCAATATCACAATTATCTACCATCAATGACTGCACCAGTAAATCAATGAATCAATAAATTAATGCTATTTGGAGACCACATGCTACTAACTGACAGAATTAAAAATTCTTAAAGTTCATTCTCAAATTTGCTGAGTTCAGAGAAAGCAATTTCTATGGGTAGCTAATTTGCATTCTTTACTTTTATGTTGTTTAGAATTGCACTCTCAGAAAGTCATTGATCTTACTTGTGTCTACCCCTGCACACCCATGTATCTACACTGACTAGAACCAAGAAGGCTTTCATTGCTAAGGTGATAGTTTGAAAATAGATTCTGTTTTCATTTGGATCTGATTTATTTTCTGGATATTCTAACCATTCACTTTTATGATTTTCATACTGATTTTGTTTATTTTTTATGTTTTAGTATCTTAAGCCACTATAATTTATTTAACTATGGTCTGATGCAAGGCTTCTCAAACCATTTTATCTCCATCCTTGACACATGGCTAGTGTGTTAGCAATAGTTATCTTTTGTGGTATTCACTAAATACCTCACCTTATTGTATTACAGACATTTGGTTTGTTGCTCTTCTCATTTTGATTTTAGGCACAGTCATTTGACTTCCATTGGCTAATGAGATAAAGGGGAGTGGCTGATGTCATTATTGGATAGATGCTTTAGGAGTCAAATTTCCTTCTACTTCTGCAGTGTTTGCATAGAACTAATTACTATAATTGACCTAACTACAGACTAAAGTGCTCTGAATGAACTTAGAAAGAAATCAAACTACTCTTACTGTTCATCAGCTCCTCTCCTTGCTCCTTCAAAGAGCTCCAGGGTCTTTGTACAATTTTCCATTCTTTATTCCTTCATAGTTGAAATAGAAAAACTCCTAGAAAGACACAAATCACTGAAACTGATTTAAGAAGAACTCAAGCATTGAAAAGACATAAAAAGTAAAGACAATGTTCAGTAACCATAAACATCAAAAAGGAAAGCCCAAACCCAGATGTCTCACTGGCAAAGTCTTCCAAATATTTAAACAGGAACTAATTTCCATTTTTCATACTTTCCCAAAAAACAGGAAGGAATGTGTTTCAATGAATTCTATGAGGTATTTCCCAGGTATCAATGCTAGATAAAGACATCATGAAAGCTACAGACCAATATTTTTATGAATACCAATGGAAAAATCCTCAACAAAATAGTTATGCATTGCTTAATGATAGGGAAAATTTCCAAGAGATGCACTGTTGGGCAATTTTGTCACTGTACAAACAGAGTATATTTACACAAACTAAGACTGTCAAGGCATTATGAGGCAGTATATTCTTATGGGAGCATCGTCATGCATGCAGTCAGTTATTGACTGGGATGCTGGTATGAGATGCTTGACAGTACTTGCAAATCATATCCATAAATATTATCCAGATGCATATCCAGAAATCATATCCAGAAATAATATCCAGATGGATTAAACACATGACAAGTGAAGTTTATTCCAGGAATCCAAGACCAGTAATACACCATATCAATAGAAAACAGAACAAAATTAAATGGCGTGAACAGATATAGAACAGCATATGGCAAAATTCAATACTCATTCCTGTTAAAAAGACTCAAAAGTGTAGAAAAAGAGGGAACATCCTCAATCTTATTAAACACATTTATGAAAAATTCACAAATAGCATCATACTTGATGGTAAAAGATTGAATGCTTTCCCTCTATGATCAGGTACAAGATAAGAATGTCTGATCTTGCTACTTCTATGTAGTATTGTACTGGAGGTTCTAGGTCAGGACCATTGGATAAGAAAATACAATGAGAGTCATGAAGTTTGGAAAATAAGAAGTAAATTTTCTACTTACACAGAATATGAGCTTGCATATGAAAAATTCTAAGACACAGGCTAAAACTATTTAAAAGAATAAACTCAACAGTGTCAAAGAAATCAATATATATATGAAAAAGAGATTGTAAAAGAGACTAGTAATCAACAAACTGAAAATGAAATTAAAAATTAACACATAAAGTTATGCTTGGGAATACACCTAACAAAAGAAGAGCAAACTGTATACTCTGAAAACTATAGAACATTGTGTGAAAATATAAAGAACAACTAAAAGACATGAGATCACATATTGATTTCATTGATGTGAGATGTACAGATTAGGCAAACCTGTACAGAAAAAAGGTGGACTAGTGGCTCCCCAGGGCTAGGTGGCATGGTGCGATAGATTTGTGGGTAAGAGCTAAGTGGTGAGGTGCTTCTTTTTGTAGTAAAAATATGTCCTAAAATTGGTTTTCATTATAGGTAGAAAACAAATATATCAAGAGTCACAAATTTTGTCTTCTAATTAGGGTGAAAAATCTCAGGAAAGTTATTTAGAAAAAATTAATTAACAAAATAAAATAACTCATGTCAGAATGGCAATTATCAAGAGTATATGTAGCAATACATGTTCACAAGGATATGGAAAAAAAGATTTATTCACACATTGCTAGTAGTACTGCAAATTGGTGCAACAAATATGAAAAACAGTGTGGAGATTCCTTAGAAAACTTAGAATGGAACCAACATTTGAACCAGTTATTCCAGTACTCAGTTTATACCCAAAGGACTTAAAATCAGAATATATCAGTGATGCAGTCACATCAATGTTTATAGCAGCTCAATTCACAATAGTCAAGTTATGGAAGTAACCCTGGTGCTCATTAACAGATGAATTGATAAAGGAAATGTGTTATATAGACACAAAATGGAATATTACTCAGCCATAAAGAAGAATGAAATTATGGTATCTGCCAGTACATGGAAGGAACTGGAGAATATCATGTTAAATGAAATAAAACAATCCCAAAAAATCCCCAAAGGCTTAAATGTTCTCTCTGCTTTGTGGATGCTAACCCACAACAAGGAAAAATGAGGAGGGGAAGAATAGAAGTACACTGGATTAGACAAAGTGGAACAAAGGGAAGGGAGCACAGAGGGGAATAGAAAAGACAGTAGAATTAATCAGACATAACTTTCTTATCCTTGTATATGAATACAAGACCACAATAACTCCACAACATGTACAACCACAAGAATAGAATCCTAAATAGAATAAGTTATACTCCATGTATGTACAGTATGTCAAAATACACTCTACTGTCATGTATATCTAAAGAGAATCAAACATATATTTATAATTGGTTTTATAGAATTTGCTATTTTTCAATATTAAAATCTATAAATTCTTATAATGCATTCTTTATTCATATTTTATAACTTGCATTTGCTATGTAAGAAAAATGTTATGAGCTTGCTCATATCAATTCTCTTCTAATTGTATATTTAGAATTCTAAGCAAACTACCTAGAGAAATTACCCTTGCTAATAGAACTTAAATTGTTTTACATTCCTCTTTAAAACATATTTTGTATTTTCCTTTCAATAATATCTTTATTTTAGAGAAAGATCAAACTCTTCCATACACATGTATGACTATACCATAATAAATTTCAAATTTACATACATCCATATTACAATAATTAAAAAAATAATAATAGGGAAAAGATAAGTAAAGATTAAGGAAAGGAAGGGGGAGGAGTGGGAAAGGGGAAGTAACCTGGAGAAAATTATATTATATGCTTGTATGATTGTGTAGAAATGAACCTCAATATTGCATCTATAATAAAATGATAAAAAAAGAAAAATAAGACCTAGATTTCAAAACTTGTTTTCAAATTTAAGTTGTTGTGCAGGTATTTTAATCTTTATTTTTTTTATATCCTACTTTATTTTTTCCTTTTATTGGTGCATTATAGTTGCACCTATTAGTTGGAATTATTTTAACATGGTCATATATGCAGGAATTACATTTACTCCACTTAAGTCCCAAATGGCCCCTTTTTCCCTCCCTCCTCCCTATTCCTATTTTTCTATTTTACAGATCTCCATAAATCATTTTGATAACACACCCAGTTTTTAAAAAAGCCCTTTGTCTTGGAATTTTAGATATTGTATGTATTGCTGAATTTTTATGCAAACTGCAAAGTAACTCCTAGCAAAACTGAGATGTAGAATATTTCTGGCATTCTTGCTTTGTATCCTAGTTAATATCTATCTTAAAGACATCTCTATTTTGATGTGCATGGCAATTTTATCCTTCTGGTGATTTAAGCCAAAAAAGTTATCTTAGGCTATTGGTGTTTAGTTGTAAGTAAATACTTTTGGTTCTTTAAAAGCCTGTGTTGGGCACAGCTGATTCCACTGTTTGTCTTGCTAACTCATTGTAGCAGACTCCTAGAGAGTCCCACAGCTTCCACAATAGCCTAGCCTATTTTAAAGTAGCAGTCTGAGAGATGCTTTTAAAATATGCATCAGATCTGTTCTCTATTCAAAATGTGCCAGTGATTTCTAAGTTTACTTAATTTAAAGCTAAGAGACTCTTCTTGTTTCTGAGTTAGTATTTGCTTTAGTCACTCACTGATTGTAGCCCTTTGGGGTTCCTTGCAATTTCTGGAGCACTTCAGCATAGTAGTGATATTTTTGCCTGTTTGTGTTCTTGAATGGATTCATACAGATGTCTGCATGGTTTGCTCTGTAAACTTTTTATTTGTCAATGTTCCTTTATTTCAATTTATTTAATTACAGACTTACTTATACATGGGGCTGAGAATCAAACCCAATGCCTCACATGTCAGGCAAGTGCCCCACCACTGAGCTACAACCCCAGCCCTTACTCTGTAATCTTTTTATTTCTCACAAAAGACCTGGAGTTTGTGAGGTCATTCCTCACTACTCTCTAACAAACTACCTTCATCCTGCACTTTCCTATTTCACCTTGTATAATTTTTATAAAAAGAATTTATGGTATCTTATGCTTTGTAGTTTATTTCCATTGAAATGTAAGTTCTACATTAAGGGCAGGGATCATTGATTTCCTAAAGTGGGGGACACATGGGAAGTGGTCAGTAAGTATTTGAATGAATGAATGAATGAATGAATGAATGCTGGAAAGAGCATGGTATTTAAATTTAAACAGTAAATAATGAACAAACTTCCACCTGGTATTTTTAGTGATGTGAATTTCAACAATTTACTTCAACAGTGTCTCTAAGACTCAATTTCTATAAAATAGAATTGATTCCTCATGACATTATTCTATGATGTAAAAAAAAATGTTTATGAAGGGCTTATCACAGACATTCAGATATTGACTGGTCCATATATCCCTTTCCCAAGAAAACCACTGATATTTTTTTACAGTATGATCAGTTTATATTTGAACAGTACACATTCCACATTTTCAAAGTTATGGAAAAAAGTTTAAAAACATCATGAGGGGCAGGGGATATAGCTTAGTTGGTAGAGTACTTGCCTCAGAAGCACAAGGCCCTGGGTTCAATCCCCAGCAAAACAACAACAACAAAAATACATTTTTAATTTTTTCAAAAATTCTTTCACTTTGCTTGATGTTTACTTCTCAAGAAATTTTAGATGACTGCATATGCTTTAAGCATTCAAGATTTAAATAAAATTTTGCCTGCTAAATTTGGACTGTTATTCACTTCTTTTTTTAAATCTGAATATCATTATTTTGATTATGATAAAATAAATCTTATTTTAGATGTGAGAAAATACATGTCAAATTCCACTTTCAGAATATCTCTCAGAATGTTATACCTATGTTTGGTCATATTTCAGAAATACTTTACATGAAAAATATTAATGTACTTTGTGCTTTTCATACTCTTCTGATTTTATGCTTTTGTACTTTACATTTGGAATATTTTTCCTATGTACTTAATCTACAATTAAAAAATTTTACATCCTCCCTTCGTCCTTTGCATTTTCTGAAATGTTTTCAAAATCAATAATATTCTAAATATATAACTTAAAAAATGCAGCAAGAAAGTCCTTATTTTGTAGTAACAGAAGGGGATAAATAAGGACTAAAGTAAAGCTATTGATTTATGAACTCTTTACAAAATCTCTAAGATTATCTATGACAATTGAACACAATTTAAAACAAAAGAATATTAAATAAAACTTTTTTGATTGTGATTTACTTGTGTGTTCAAACTAAATGTTTATGTATAATTTACTGCTTGATCAAAATTAACAGAATATAATAAACTGTATTTCCAACACAAATTGATAAATCACTTTCTAAAGAAAACTTCTCTCCTTTATATTATCATAATTCTTCTATGTAGTATAGGCAAAGAATAAGTGATATTTTACCACAAATGGTATTAAAAGCAATATGGGGATAATTTGAATAAGATCTGCATAAATAATTTTAAAACAAATATTGGAGTTATATTCTCTGAAATATTAGCTTGCAAGTGAAAAGAATCAGCCCAAATCCACAAATTGTAATAGTTTTCCTCTTCAAAATTCTACTCTTTCTTGTAGATACTTCTTCCATTAATGGTATACAAGTTGGATCTTTTGCCCTTTCATTTTGCAGCTAATATTTAGAATGGAAAAAAGAATTAATATACAAAAAAATGAAAATAAGACCTCTTTTAAAAATCTGAAAAATACATCCATATTAATTCACTTGATATAGAGGGAGGCAACTCAAGATTCTAATAAAGATTTAAAGTGAACACATCTTGCAATACAGTTCTTCACCATTATCCCATTAATGTAAATTATTAGTTTTACATTAAAAATAAATACTTTCATAGATTATCACATTTTAAACTGGTGTTTTTATGTCTTGAGATAAAGTTTCTTTAATTATAACTTAAATTTTGTATTTTACCTGTAAGGAATAACAACCGATACTTATTTCTTTTCATATTAAATATCAACTAATGTCTTAAAAAAGAGTGAACCATTCTTGTAACAAATCTACAATATACAAAACTGAACAAAAATTGGAAGAAAAGATGCTTATGATAGAAATGAAATACTTTATTTAAATATAATTGCAGAAACACATGTCAATAAAAACTGAAGTGGTCCTTTAACAAATAATGTGTGAAAGAAGCATCATTCAGTGTGGGGATGGGGAAATAAGGAGACAGGGATGGAGGCAGAGATAAATGAGGGTAGGAAGGAGAGAGAAGGAAAGAAGAAATAGCTACTGTGTGGGTAAACAGGAAGAGAATAAGCAAAAACCAAAAGATCATGGAAACAAAAAGAATCAGGTGGATTTATAGAGTAATATTTATTAGAAACAACCTGTGTGGGAGTGGTGATATAAATACTTTCAAATCACCAGAAGTAATAACTTCTAAATTCTGCAGTGTAAATATTTAACTTAAAAAGCCTGCAAAATTAATTTTAAACTGATAGCAGAAAAACAAACTGCAATGCCAATCTCATTAAGACTGTAATCTTGGTGTAACTTCTAAAAGGTTTCACTCAGCAAGATTCCCTTTTGACACTGATGCTCCATTTACTGAATCCTGAGACATTCCTTTTTTAAACAATTAATTATAATGATCCTTTCTGACAGGAGCTGTCACTATGCTGGTTTGAAATGTGGTGTTGATATCTAGCCTTGACTTCCCCACCATTTCTGTTACCTACACAGTTTTATCTGTGATAACTCATGTTTCTTTTTTTCTTTAAATCATCTTCAGTTATTATTGGTAAACTTTGAAACATTATAAATTTAACAAGCATAATAATATATTCCAAACCTGGAAGCCATAACAATTCCTAAGTAAATCCCATTATGATAATTACTACTTGAAAACTAATCAAAAGAAAAAAATTCAAAAGTTTGCTCAAAAATTAAGATTTTCCCACCCAAAGAACTGAACCTAATATTATTATAAACTAATAAATGTGTTCTCAACACTAGTCCTTATACAGAAATCTATAAATTCTTGATACACAAGGCCACTGAAAAAGAAGGTCTTCTACATAGCTAAATAAAGATAAAAATTCTCTTGCCAGGTGCAGTGGTTCACACCTATACTTCTAGCAGCTTCGAGGCTGAGGCAAGAGGATTGAGAGTTCAAAGCCAGCCTCAGCAATGGTGAGGCTCTAAGCAATTAGAGGCCCTGTCTCTAAATAAAATTAAAAATAGGACTGGGGATGTTGTTCAGTGCTCCAGTACCCCTGAGTTCAATCTCTGGCACAAAAAAAAAAAAAAAAAGAAAAAGAAAAGATGATATTTCTCTTTACAGATACACATTATCAAAATAAATATTATGATACCTGATTGCATTATCTATGTTTTAAAGTCAATAAGTCTCTAAAGCAATGCTTCTTAATTTTCTCATTTCAGAAAACTCTGGTTCTCTCCCAATTTTATCTCAAAGGCTCCATGTTTCCCCACTTCTCCACCCCATCTTTGTAACTTTGAACTGGAGAAACCAAATTAATAACCAACCTTGAGGAAAGTATGTCTTAGGGAATTCCCTACATTTAAAGCTGATGCTTTTGGCAGAGGTTATGGCTCAGTGGCAGAGTACTCACTTGGCACACATGAGGCCCTGGGTTTGATCCACAGCACCACATAAAATAAATAAATAAAATAATGGTATTGTGTCCATCTACAACTAAGAGGATAATTTTAAAAAGCTGATGCTTTGTAGGAAATTTCTATACAAAAACCATTCCAAATTTTCCTTCGATCACCCTGAAAAATATCACATTAAGTTAAAATAAATTCTTCTAGATAAATTAGAGATAAATGGAGTCATAATTTTTGCCGTCAGTCAGTTCAGTCTCTATCTAGCTTTTTCAGAAGAGGAGCCTGGCATACAGCAGGCAGTCCTATGTCAGGTGAATGAATAAAGTCAGAATACAACTTCTAAGATGCCTCTTTCACTGACAAGGAGTTACTTTCTCAAAGAATTATAAAATTTATTGCTCATTTCCCCATTTACAATATAATTTCCCCACGATTACTTTGTAGAATTTGCTTCACTACTTTTTTATTCTCACTTTAAAGACTCCTTCTGATTAAATAATATGTTATAGTCTGACAAATTACCAGGGACAAGTATAAAATTTATTTTGAGCAAAATACCTTATTTGATAAAATATTAGTGAACACATTGAATGAATTACAGGTTGAAGGTGTAAATTTTAATATATAACCTAACTTTCACCTAATATACATTGCA
The DNA here is from genome assembly GCF_902686445.1 of Sciurus carolinensis. Taxonomy (NCBI): domain Eukaryota; kingdom Metazoa; phylum Chordata; class Mammalia; order Rodentia; family Sciuridae; genus Sciurus; species Sciurus carolinensis. The sequence goes on from NW_025920104.1 coordinate 2,220,678, forward strand.
AAATCTTTTTTTCAGATTTATTTATTTATTTATTTATTTATTTTTATTGTAAACAAATGGGATACATGCTGTTTCTCTGTTTGTACATGGCATAAAGGCTTACCATTTGTGTAATCATAAATTTACATAGGGTAATGTTGTTTGATTCATTCTGTTATTTTTCCCTTCCCCCCCACCCCTCCCACCCCTCTTTTCCTTCTATACAGTCCTTCCTTCCTCCATTCTTGCCCCCTTCCTTAACCCTAACTCTAACCCCTCCCTCCCACCATTATGTGTCATTATCCATTTATCAGACGAGATCAATCGTCCTTTGGTTTTTTGAGATTGGCTTATCTCACTTAGCATGATATTCTCCAATTTCATCCATTTGCCTACAAATGCCATAATTTTATCATTCTTTATGGCTGAGTAAAATTCCATTGTATATATATACCACAGTTTCTTTATCCATTCATCAATTGAAGGACATCTAGGTTGGTTCCACAATCTGGCTATTGTGAATTGAGCAGCTATGAACATTGATGTGGCTGTATCTCTCTAGTATGCTGCTTTTAAGTCCTTTGGGTATAGGCCAAGGAGTGGGATAGCTGGGTCAAATGGTGGTTTCATTCCAAGTTTTCTAAGGAATCTCCACACTGCTTTTCAAAGTGGCTGCACTAATTGGCAGCCCCAAGAGCAATGTATGAGTGTACCTTTCTCCCCACATCCTCGACAACATCTGTTGTTGCTTGTATTCTTCATAATTGCCATTGTAATTGGGGTGAGATGGAATCTTAGGGTGGTTTTGATTTGCATTTCTCTTATTACTAGAGATGTTGAACATTTTTCCTATGTTTGTTGATTCCTTGTAGATCTTCTTCTGTGAAGTGTCTATTCATTTCCTTAGCCCATTTGTCGATTGGATTATTTGCATTCATGGTGTAGAGTTTTTTGAGTTCTTTATAGATTCTGGATATTAGTGCTCTATCAGAAGTATGATTGGCAAAGATTTACTCCCACTCTGTAGGCTCTTTCTTCGCATTGCTGATAGTTTCCTTTGCTGAGAGAAAGCTTTTTAGTTTGAATCTATCCCAGTTATTGATTCTTGCTTTTATTTCTTGTGCCATTGGAGTCCTGTTGAGGAAGTCTGGTCCTAAGCCGACATGTTGAAGATCTGGACCTACTATTTCTTCTATAAGATGCAGGGTCTCTGGTCTGATTTCGATGTCCTTAATCCATTTTGAGTTTAGTTTCGTGCATGGTGGGAGATATGGGTTTAGTTTCATTCTGTTGCATATGGATTTCCAATTCTCCCAGCACCATTTGTTGAAGAGGCTATCTTTTCTCCATTGCATATTTTTGGTCCCTTTTTCTAGTATGAGAAAATTGTATTTATTTGGGTTTGTGTCCGTGTCCTCTATTCTGTACCATTGATCTAACTTTCTATTTTGGTACCAATACCAAGCCATTTTTGTTACTATTGCTTTGTAGTAGAGTTGAAGATCTGGTATTGCAATACCCCCTGCTTCACTCTTTCTGCTAAGGATTGCTTTAGCTATTCTTGGTTTTTTATTCTTCCAGATGAATTTCATAATTTCTTTGCTCTATTTCTGTAAGGTACATCATTGGGATTTTAATTGGAATTGCATTGAATCTGTATAACACTTTTGGTGGTATGGCCATTTTGACCATATTAATATTTCCTATCCAAGAACATGGGAGATGTTTCCATCTTCTAAGGTTTTCTTTAATTTCTTTCCTTAGTGTTCTGTAGTTCTCAATTTAGAGTTCTTTCACCTCTTTTGTTAGATTGATTCCCAAGTATTTTACTTTTTTCAATGCTATTGTAAATGGGGTAGTTTTCCTAATTATTCTTTTTGAAGATTCATCATTTATGTATAAGAATGCATTAGATTTATGTGCATTGTACTTATATCCTGCTACTTTACTGAATTCACTTATGAGTTCTAAAAGTTTTCTGGTGGAATTTCCTGGTTCCTCTATGTATTCAACCATATCATCAGCAAATAGGGATAGTTTGAGTTCTTCTTTTCCTATTCGTATCCCTTTAATTTCTTTGGTCTGTGTAATTGCTCTGGCTAGAATTTCAAGGACGATATTGAATAGAAGTGGTGAAAGAGGGCATCCCTGGCTTGTTCCAGTTTTTAGGGGGAATACTTTCAGTTTTTCACCATTTAGAATGATATTGACCATGGGCTTAGTGTAGATGGCCTTTACAATGTTAAGGAATGTTCCCACTACCCCAGTTTTTTCTAGTGTCTTGAGCATGAAGGGATGTTGTATTTTATTGAATGCTTTTTCTGCATCTATCAAAATAATCATGTGATTCTTCACTTTAAGTCTGTTGATATGGTGAATTACATGTATTGATTTCCTGATGTTGAACCAAATTTGCATACCTGGGATGAAACCCACTTGATCATGGTGTACTATCTTTTTAAAATGTTTTTGTATGTGATTTGCTAAAATTTTGATGAGAATTTTTGGTTGATATTCATTAAGGATATTGGTCTGAAATTTTCTTTCTTTGATGTGTCTCTGTCTGGTTTAGGTATCAGGGTAATATTGGCTTCATAGAATGAGTTTTGGAGGGTTCCCTCCTCTTCTATTTTATGGAATACTTTGTGAAGTATTGGAATGAGCTCTTCTTTAAAGGTTTTGTTGAACATGGTTTAGAACCCATCTGGTCCTGGACTTTTCTTTGTTGGTAGGCTTTTGATGACTTCTTCTATTTCATTACTTGAAATTGGTCTATTTTAATTGTGTATGTCCTCCTTGTTCAGTTTAGGCAATTCATAAGTCTCTAGAAACCTGTTGATGTCTTTGAAATTTTCTATTTTGTTGGAGTATAGATTTTCAAAATAGCTTCTAAGTATGTTTTGTATTTCATTCATGTCTGTTGTGATATTTCCTTGTTCATTCCAAATTTTAGTGATTTGGGTTTTCTCTCATCTTCTCTTTGTTAGTGTGGCTAAAGGTTTATCAATTTTGTTTATTTTTTCGAAGAACCAACTATTTATTTTGTCAATTTTTTGTATTGCTTCTTTTGTTTCAATTTTGTTGATTTCAGCTCTGAGTTTAACTATTTCCTGTCTTCTACTACTTTTGGTGTTGGTCTGTTCTTCTTTTTCTAGGGCTTTGAACTGTAGTGTTAGGTCATTGATTTGTTGAGTTTTACTTCTTTTATTAAATGTGCTCGATGAAATAAATTTTTCTCTAGGTACTGCTTTGATAGTGTCCCAAAGATTTTGATATGATGTGTCTTTGTTCTCATTTACCTCTAGGAATTTTTTTATTTCCTTCCTAATATCTTCTGTTATCCATTCATCATATAATAGTATATTGTTTAATCTCCAGGTTTTGGAATAGTTTCTGTTTTTTACTCTTTCATTTATCTCTAACTTCAATCCTTTATGATCTGATAGAATACAAGGAAGTGTCTCTATCTTCTTGTACTTGCTAACATTAGATTTGTGGCATAATATACGGTCTATTTTAGAGAAGGATCTATGTGCTGCTGAGAAGAAAGTGCATTCGCTCTTGGTTGGATGGTATATTCTATGAATGTCTGTTAAGTCTAAATTATTGATTGTGTTATTGAGATCTTTGGTTTCTTTGTTCAATTTTTGTTTGGAAGATCTGTCCATTGGTGAGAAAGGCATGTTAAAATCACCTGGTATTATTGTGTTATGGTCTATTTGCTTTCTGAAATTGAGAAGGATTTGTTTGACATACATGGATGAGCCAGTGTTTGGGGCATAGATGTTTATGATTGTTATATCTTGCTGATTTATGCTTCCCTTAAGCATTATGAAATGTACTTCTTTATCCCTTCTGACTAACTTTGGCTTGAAGTCCACAGTTTCTGAAATGAGGATGGATACTCCAGCTTTTTTGCTGAGTCCATGTGCATGGTATGTTTTTCCCCATCCTTTCACCTTTAGTCTATGGGTATCTCTTTCTATGAGGTGAGTCTCTTGCAAGCAACATATTGTTGGATCTTTCTTTTTAATCCAATCTGCCAGTCTATGTCTTTTGATTGATGAATTAAGGCCATTAACATTCAGGGTTATTATTGAGGTATGATTTGTATTCCCAGTCATTTGGTTCATTTATTTTATTTATTTATTTCATTTTTGACACAACTTGGTTCCTCCTTTATTTGACAATTCCTTTAGGATAATTCCTCCCTTTGCTGATTTGCTTCTTTGTTTTTCATCTCTTCCTCATGGAATATTTTGCTGAGAATGTTCTGTAATGCTGGCTTTCTTTTTGTAAATTCTTTTAGCTTTTGTTTATCATGGAAGGATTTTATTTCTACATCAAATTTGAAGGTAAGTTTTGCTGGATATAAGATTCTTGGTTGGCATCCATTTTCTTTCAATGTTTGAAAAATGTTGTTCCAGGACCTTCTAGCTTTTAGGGCCTGGATTGAAAAATCTGCTGATATCCATATTGGTTTCCCCCTGAATGTATTCGGTTCTTTTCTCTCACAGTCTTTAAAATTCTGTCTTTTTTTGTCTGTTAGGTATTTTCATTATAATGTGCCTTGGTGTGGGTCTGTTGTAATTTTGTGTATTTGGAGTACTATAAGCCTCTTGAACTTGATTTTCCATTTCATTTTTCAGATTTGGGAAATTTTCTGATATTATTTCATTGAATAGATTGTTCATTCCTTTGGTTTGCTTCTCAAAGCCTTCCTCAATTCCAATAATTCTTAAATTTGACCTTTTCATGATATCCCATAGTTCCTGGAGATTCTGTTCATGATTTCTTACTATCTTCTCTGTTTGTTCAGCTTTGTTTTCAAGATTAAATATTTTCTCTTCAATATCTGAGGTTCTGTCTTCCAGGTGTTCTATCATATTGGTTATGCTTTCTATGGAGTTCTTAATTTGGTTTATTGTTTCCTTCATTTCAAGAATTTCTGTTTGTTTTTTTTTTCAATATCTTAACTCTTTATTGAAATGGTCTTTTTCTTCCTGTATTTGCTCTTTTAACTGTCAATTGGTGCAAGCATTCAATGCTTGAATTTGCTCTTTCATCTCATTGTTTGCTTCTCTGATCATTTTAATTATGTACTTTCTGAACTCCCTTTCTGTCATTTCTTCTGCCATGCTGTTTCGGGGTTTCTGGGACCCCCAGCCTTGGGCACGGTCAAGATGGCGCCTGGTGCTGAGCCAAAAGCGGCCAGCCATACAGTAAACAACCAGAGAATTCCAATGATTGGCTAGTTAACGATGTGATTAGAGCATGCCCCCCTCGTTTACCTATTCTATACCTGCAGCTGTCCGCGCGTTTACATCGTGTGCTCTCCCCTGATTGGTTGAAGTGTATATAAGCTTGGTGGGTGGGGGAGTAAGTGGCTGCTGAAGCGGAAGCTGGGAGTAAGAAGAAGCTGGGAGAAGAAGAAGCTGAGGGAAGAAGCTGGGGGAAGAAGCTGGGAGTAGGAGCAGAAGCTGAGAGCAGAAGCTGAGGGCAGAAGCTGAGAGCAGAAGCTGAGGGCAGAAGCTGAGAGTAGAGTCGCAGAAGAAGCTGAGAGCAAAGTAGCAGAAGAAGCTGAGAGTAAAGTAGCAGAAGAAGCAGAGAAGAAGAAGCTGAGAGAGGGGGGTAGAAGGGAGGAAGAAGAGTGCAGGCAGGCGTGAGCCGAGCGGGAGAAGCGGAACGACCGGAGCAGGCGAGAGTTAAGCGGAGAGAAAGAGTGCAAGAGAAAGAAAAGAGAGAAGAACCTGAGAGTAGGAGTAGAAGCTGGGAGTAGAGGCGTGCAAGCGGGTGTGAGCCGAGCGGGAGAAACAAAGCGGCCGGAGCAGGCGAGAGCCGAGCGGGAGAAGAGTGAAGTGCAGGAGGGGGAAAGAGAGCGAGAGAAAGGGATAGATAAGAAGGAAAGAAAGGAAGACTGTACGCAATGAACTTTCAAAGCTTCAGACGTTTGTCATGTCTCTCTCTGTGGGCAGAGGGAGCGCGATAATGCTGTCATTGGATTTTATTGATGTAATATCTAGATTTGTTTGGGGCATTTTCTTCCCTTGTTTTCTCATATTGTTCAGATATCAGTGGACCACTAAGATATTGCAGATTTTCTCTATTAACTTATAATGTCCCTGAAGATTTCTAGTATATACCCTAGTATCCTTCAGTAGCCTGAAGTCTTGGAGGAAGTTGATAATGCGGTTCTCCATAAGGAAGCTGCCTCTCTAGGGGTGGTGACCTTCAGATGGGGTATATTCCCTGATAGTGGGCAGAGGTGCCTCCACTTGTTGACCAATAGTCATCTAAAGGGGAACTAGGCTGCAGGCTGAGGTAAGGCCTTTTTGGGCCTGTGTCTCTGGTTTTACTGTCCTTGTGGGAAAACCTCACCCAGTCAGGAATACTCACCTGGTGTGGAGGTCTCGTTGGTCAGTTCCCCTCCTAGAGGTTCCCCTCAACCTACAACTACCACCTGAGCTGGTCTGCCTTCCTCTGCAATGTTCCCAGGGACCTGGACCTACCTCCTGGGCCTGGGAGCCTCACCCTTCACAGAAGAGTCTCCTTGGCCTGCCCCTCCTCCCAGATTTTGCCCACAGTCCTGGAAACTTTGCTCCTCCCCTAAGCATATCTCTGTGCGACTCTTCCACCAAGAAGCCACCTATGTCCTGGGACCCTGCTCTGCACCTAATCGCCTGGCTATGCAGCCCGTCCTCTGAGTCACCACCCGGAGCCCCGTACAATCCCTCTGAGTCCCAGATACCCATCACACGCCTTTTCTTCCAGACAGCGGCCTGGTGTTTTGACACGATCACTACGAGTCCAAGCAACTCACTTTGCGTCTCCTCCTCCTGCCAACCACCTGTAGCCCTAGACAGTCACTTCAAGTCCAAGTGACCCACCTTATTCCTCCTCCTCCTTGGGGTAGCCCCCCGGGTGTTCAGGAGTGGTCAATCCGAGACCAACGGACCCACCACGCTCCTCCTCTGGGCAGGCTCCCGGTGTTCAGGAGTGGTCACTTTGAGTCCAAACAACTCACCACTCACCTCCTCCTCTGAGCACCACCTGGAGCTCTGATGCAGTCACTCCTAGTCCAAGTGACCTGTCATGCTCCTCCTCTTCCTCCGGGTATTCAGAATTGGTCACTCTGAGTCTAAACAGCTCGCCATGCAGCTCCTCCTCTGGCAACTGCCTGTAGCTCTGATGCAGTCACTCCTAGTCCTAGCAAGCCGCCATGCTCCTCCTCTTCCTCTGGGCAGCCCCCTGTTGTTCAGGAGTGGTTGCTCTGAGTCCATACAGCTTGCCACACATCTCCTCCTCTAGGCAGCCGCCCAGAGCCCCAGTGGTTGCTCCGAGTCATAGCACTGTGCTGAGTGGCCTCCTCTACGATGCTCCCAGTTGTTCAAGTTCACTGCTCCAGCAGGGGGAGGGGTGTCTCACCGGGCAACTCTACTTCACAAATTTCCCTGTGTTCCTGGACTACCGTCCCATCCAGGACACCTCCCCAATGGGAGAGACTCACCCGACAGCTTTGAGTTCGTCCCAAGTCTCTCAATATCTCCTCTTTTGAATCCTGAGTCCTGGAGTAACATGAAATGCAGCCACCCTCTAGTCCGCCTTCTTGAATCCTAGGTCAGCTCGATTCCAAAGTTCCCACTTTTGCCACATTGCAAAATCTTTATAGAAATAAATATTTTTTTCATTAAATACACATGAAGAACTCAGAAGTGAGTTCCATAGATGCCTTTAAATGTTTTCCTCTTCTCTCTTTTCCTTCAACAAAGGTTCCTATTTCAGCAGTTTAGATCTTGGTATAGCCAATTTTCTTTAAATCACCTGTCCACAAAACCAAATATACACTTCTATATGAATACAAAAGCAGAAACAAAAATCACCACACTCTTTAAAAAACACAAGTTAAATTACAAATTTATATAGAGTCTGGTCAATAGAAGGAATACTTCATCCATAATTGTATTAACAGGTATATTTCATTTTGGCCTTTTACAACTACATAGCTGCACATAAATAATTTATAAATAGAAATTTCTATCTTTAACAGTCTAATAATTTGACCTTCATTAATTTTTTAACTGGCTGAACATCATTTTCTCTGTTTTTGGTGCAGAGGATTGAACCAAGAGCCTTGTGCATCCATATGGACTCTACAGTCCTAAGCTACCTACCTGATACCTGGCTGTGCACATTAAAACAAATAAGTATACCATAAATTATCAAATTATTTTCCCAGTATATGACACTTATGTTACAAACAATTTTGGAATAAATTACTACTGAAGACAGAAATGTTTTTATAGTCCTTGACACATCTTGCTAGAATGTTTTTGAAAGATGTGCCACCAGTTTCACTGAGAATATTAGCCTGGTGAACTCTAACTAGAAAGAATATCACTGGGGTAACCCCTTTTTCCTTGCTGAACAAAAACATGAAAGGTGCGTGCTTCTGTAGTATGCATTCCTTAATGACCACAAAAGTTTGTTGGTTGTGTGAATTCCTTCCTTTGGAAACTGTCCTTTTACACTTGTCTCCATGTTCCACTCACTGCTCTCATTAGAACTGCTCCACTATTTATCATCTTTTGTTGTGAAACATTTTGCATAATTACCCTCCCCCCTTTTAATTTTAAATATATATCTTCTGAATTAAGTCTTTTAGTTTGCAAACTTCTTCACTCAGATCTTCAACATTACTAACAAGTTCTTCACAAACTGAAGTAAAATTCTTGGAAGAAGTCCATTCCAGGACTATCTGCTAATAGTTTCAAAAGTCACATTTTAATTAATGGAAATAACTTTCTTCAACTTTATATACATAATGGTCACACAAAATTTCTAAACACTAAATTATATAATTGAGAAGTTGTTTTTTTTTAGGATAAATCCTGACATAAAAATAAGTCAGTAATTTTATATATATAGTAATTTTATACAAATAATTCAGTAATTTTGTATATAGAATCAGCTTGCTAAATGTATTTCCTAAATATAGGGACAGATAAAATGGAATTAATATAATATTTGAATAAATGATTCCCACATTAATATTACATAAGATCATAGGAAAACAAATCCATTTAAAAATTTTTATTCAAACAAACAGTTAAAAAAACTGGGAATAACTAACAAATAAGTTTGTTTTTTTAGGTCACTTATTTTCTCACTAAAACTTTCTTCACTAAAACAACTTTATATTGGTAATAGTTTTTAATAACACTCAACACACTGTTTTGTTTCAACTTTCATTTGGGTTTCCTGTCACTTTATATTTTAAACAATTAAATCCCCTTTAAAAACAAATGGGAAGTTCATTATAGGTATTGGTTTAATTTTGGTCTTATTCATTTTTCTTTGCTTGTGGGTGAGAACACAGTATTTTTAACTAATTAGTATGCAAAGGAATAATATTAAATTAATTTACTTAATTTGATAATACATTGAACAACTGATATTTTACCAGATCAGTATTTTTTACTGAAATATCATAAACTTATTGGGTGTGTTCTTTAGCATTCAGATTTTTTCATTTAATGATTTTAATAGAATACCTTATGAGGATTTACAGGTAATTTAGTAATGATATTCTGAGCAGCTGTTATTAAATGGCCACACTGTTTATTTAATTTCAGAAGAAAATTGAGGTACTCATCAGCACTAAAGAAATGAAGCAAATAAATAGAAATCACTTAAGAGCAATTTACTTCCTTCTACTGGGCTAGATACAAAATCTAGTTATAAAATTAATAGATCCTTTAAAAATATTTATACATTAGGTAATATGAATTAGGTACTGAATTAGACCTTGAACTATATCAATTAAAGAATGTGAAAAATAAGTTTTAAATCTTAAGGATCTCATATTTCAAGATGAATGTGAAGACACAACTATAACATTGTTACCTGAAGGAACATGAAAAAGAAAGATAAAAGAACCAATATTTGAATATCTCCTATATGAACAGACCACTAGTTATTTTTACATATATTATTTTTTCCAATCCTCACCAACAAATAATGTTAATACTAGTTTGTAAATGAGATTTATAACTGAGTTATTGAAGCATTTTAAACAAAAAAATATAAAATCAGGCTTTTGAAGAAGAAAGTTTATTAGGAGAGTGACGTGGCTTAGAGTAACACAAAAACAAAAGTAGAGAGAATCACTGGGAGACTAATAGAAAAATGCATCGAAGAGATGATGAAGCTTAAACTAAGGATCTGACAGTATCATTGGAAGAAGGAGGTTGAGGGGTAGTTTAAGAAATTTCTAGGATAAAAAACTGAAAATTCTCATGATAGATTGCATGCAAAATAATAGGAAGAATCTAGAATGATTCTCAGTTATTTACTTTCCATTAAAGTTGGCACCAAGCAGAGAACTGAATTTGAGGATGGGTGGTGAGGAGAATAGGGGATGGAGAGAAAACACTATGGCATAATAATTAAGAGCACAGACTCTTGCATCAAGACTCAAGCGGAGTTTGGAATCAACTTCCACACTTACTGGCTTTATGATCCTGCACAAGCCTAAACTTGAGCCAAATGTTTCTATATCTCTAGAATGGTGACAAAAGGACTTTCAGAAGGACTGCAGGAGGCAATATGAAGCATTTTGTCTTCCAAACAGCTGGCATTCAAGCAGACTTAATTATGATAATGACTGCAATTAGTATGAGAGGCAGGTGGCAAACACTAGTAAGCAGCAGATAATGCAGGTCTTACAAGGATATTTATTCTGATGTCTACAGACTCTTGAGTTTACATACAATTCAGAGGTTCAGTGAGTTCCAAGGGAAAAAAAGTACATTTTTTTTCACTAACCATTAACTGTAATTCAGCCTTTTTTGTGAACATAATAACAAATCACAAGAGTAATTAGAGGGTCTGGGGAGATAGATCAGTCGGTAGAGTGCTTGCGTTGCAAGTACAATTCTCTGAGTTTGATCCCCAGCACTGCAAAAAAAAGAGTTATTTTCCCTTAAAAATGAGAAGACAAGAATGCCCATTACTCACCTCTCTTAGTCAACAAAATATTGAAAGTTCTGAGCACTGTAATAAAGCAAGAAAAAGAAATAAAAGGCACAAAGATTGGAAAGAAAGAAATTATCAGATTTCTCTGCATACCACACTATTTCTATAGAAAATCTCAAAGAACCTAATGAAAAAAAAACAACTCCTAGATCTAGTAAGTGAGTTCAGCAAAGCTGAAATACTCACAGAGGATAGAAAAGAATTGCAAGTGGAAACAAATAAAAACTCAATACCACTAACAATGTTCTAAAGATAATGAAAGGCTTCAATTCTGTGTATAGTTAGATTTATGCAATAAAAATTACAAAATGCTGATTAAAAGAAAACCTTGAATTTGGATGTTCATGAATTTACTAGACTTAACATAGTCAAGATGTCAATTTTGCAAAGGATTAGTGCTATTATTCTAAAAAGTCAGAAAAAAATTTGCAGACATAGAATTGCTTAATTTAAATTATATATGAAAGAAAAATGTTCCAGGATAGCCAAGACAATTTTAGGAAAGAATAAAATGATAGGAATAATTTTTCCTAATGCTAAGTCTGTCCAGGTACATTGAGAATAATCATGACGGTATGAAAAATTGAACATCACTAATTGGAAAATCTGAAATTTCAATCAAATTTCTCAGCACTTTGGATGTTTGGATTAGGGATGCTCAACAGGTAGCATCTATGGAAATTTCCAAAATCCAAAAACGCTTCAAAAAATCTGTACTAATTCTGATCCCAAGCATTTCAGATAAGGGTAGATAGTCAATGTGTATTTACAGAGGGACAGACATCTGAAGAAACTGGAATAGAGAACCCAGAAGGCTCTACATAAATATGTCCAATTAAGTTTTTTAAAATAATGAAAACCAATTCTGCAGAAGGAATAACCTTTTTAACAAACAGTGCTGGAACAATTGGACATCCAGGGCCACCAAATACACTTCAGCATGTACCATACAGTCACAAAAATGAACTAAAAATGTACCATGGACTTGAAAAAATTTAGAATCTAATTTTTTATACTTCACACTAGAAGTAGGGTCTATAAGAGGGAAATGCTACCCCTGAAGATTAAAATTTTTGCTCTATGCAAGATCCCACTAAGATGAAAATAGAAATTACAGACTTAAAAAAACATTAGCACAAATCCAAAAAAAGACTTGAATTTAGACAAATTCCCAATATCAATGCTATAAAACAATACATACAAAATTAAATGGACAAGAGACAGAGACATTTCACCAGAAATGATGTACAGATAGCAAATAAGACATGAAAAGATATTCAACACCTTTATCCTTTAGGTAAATGCAAATAAAATCACAATGATCCATCACTACACACCTATAGAAATGTCTAAAAATATTTAGTGCTTACACCAAATGCTGATGAGTATGCAGAGAAACTAGATCACTAATATATAGTTGGGTAAACATAAGATAATACTGACATTTTGGAAAAAGGGGAACTAGTTAATAAAAACAAAACAACATAAGTGTAGCTCCCATGCAACCTTTAAAATGCTCTCCTGAATATTTTACCAAGAGAAATGAAAGCTTACTTTAGAAAAGAATCTTATTCACAGCAGTTTAATTTGGTATAATCAGATTTTAAAATCTACTTAAATATCCCTCAATCAGTAAATCATTAAAATATGGTTAAAACATACCATGGAATACTATTCATCCACAAAAAAGAATAAAGTATTTTACTGACAAATGCAACAACATTGATTGAACTTAGCAATGATTGCAAAAAGTCAATTTCTAAAAGACATTTACTGCATAATTCTATTCATATAATATTCATGAAATAATATTATAAAGATGAAGAACAAATTATTGTTTGCTAGGTGTTAAAATGGGGAAAGGGATGAGTATGGCAATAATATGGTTGGATGAGGAAGCTGGTAGTACAGGAATATTGTAAGTATTGACAGTGGTTACATAAAACTATATATGATATAATTACATACTTAAATATACACACACTAATAAATGCATGCATAACTGGTAAGAATGAAATAAGCTCTGCAGATTGTCAGGTTTGGATATTATACTACAGTTATGTAAGATATGAACACTGGATCAAACTGTGTGAAGGATGCATGGGACCTCCCTTTTTTTCTCTGAAATATGTGAATCTACAATTCTTTTAAAATAAAAAGTTAAAAAATATTCACTTCTCTATAATTTATTAATAAAATCAAATAGACTTTGGATTATTAGTAATCAGTGCTTAACAACTTTATATTATTGGAAATGAAATTTCTATCTTTATAATATAATATCTCACATAAAATGGCTAAAAATATATCCAAGATCATGTGAGAAATGCTTTCTTATTAATAGAAAATATTAGTACTGTAATTTTTTTCTGTTTGACATGTACAATAATTTAAACAGTGTAAGAACTATACTAGGAAAAGCATAGTATATCTTATATAGTCTGATTTAACATGATGCAATAAAAAATAAAACATTAATGTTTCAGCATGAGTTAAGACAGTGCACTGGTTTGCTTCTTAGTAAAATAACTATAAAAATTGACTTTACAAAGGGTATCCTATTTTTGAACAAAGAATATTTCAAAATCTCTTTCCTTGAGAAAATAATATAATAAAATCAAATGACAGACATTATCAATATTAAATTAAACAAGAATAGTTGATTATACATAATATTAAAGTAAATTGACAAGTTAACTTTACCTGACTTCCAACTTTGCCACTTCAGATAACTCTCCAAAATGTATCTCTTCTACCTCCAGTTCTTTAACAGCAGCCAGAATTTTCTGCTGATCATTATTGTTAATCCCAAACTAAGTAGAAATAATTTTAAGATGTAGTTAAGATAATTATACTAGAATAATTTAATCTTCAAAATCATTAAAAGGTTTTCTGCTGAAATCTGCATCTTGAAAAACAGACATATTAGAAAATAATTTACTAAAATATATGGTTTGCTTATAAATGTGACTGATAAAGCTATCTACACTATTAAAATATTTTTGCAATATATAATAGTTGTGATAGACACTCAAACCCAATTACTAGATTTTAAGACATAATAGTCAAAACAACAGAGTACAAGTTGATATAGTATGCTTACTTTGATTTCTGTAATAATCAAAATTAGTGATTCTAATAATAATTTCAGGTTTCAATGAAAATTAGTGATTATAATAATTTCAGTTTCTAATGTGTTCAGATAGCAAAGTTCATTGCTTTTTACACAATCTATTTATCAAAATTTCTCTAATATTTCTCACACTACTTTTTAATTGTTAGTAATCTTAATGTCAAATTTGTGACTTTTCATTTGTTCTTTTTAGATATACATGAAAGTAGACAATATTTTGACATATTGTATATACATGGAACATAACATGTGGTGGGTGATGCCCGGGGTCACACCACAAAGACCAAGCTAAGACCAAGCTAAAGTGGCAGCTGGCACAGCACCAGTGGGCATGTAGTTTGTCTCTCACTGTAAACAGGAAGATGAGCACACTGGCTATCCCTGTCAGACCATGCCTAAGCTACCAATCGTAATATTCCAAGACTTACTTCCCCTTGGCAACAAGTTTCCGACTGGTTTATTAACTGTATATAAGTGAGTGTTCTTCCTGTAATAAAAGTCTTTCCATCCAAGGAAGTAGAGTTGTGCATGTTTCACTTTGTGTCCCGCTGCTTGGGGACATTTGGTGGCCCCTAAGGGGATGGGGAATGTACGGGAAAAGAGACCCTTGGGATTGTTGCTGCAGGCGGTAACAAATATCCGCAGGATTGTTGCTGCAGGTGGCAACATAACTTATCCTAATTAGGATCCCATTCTTGTGGTTGTATATAATTTGGATTCCACTGGTTGTGTATTCATATGTGAACAAAATAATATCTTGGCAGTTTTGAGAAAATAACAATAGTGGTACTATTTGGAAGACACATACTTATATCCACATACATTTAAAAGAGCACTTCTTTTTTCTAAGAAGTCTGTTTTGCAAATCTATTTCACATTTGGAAATGAAGTACTGGCTTTAACTGAGATATCATGACCACCTTAAAAAAAAAAAAAAACTCAACTTCATGTCTTTAAATGCTTTTAAAGTAACTTTATACTATAATCAGATTTTTGAATGAATTTTTCATAATCATATTTAATCAAGAACTTAATAAAATATCAATCAGTTTGTAACCCTAGGATTACTGAAATAGAAAATAAAAGAAGGTCCAATTTAAAAAAAAAATAGTATAACTAGAGTTTTTGAAAATGATACTAACCTTTGCAAATTCATCTTTTTTCATGGTCAAAAGGTGTCTTAAAGTTATATCCCTTTCCTGTAGAAAATGTTAAAAAAAAAACTCTATTACCTTTCAATATAAATAGTGTAAAGGGAAGTAGTTAAGTGTACATAAGATAATGAACTGCTGCACTCTTAAACAACTTCCAACTTTCCAGAGTTGGATAGATAGAGCACTCTAGTACTGGGTAGATAATATATACTCACCTCAAAAAGTATAAATATAATTAGTTTTCCAGATTCAAATAACATGATGACTTTCAAACTACAATTTTCCTTACATGGCATGAAAACATTTCTATAAAATTGGATAGAAATTACATTTATGCTGAAGATTACTCCAAATAGAAAAATAGTTTCAAAATTTTGAAATAGTTTCAAAATTGTACTACAAAACCCAACTCTAGTCGGGCATGGTGGCATATGCCTCTAAACCCAGCAGCTCAGGAGACTGAGGCAGGAAGAGTTCAAAGCCAACCTCAGCAAAAGTGAGGTAATAAGCAACTCAGTGAGACCCTGTCTCTAAATAAAATACAAAATAGGGTCAGGGATATGGCTCAGTGGCTGAGTGTCCCTGAGTTTAATCCCTGATGCCCCCCCAAAAAAACCCAACTCTAAAACACCTGAACAAAATGTCCATAATCCTAAGGGGGGTCTGTTTTAAGTACTAATTTATTGTTTCAGTATTCTTATAATTTTCGTCTACTCAAATCCAAAATGTTTGCTTAAAGTACCTAGGTAAATCTTGGCATATGGGTATAATTTAATATTCAAGACAACCTTACAATACCTATTATTGTCTTTAAGGGGAAAAAATGTTTAAGTAACATATTTTGGTCAAAAATCAGAGGAAGAATCTTATGTTATGTTTGTTTGGTTTAAAATCATGCTTCTAGTATTATATACAAGAAGATCAGCAAGTGCAAAAACAAATGGCTTTATTTACAGAGGCATTGGACTGTTGGCAAAAGTTGTTAAATTCAACAAGTTTATACTTTATGTAAATATAATAATTCAATCTGGGGATATTTATTACAATTTTCAGATGGGATGTATTACAAATTATACAGAAAAGTACAGCATTCATTCATAGGCATCTTTATGAATTAATTTAATGTTATGTTAACCAACAAATAAAAATATATAAATCTCACCTTTAGTACATCTGTTATATGTTCCAGTCCAAGACCATGTAAAAATATTTCCAGATCTCCAAATGCTGTGTATGAACTATACATATTTATAGCAATGTCAATTTCAGAAGAGACTATCGATGTACAAATAATAAACATATACTTATATTTCAAGAAAAAAATTAGAATAGTAAGAATGAATTCATATAGAATTTATTTCTAAATGTACACTCCAGTTTTGATGCTGTATCAAGGATTGAGCAAGTGTTAATTATTTTTTCATCCACCTGGGTTGGAACAGAAGCTAGGGCTTTGTAAATGCTAAGCAAAGCAAACCACTGAGCAGTCCTCTCAACTCAAAGCAGGCTTTCCTAAGCAATCATATCACAGGAAATGAATGATGGCAAAGTGTAGCTCATCGTTCCTAAGAATGAAAATACTCATTAACATATATAACTTGTAAAATATCTGCATGTAAAATTTTCTTTAATTGTGATAAGTAAGAATTAACAAACAACTTTATATGGGGTAGAGAATGGTTTATAATTGTATACTGAACAATAGTGCTCAGGAAAAATACTTTTAGTTTTCACTTAAACAATGAGAAATGTGCTTAAAATACTCAGAAAGCAAGGGATAATACAGTTTGAATAGTAATTCAGATGCTGACTCTCTTCAAATATATTTTACTGGTATTTTACCAAGTTCACATTTAAAGTCAAAGTTGTTATGATTAATATTGGTACACATAAATAACACCCTCTAAAATTATGGAGACCAATGCACATAAAACCCAGATATTTCTAAGTGATATTTAAAAATGTTTGTCGAATTATAAAATATCATATATCTTAAACACATCATATTTGGAATAAGTAGTAAAAGCATGCATTTTTAACTTATTTACAGGAATTCTTTTGAACTAAAATTTGTTACCCAAATATGTGATCTTTTTCTTTATCAGAATCCATCTCACCCCAATTAGAATGGCAATTATCAAGAATACGAGCAACAATAGGTGTTGGCGAGGATGTGGGGAGAAAGGTACACTCATACATTCCTGGTGGGATTGCAAGTTAGTGCAGCCACTCTGGAAAGCAGTGTGGAGATTCCTTAGAAAACATGGAATGGAACCACTATTTGACCCAGCTATCCCACTCCTTGGCCTATACCCAAAGGACTTAAAATCAGCATACTACAGAGATACAGCCACATCAATGTTCATTGCTGCTCAATTCACCATAGCCAGATTGTTGAACCAACCTAGATGTCCTTCAATTGATGAATGGATAAAGAAACTGTGGTATATATATATAATGGAATATTACTCAGCCATAAAGAATGATAAAATTATGGCATTTGCAGGCAAATGGATGAAATTGGAGAATATCATGCTAAGTGAGATAAGCCAATCTCAAAGACCAAAGGACGAATGATCTCGCTGATAATTGGATGATGATACATAATGGGGGGTGGGAGGGGTTAGAGTTAGGTTTAGAGTTAGGGTTAGGGAGGGGGGCAAGAATGGAGGAAGGAAGGACTGTATAGAGGGAAAAGAGTGGTGGGAGGGGTGGGGGGAAGGGAAAAAATCACAGAATGAATCAAACAATATTACCCTATGTAAATTTATGGTTACACAAATGGTATGCCTTTATGCCATGTACAAACAGAGAAGCAACATGTATCCCATTTGTTTACAATAAAAAATAAAAATAAAATAAATAATGAAATAAAATAAAATAAAATTAAAAAATAATCTGCTATCAAGTGTTTACAAATAGCCTCTTCTTTAGTTATCTCTTGATGCTTTCCTTCCAATGGTTTTAAAGTCAAAGAAAGTTGAAGACCTGAAAAGTTTCAGAAATTAGCCAAATATAGTAAATATTTTATATGCTGTTAAGTGCACTTAAAAAGAAATAATGTGATTATTTTTCACCTGGAAAATAAAATTTTAGCAAGGTATAAGGGACAAAACATTCATGACCGATTACCTGAGAATGACTTTTATAAACCCAAGTAAATTGTTCCTTGATACAAAATAAGCAGAAGAGTATAACTAATTCAAAAGAGTAAAATTACAGTAGCATTTTTAGTAATATATAATACAAAATTAAAATTTCATTTTGATAAATGACTCAGATCAAGATAAAGGTAGCAACTGAAATACATTGCTAAGAGGGAAGGATGCAAAAAACTTGCTTAAATGTATATAAATCTCAACTATATAACTCAAAGCAATATGGAAAAATTTGTTAGTTTTACAATCTAACTTCTTACAAAGTCAAGGCTATGTCATGTAATCATTCAAAATATAAGATCAAATTTCATTATAAGAAATTATGATTCAATACAACCATTGATGCTCATAAATTTATTATATCAAATTCAGTGTCATCTATCCAAATTTTAATAATGTACTAATTTTTAGTTTCCAAATTTTCAATGATTAGAAAAAAAATGCAAAAAAATGTTTTTGTTGTTCTAGGGATTGAACCCATGGGTGTATAACCACTGAGCCACATCCCCAGTAGGTTTTTATATTTTATTTAGAGACAAGGTCTCTCTGAATTGCTAAGTGCCTTGCTAATCTCCTGGGGCTGGCTTTCACTGGAGATTCTCCTGTCTCAGCCTCTGGAGCTGCTGGGATTACAGGCATGCACCACCACACCCAGATTTCTTTTTGAAATTTTACAAGACTTTAGTGATTAGTCTCTATTATAGAATAATTTTGGAAATGTACATATTATTTGGAAATTATATCATGTTTATTAGATTGCTCAAAATTTAGTGAAGCTATTTTATATGCAGTATAAGTGGCATGGTCTGACAGTTGTATGACAGAACTTGTGGAATTTTACAAACTTTAAAATTCAGAACCTCAGTGTTATGAACTCTTGAGCCTAATAATTTTACAATGGTACCATACTTGACTCATGCTTAGAAAGTACAGGCCACTGACTAAAAGTTTAGTATTCACACCAAAAGTTTGAATTCATAAAATAATTTGATATATGGCAAATATTTATCATTCAGCTTTAAAATCTGAATGACAGCAGATTATATACCCAATTATATTATCACTTTACCACATACCTTGTCATACATATACGAATAGTTGTTGCTTAAAGGATTTAACTTTTAAATTTTCTAACATCTAAAACTTAAAATTATACAACAATGTTTTAGGTATATATTCAAATGTTGACATTTTACTGTCTCAATACAAAAGTTAATTTTTAAAAATCTAAACCAGTTTATAATATCAGTGTATCTACTTTCATTATCAGCAACATAATAAGACTTTTATCCTTTTATATAACTTATCACACTATAAATGTCTATGATTTAGTAGATGAAAAATTACTAGACAAATATTAGGTGGAGAAAAAAATGTACATTTAAAAGCTAAAAAAACTATTATTACACTTGTGAATTCCAACAAAATAACATAAAAGTTCTATATAAGATAATATGCTATACCACAGAAAAATTAGTTTAACATATAGATGATACCTCAAGATGTTTGTTTCTTTTTGCAATCTCACTTGGTGTCTTCCCATCTTTGGTTTGTAGCATTTTATTAGCTCCAAGTTCAAGCAACTTCAAAACTACATTTTATGACCTTGATGTGCTGCCCATGTTAAAGCCTATGAGGGGAGGAAAAGAGGATTGCTTAAAGAGAAGGAGTGCACATGAGAGAGATAGGAATTGTTTTCAACAGTATTAATGGCACATTAAAAAAGAGAGAATGGTTAATTTACAGAATGATGTAACTTCTTCATTTAACAATATGAACATATTTTCCATATTGTAATGTAACATACTTCCCATGCTACAATTGTCTGCTCATTTCCTTAGCCCTATTATTGATTTCCTTATTTGTATTCTTGGTGTAAAGTTTTTTGAGTTCTTTGAATGAGGAAGGAAACATTGTATAGAAGAAAAAGATGGGTGGGGGTAGGAAAAATAACAGACTGAGACAAACATCATTATCCTATGTACATGTATGATTACACAAATGGTGAGACTCTACTTTGTGTACAACCAGAGAAACAACAGTTGTACCCCATTTGTGTACAATGAATCAAAACAAATAAATTTAAAAAACAGAAAACAAGTTAGTATTGAAAGCCAATACTGTAAATCTACCAAACTGCTGAAGTGACATTTGCAACCAAATTTATATCTAAGAAAGCAAGGAACACTTTCCCCAAGGCATCTTCTGTTTCTTAAAACAGGCAATAACATTCAACAAGGTAACAACCAAACAGTTATTAGGTCAAAACCTTGGGCATCAGTTTAATATGTGCTACCTTATCAATGATAATAAAAGTTATTGAAATTAAAATGTCATAATGATTTACAAACCCCTTATGTCATGACTGAACAATCTGAAAATAAACTCTTATGCTAGAAAAACTGCCTTCTAAATGTAAAAAAATCTATTCTTTTTTTAAGACACAAAAAGGTTTCAGTGAGCAAGAAAAAAAAACCCTCACAAAAAACAAATGTTAATTACACACAATATTTCCAATTTTATTATTACTCTTAACAAGAAGAATGCCAACTTCATTCAATATGTGTTTCAAACTATTTTGTGTATTCAATAATTAACATAGGCCTGCTTGATTTTAACTTATAATACCATTTTTATTGCATTATCAATATAAAAAGAAAATAAATAGTAAGTTCACACAACATCATAAATGCCAAGTCCCAAATAACTTAATCAAGGCCACTTTCTTTTTAGGCCTAAATATAATTAAGCTAAATTAAGCGAAAACATTTTTCTGTGCAATACTTCCCTATACAGTTTGTGGACTTTTAAATACTCAACCACCTACTACAATTTACAAATATTTAAATTTGAATATTTACAAATACTCAAGTTTACAAAATATTCCAGTATATACTATAATTTACAGAAAAAGACAGTAAAAACAAAATACTCAGATATAGGCAATTTGACACAAATATGTGTTTTGCAACAATTAGAAAAGTCATGCTATTTTAACTGGTTTGTGTTGAAATCTCCTAAATATAGGTAAAAATGATGGAAAATATGAGTACATTCTACTGCCAGATGCTGTTTGGATTAAATTATTGTAAATATCCTTATCACATTTCTGCTACATTCAAAGGCACTTACATATTTTAGCCCACAGTTTCTGTTCTGTACAAATAACTTCTACCCCTGAGTTATAAGAATTATTTAGACAATATTTAAAAACAATTAACATGGGGCTTGGTATACAGAAAATATTCAACTAAAATTTAATTTAAAAACAAAAAACATAACCCACTCAAAGAAAAATTCTAAAGCCAAAATAAATAAACCAGTAAATTGCCATATTGACTTGATACAGTATACTGTGAAAAGTATCTTCTACAGAAAGATCTAAGAAAAACAAAAGATATGATTTGTGTTCTAGAGAGTTATACATAAAAATAGATTTTGAGTTGCCAGCTCTTTACTATTAGTCTGAAAGTAGGGAAAAGAAAAATAATAAAAGAAAATACAATTAAAAGAACTAGCTAGATTCCTATGTACTAATTATGGAAAGTCTATCATGAAATACTAAATTAATGTTATTTCCAATGAGATTTTAAGTAAAATTTGAAAAACAAAAAACTCCATGAAAAACAAACAACAGTGCTGACATAGACAAAATAATTATAAACAAATAAATAATTCAAAAAGATCCAAAATACTGAATTTTTTTGTAGTAATAAATAGCAAGTAAAAAAAAAATTCAGACCAAAATTGTAAAGCATATAAAACAGCTGAATGAAAACATATTTCAATTTCTTAAAAACTGTATATCTAATATGCCAAGGAAGTGAAATCTAGAGAGCAAAAAACCTGAGACATAAAATGTGCATTCACATTTGTTTTTTCCCTAACAGCATGTACCAGTTCAGATGGGAAAGTGAGCCACAGCTGATTTTGGTGGCCTGTATATCATGGGGAACAAAACTGACTATCCTGGGTCTATACAAGGTATAGAGCTTGATAAGCTATACTTAAGACAAATTCAGCTGAGACTCAAAGGGCTATATCTTCAGGTTAAGGATAAACCAGAAAAAAAACCCAGCTCTTCATTTTGTATACTCCAAAATGGCCGAGAACCACAATCCCTAATGTAAGTTTACATGAGTCATGGACCCACAGTACTCAAAGCATGTTTTTAAAATATATAAAATTCTCTCTAATTGAACCTCCTAGAACTCATAATTAGTCCTCCATTCTGATTTTAAACCTAATGACTAGCACCTAGGCATGAATGAGAAGCATCATACACATTACTAACAGAAATAAAATTACAGAAATTGGAAATTCTCCATCTAGATGATATGTTTATCATATTAAAGAAAAATTGGGGCATACTGGGGAATTGAATGAAGGGGCACTCCACCACTGAGTCACATCCCAGTCCTAGTTTGAAATTTATTTAGGAGACAGGGTCTCACTGAGTTATTTAGTGCCTTGCCATTGCTGAGGGTGACTTGACGTGATCCTCCTGTCCCAGCCTACTGTCTCAGCTGTTGGATGCTCACCATCCAACCTGGCTAAAGAAATTTTAAACTAAACCTTAAAATATTTTCAGGGAAAAATGAGTTATAAAGTGATACCACAATTTTAAAAAGAAGCAAACAAGTTGTAGAAATTAAAAAGTAACTCAAATTATTGATTCAATTGGTGAACTTAATAAATTAGGTGTGAGTTACAAAACTAAATGCATTATTCAATACTGATATAACTGAATAAATTATAAGTATTTCATGTATTTAAGTTATACCCAATTTTGAAAACTATTATAGAATTTTTTCAGTACCATTTCAGAAAGATTTCTAATAAATTAAGTATAGGAAATTCATCAGTTTCCTCTTAATTAATTTTAATTTTTCTAATTGCTCTATTTACTGACTTTTAGTACAAATGGAACCAACTGATTTGAATCAAGTAATTTACTTTCACTATAAGATCTACAAACCCCTAGAATTGTCCTTTTGTTCCAAACACAAGTAAATCCTTTTCTTTTATTTCCCCCATTTTATCTACAAAATAAGGCCCTGTCTTTTGAACTTTTTCCACAGAATGAGTACTTTCCATGCTCCTTTTACATATCAGAGCTGGGACTTCATTCCCTAGTTTAGAGATTGACCACTAAGACTGCTATTACTTTCACTTTATGAGAAAAAACTATGGGTCTCATTTTAATTTGAAAAAAGTTAGTGTTCAATGACTTTTACAACTAGTAAGTATGTGGCCAAGCAGCTTTCATGAAAAATATGAGCTGTATGGTCAAATCTTCACATGTGCTATTTTTCTGGAAAGGTTATTTTTCTCAGTAAAAGAGTTGCTCAACAGAAGGGAATGTCAACAGAATGAAAGGAAAATCATCTAAAGATGTATTTTTCTCCCTGATATCTGAATAGTGGTTCCCTAATGCATCTTTTGGCACATTTTACATGAAACTTAGTAATAATATAATTTGTCTATACAATTCCCCTAAGTTCACTGTATTCTTGAGCCCTGAGATGTATTTGTCCCCTTTCATATTGATGTATGTTATCCGTACCCCACTGTATATTCACTTAATGCTATCCTCATAAAATCTGCAGATTAAAAATCACTATTGCCATGAGGTATTTTCTTTTCAGGACTATAAAGAAAACATAATTCAGTAACTGTATTGGTTCAAGCTCTGAACATTAAAGAAGACAAAGTAGCTGAAAGTTTATTTCTGAAGTTATTTCTCATATCTGTTAATTAAATAGACAGCTTTCTTTAATGATGCTGTAAAATTATGTATTTTATTTGATGACATACCAGTCTAAATCTTGTGCTTCTTCAAATTCACTAGCTTTTCTTGGGTTTTCAGCTTTAAAATTGCCTTACGGTATGATTGCTTTATAGATTTTATCATGAGATAATAATCATGTTATTTTAATTCAAATGAAATCTTTTTCCAGATATATCCTATGTATCTGAAAGATCCCATATACTTCTTGAGAGGAAAAATAATCTAATGCCTATGATAATGGCTTGCTTAACTTCTCATTCAGAATTTAGAAGATGGTAAGTGAGTGAGATGGTAAAGACTTGACTACCTATAATATCTTGGAGAAGTAGCAAAAGAAATTTTAAAAACTGAGGTACATCAATAAAAACTAATTTTCCATTGAACCCAGAGACACACGTCTTATCTTATGCTACTTTGAAACACATAAATCAAAATCACAATACATCTGGAAGTGTACTTTAGCTAGTATCATGAAGTACATGCCCCAATTTTAAGGTGCAACTGGATTCAAAAGTTACACCTCATTAGGGATATCATAAATGACAGAATTAAAATTCCTGTGAATTTATGTGCTAACATTATATATAGAGAATTTTTTCCAGTTAATGTTAATCTTTAGTTGTTTAAATATTGATTGTCTACTGTATAAATCTTGGCCTTTTTCATACTAAATCAGGATTTCTCAACTTTGTCATTTTGGGTTTTGTATTCTTTGGAGGGCTGTCCCACACACTATAGAAGATTTAACAGCCCCTTTGACCTAATCCACTAAATGCTAATAATGTCTTAAAGGTGTGACAATCAAAAATCCATTTTGACATTACCAAATTGCCCCTGGGCAGCAGAACAGACTACCCTTGAAATCATTCCAATTAGAGCAAAGTCTTTTTCATCTGGGAATTATCTAAAGACATATAAAGTATTCATTTTTATTATTATAGATATTTCAACAGATGCAAGGTATATTTTTTGTTTGTTTTCTATGTATAATTAATTGCTAAAGTGTTAGGCAAATAGAAACCTTTAAATATGTTTTCATACTATTTGTGTAAAACTTCTTACATAGAGAAAGTACTTAATAGGGTTTACTTTTCTATCTCGATCATCATATTCTTTTGAGTGTATTCACAGAAAATCATTGTTTGATATACTCTTCCTTTTCTGTCCAAATGTGTATAATATTCCTCTTAAAAGTAAAAGTTGAAAGGTCAACTTCTCTTGGTACTCCTATATAATTGGAACTAGGAACTTATGACCTAATTTCATCCATCAAGTATTTGGCCAAGTAAACAAACATTGTTTATGATTTTTAAAAACTCATATTATGAAGTGTTTAACAGGATGATAAAAGTATCTTCAACATGTTGAACCAACAGTAAGGCTCTTACCTACAAGTTACATTTGGATCAGGGTTTCTTGAAAGTAGCAGCTCTACAAACTTAAAGATCTGTTCTTCAGAGCCACAAGCAGAACATGCAGTCATCAAAACAGTCTGTTTATGTAAAATAACCAAGCCAGAAAAAGTCCTTGTACTTTAGAAATTATATCTAATTGACTTCCTTACCTTTAAAATATTCTGTATATTTTTTGTACTCTCAAATTCTACAAAATCTCCTGAAATCTCACTCATAAGATTAAGTCACCAAAACATGAGATCAGGGATGGATTCCTTTCCTCTTCATATTATATGTAAAATGCACTTCTTAACTTACTTCCCCTATTCCCTTTCATCAAGACAATGAAGTGGTGAAGCACATGACTCTGCTATATTGCCTGAATATGAACAGTTTTTGGTAGATTAAAATTTTCCTTGTTCAACTTATGATTGGAAAATGAGCTGTACTCTCTGGTTCACTTCTTTACTTCTCACCCATCTGACAGCTCTTGAAATCTATTTTATAACCTCCCTAATAAAACTGATACAACAGCCATATTCATTATTTCCTTTTCAATCCTGGTCTACTTAATCTCTCTAAACTCACACTGTTCCCTGAAACTATTCTTCCCTTAGTTCCTATGATATCAATGGGGAAATGGGTAGACAGAAAAAAAGCAAAACCAATTTCTCAAGTAAGAACCCAGAAATTCAAAAGGTCACTATAGCCATAGTATATATTAGTGGTTCACTACAGACCATAAAATTCTACTCCCAGCTCTGTGACTAAAAACTGTGAGTTCAGTGATGTCTTAATATCTCATTAGATCTAAATTAAAAGTATGAAATTAATACCTACCCACTTTACCTGACTTGGGCTATCAGAAACATAAAAGCATTTATGTGTACAGTCTAAGAAATATGAAAGGTTTTAAAACTGTGAGTATTCCTCCAATTACAAGGAGAAGCAGAAAAAGAAGTTTTTGTGCAGAATATTTTCTATCCTTTCAAAAGTGCCATTCTTACATATATATTTCATTGAGTGATATTCTTAAACAACAAAATGAAAAACCTTTTTAAAAGTGAAACTAAGAGAAATTTTTAAAAATATATAAAAAAAAACAGGGAGGGTTTTACAAATACCTAATGTACATACAAAAAAAATGTGAAAGTTAACTCTAAAATAACACCTATACATTAATCATGAAGTGAATTCAACTACCTATTAAAAACAAGTTAAACCAGGTACACATGTGTATAATCCCAGTGACTTGCAGGTTGAGGCAAGAGGATCTCAAGTTTGAGGTCAACCTTGGAACCTAGGTGACACTTTGTCACAAAATAAAACAATATAAAGGAACAAGGATGTAGCTTAGTGGTAGAGCACTCTGGCTTTAATTTCCAGGACTGCAAAAAAAATAAAAAGTGATTTGCTAAATCAATAAAACAAGCTGGATTTGAAAATATATACTTTTTTTCTTTAAGAACATTCAAAGTACTATTGAGTGGAAATCATTTACTAACAAAAGTAGAAATAAATATATTAAATAAACTACTTTTGAAACAACTTTACATGATATAATTCAATGTTGAGTTTACAATTTCATAAACTGATTTTCAAGTACTTTTTCCAAAAATTCTCAGTCTTTTGATTTTTCAACACATTTTTCTTTAAAAATAGCCAAATCTACTGTAGAAGTTACAAGTACATAACTATATGCTATAAAGAAAACATATCTAGAATCTACCTTTGTGCAAGGAGTTTTTGAATTAGGTTTCTAATTTGATTATGCAGATTATTTATACAATTCAACTAATAGGTTATTTTCCAAACTGCTTTCACTTTTTTCTCCTTGCCTAATTGCTATTTGGGATTAAAAGAATCACAGCAGACATAACCAGTTAAGTTTTCTCAAACATCTTACCCTTGTCAAAGCTTGCATTAGCACCTCTGTCCAAAAGGAGCTGAACCATCTCTACATTGGCAATGCTAGCAGCATACATCAGAGGGGTCCATCCATATCAAAAGCTGGAATGTACACTAATGCCCGTCAACACAAAAACAATCTTTTAAAAGTCCCACCATCAAAAACAAAACAATAACAAAAAAAAATCCCTCACTGCAGTGTGTGTAACATATATACACATAGAGACATACAAAATATAGTTTATTCTATAAGAGGTTTTCTTGGTAATAATGGCCTTAGAAAAATAGTAATATTGTGACTGATAAGCTTGCTAACTTAAGTTTCACTATATGTGTTATGTTCTGAGACTTGATCTGAATATATCAATATAAGTATAAAATACTTTATAGTATAACAGGTTTTTCTATGCCACTTCTTTCTCTTAGGGAACAATTTTTCCTTCTTTGAAACAAAAATATTTTCCTTATTGAGATTAGCAAACTCTACTTAGGTTGAAGAGAGAGGTTGCCATTTAAATCTCTATCTCCTTGTAGAAAAGTTTTTGCCTAAATGTAATGGGTTGTGTTCATTGCCTTACTGTATCCTTAGCAAAAAATTTTGGCAGGCAGAACACAAAGTCAACTAAGATATTTAGAAAGACGGATATATCAACATTGATTGTGTTTTCATTAGAAAAGCAGCACAAGTCTCTTGAAACATGGAGTGCTTGTGAACTCAGAAGACAGTGTTCAGTTGACATTACCCCTTAACTCTCACCAGAATTCAGGAGCTCCTCCACTGAGGAAGTATTTCCAGTGGTCAATGCCTTCTTAAATGTTGCATTCTTTTCTTCTGTAAGCAATGGACTTTTTAATTTCTAAAGAAAGGCAGAAAGTTAACCCCGTGTTAATCCTGTTTCCGTTCCCAGGTTAGGAAACAGTGGCATCTGATGAGGACACAGCTGTCAGGGTCTGGTCCACAGGCACAACTTGTGCAGTGTCCATACCGAAAAGGAGGGGCAAGGACAGGTCTGAACCTGGGCGAGGAGTTGCCTGAGAGACATAGCAGTGCACCGTGAAAACCATATCTGGGGAATGGAAGGAAAAATGAGGGGTTTGCTTCAGCCCAAAAACCTGAACTTGGAAACCCTGGTGAAAAGAGAAACACCCCAAGGAGGTAAGAAGTTTCTGGGTGAGACCACGCCTTGGAAAACCGTACACACAAGACCCCGGCCCTACCTGGGAGAAACGGTGGAGTTACCCGATCTGCCAGCTGTCATACTAGCTCTAGCTACTTTCCTCTCCACCAGACACCACCACACCCTGAGCGGGCCCACTACAGCGTCTGCCACCATGCCCGCACAGCCGCTCTCCCCACACCCTGCACAGTGAGCGTAAGAGGTGCGTGTGCTCAGTGTGCAAGCACAGGGCTGCCCCCTAAGCGTGGCACGGGAACGCTGGGACCTAGGCCTCTGTGCAGGTGCATGGCTGAGTGCATACCTACTTCTCCAAGGCTCCTACTAACCTGAGAGAGCTTGAGGGGTGGCAACCCTGCGTGTCCTCCAGGCTAACAGGCTCCTGACCGGAACTTTTCATTCATTTTAGGTACTCTCCCGCCATCCTTATAGTGTATTTGTGAAGTATTTACTGGGGCAGAAATGCCCGGTTGTGGCAGAAACCGAAAAGACCAGGCTCTCCTGGTGGTCCACCATCCCCTCCATCACCCGTGGCCAGTCGTGCTGCTAACCGTGTGTCCTGGAGTCAGGACTCGCAGTGGTGGAGCAGCATGCATGCTCAAGATGCCATCAGACAGTGTGAGCCAAGAGGAGTCAGGAGGAGGACCCTCAAGGAATTCTTTACACTTGGAGTGATGTCAGAGTTAGACACTTTAGACCATGGGGACACTTGCCTGCTGTGAAATATAGATGTCCCAGAGGAAAACTCAGCCAAGAACTGGGGGTGCAGGGAGCAGTGGGTTCAAGGTGCTAGAAAGACTGCAAAGATTTAACCAAGCCAAGAGGAAGTAAATGATTCAAACCCCAGGATAATGCAGTATGATGGGCTGACTGATCTGGTTCCATGAGAATATTATAGGCCAGACTCTAAGGGAAATGACTAAACAGAATTCATTTTGCTCTGAGACTCTATGTTATGAAAGAAATAAGTTTCTCCCATGGGAACATCCCACCTCTGTACCCATCATCAGTTACTTAGCGTGACATGTTTAATAATATACAATGACAACTCCTATGTAGTAAAAAATTGCTCTCCTTTGATCTCTATTGCTCTTAACCAATGTACCATGTCAACGGTAATTGTGTGGATGTTAGCAACCATTCTTTAGTTTGTACCTAGGCAAGGGTCAGTTTGAACCTCTTCCCCCTCTGTCAATGATCTCATGATGTTAGTTTGTATCATAGCAACAGACACTTATGATTAATGTGATTTTTGGTGTAAGAACCCCTACAACCCTGTGGTCGGGACTGTTCTCCCAATAGCCATTTTTTTGGGGTATTGCATGAGACAGTCAGCCAGCTGGCTTAATAAAGACTCTCAAATTTGGACTTCTCAGTGGTGATCGGTCTGTTCTTAAGTTGTGCCCCATAACAGCAGTCCAAGGACAAGCTCAATTTTCAACATCTGACTTCTAGATGGAATGTTGGTAGCACATTACCTTTGCCACCACAGAAAAGTCGATTCATCAAGAAACAGAGCACATTCATATACCAAGATTATTTAAAAGGGAAGTAGCCATGCACCATTCTTCAAAAAGTGCTGAGCAGAAAATTTTTCCTTGAATATTCTTGGTTACTTATTTACTTCAGAGACTTTCAAAGGTAAGTACTTTTAAGTAAGTTATTTTGGGATCACATTTGTCTTTCTAAATGCATTTATTCAGTGCATGTTATGGATCAGTAGGTATAGCTAGGCCCAGCTAGGTTTGATAAGACAACATTAAAGACAAACCAAGTGGCCTCATGGAGCTCATATTTTAATGAGTAAAAGTATGCAAATAAATGAGACTTTCAGATAGTAAGGGCCCTGAAGGAAATAAATTAGTGTTGCTCAGGTTTTGAAATCAAATCACTTAGGTTGTTTCTGGTGGAATCATTAGTTGCAGCTGTAAGCCCCTGAGCAATTTACTTAGCTTCTATCTCTGTACCAGTTAACTTTTCTGTAAAATGGAGATGCCCATAATGTTCAACAAAAAGAGTTGTCAGGATTAAATTTAAGTAATGGGCTTGAACTATGGCCCATCTCAATGTGAGGTAAATAAATCTTAACTATTATATTGTAAGTTTAGATAAGGTACTTAAAGCCTGAACAGGGTCCAATATGACAAAAAGTTGTTAGTCATAAAACATGGGAGAGTAAAGCTTGACTGACAGTGGAGATGTCTAGGCAAGGCTGTAAGGCAGGAAAAAGTTGAGACCCAGGTACAGAACCATGGTGGATAAATGAGACCCCAAAAGGGCAAAGTTTAAGGATGTATTCACTAACAAATGAAATGAGGGCCCCCTTAAATCTCAGGCACTTTAATCCCTTTCATTGCTTGTAGAATCATTGAGAGGAGAATGGAAAATAAAAGGACTTTTCAGACATTAAGTAAGGAGTTTAGGTTTTACTGTTAAGAGCTTTTTAAAAATGAAATGTTTTTAAATTAAGGAAAGATGTATTCTGAAAAGTGTGTGTGTGTGTGTGTGTATGTATGTGTGTGTTTGTGTGAATTTAAAGATACTCATTTTGGAGATAAGTCTTTTAGTTTGAACAACTGGATAAGTAGTGATATCATTTATTATGATGAGGGAAGACTACAGAATAAATTTGAAGACATAATGAGCATCTCAAAATTAATTCAAAACCAAACAGAGAAGTGTAATTTTCAGGTGGGTGGTTAGAGGTAAGGAGCTTAGGAGAGCCTGTCTTGGAGAGCTGCATTTGGTAGTTATCCACATACAAGTAGTTTTATTAAACCTTGTGGCTTATCCAGCAAGAGCTTTTGTAAATAATGATTAGATTATTCTAGAATTTATATGGAAAATTGAAGGAACTAGAACATTTAAACAGTTCCAAAAAAGAAGAATGAAGTAAGTGGAATCGCTGCACTTGATTTCAAGATTTTCAGGACTTTGCGATATAGATCAATGGAACAGAATGGAGAACCTAGAAATGGCAACATGCAAGTACAGTGTAGCTAATTGGACAAAGATGTGAGATCAAGTTAATGCAGGAATGGTATAGTCATTTCAAAAAGTGGTGCTGGAGCAATTGAATATGCATATGTTAAAAATAAAAAAGAACCTCAACCTAACCTTTTACAATATTAACTTAAATGGGTCATAGATCTACATGAATGTTAATAACTACATTTTTCATAATTGCCAAAAGTAGAAAACAAATCAAATTTTCATCAACCGATGAATGGATAAACAAAATTGTTATAGCCATACCATCTGTATTAGTCTCCTAGAGCCACTGATACATATTATCACAAAATAATGTGGCTTATAAGTCAGATTTTTTTCTCTCATTGTTCTGGAAAGTTGAAGGGAGGGGTTGTCTACAAAATTTATATTGAATTATAATCAATAGGATTTTGTAATTAAATGTGAAGGCTGATGAGGTGAGAAGTTAAAGTAGATAATAAAATAACAAATAATAAAGAGAATAAAGAGGAGGAAACAGCATGAAGGTTTAAGGAACATTGATGTCCACATAAGTCTGGAGTTCCTCAGAGAGTCCTGGGCTATTGGTTAAACTTAAGAAATCATCTTCCTAAAAGGAAATGGCAAATTAAGGTAATAATTACCGAGAAAGAACAAAGATAAGGTTGGGGTCTGGGAATATATCCTTGGGTACCACCAAAGGAAAAGGAGCAAAACAAGGGACTTAAGAAATAGTAATCAAATTAGCAGAAGATAAGGGAAAGATCAGTTGTTCAAAAATTGCTCCAAATTATTACCCAAATAATAACAATAATGATGTTGGTATTTATTTGATAGTGCTTCCTATATTCCAGTTAGTGTTCTAATGATTTACTTATATTGTTAGTGAACTTCACAAAATTCTATGGAAGTAAATGCTATTTCAATTTAACAGAGGGAAATAAAGGCACACAGGGTTTAGTACTTCCATGTGTTCTGACACTTCTCTAAGTACTTTATATCCACAATTCATATAATTCTCACTATAGTTTTTAATATGCCATTGTCTCACCACTTTACTGATAAGGAAACTGAAGTACAGAAAGTTATATAAACTGTCCAAGAACACATAAGTAGGATAAACTGAATTCATACCAGGCTCTTTGCTCTCACATTGTGCTCAGATTTAACTAGGGAAATGGAATACCCACAAAGCACTTTCTCATTTGGGGATACTTGTGTCATTTGAATGATTCCTGCACTGTAAAGGGAAACACTCTTTTCCAAAGAAGTTTTAATCTTCTTACTAGAAAACCAGACTCAGAATAAACTATGATTCATTTACAGGTAAATCACAAGTTTATTTCTGGACAGATAAGTCATGGGTGATTTGGTTTTGTCTGAAAACATTTGGGAATTTCCCACTGGAATGGTTGGAAAACCACCTGCCCACTACAGGAAAGACTGCAGTATTCTATGTGGTTCTCTGATGACAGGAGCCTGGTAAAACAAAGGGGACAGGAAACCAGTGACACACCAGGAGTAACTGTTACTCAAATTTAGGCTTTTCCAGTTCTTGTGTTTTTTTACAACTTTTAAGCTTTGACTAAGACATTAATGATGATTAGCCAATACAGTTTATTTTGCCATAATAAATGATGATGCTATATTTCATGAGAACTTGTCTTGCTGTCAGTATTATCACATTTTCATAATTCTTATTTTTTTATGGGACTATGTGTGGTATTATTTGTAAAAATTTGAAAATATTCTATTGAGATCCTAAAATCTTAATCTGGTCTGAGTTCCAGTTGGGTTAACTCTCTCATTGGAGATAATTTTGCATGCATAAAATGGCAAAAAAATTTTCAATTTATGTTCACAAGACAATTAAGGTGAAAGATAAACTGTATCTTTTTATTATACAGCATTAGTTGAGGCCGTGAATACTTACTGTGGGCCTACTGTATTTTCTAGGCATCAGGGGAGAAGTTGTAAGATAGGCAGACAAGATCTTTGACCTCAGAATATTTATAGTCTAGCCAGAATCAAATGAATAAGTATATTTAATATCAGGGGAAATTTTCTATTAAGAAAAATTAGCCAGGTAAAGAGGATAAAAGGTAATCGAGGCAAATGGAAGTTTAAAATAGGAATTTCAGGGAAGTCCTCTCTGAAGTGTTATTCTTAGTGTGATGGGAAGTGGCAGGGATCTTGTCGCGTCCCCTCTGCCCGCAGAGAGAGACACGGCAAACGTCTGAAGCTTTGGAAGTTTATTGTGCACAATTTCTTTCCTACGCTTCTCTTACCCCTAGCTTCTGCGCACTCTCAGCTTCCCTTTTCCCAGCTCCTTCCACTCCCGCGTACTCCCTCCTTCCAGCTCCGCTCCCGCTGCTGCCGCGGCCGCCGTCTCCGCCGTCGCCGCCGCCGTCGCCGCAGCTTCTTCCGTCCCTTCCTCAGCTTCTCCCCCTACTCTCCCACCCACCAGGCTTATATACACTTCAGTCAATCAGGGGAGAGTACACAAGATAAACGCGGACAGCTGCAGGCACAGGACAGGTGCACGAGGGGGGGGCATGCTCTAGTCACATCGTTAACTAGCCAATTATTGGAATTCGCTGGTTGTTTACTGTATAGCTGGCCGCCTCTGGCTCAGCGTCAGGCGCCATCTTGACCACGCCCGAGGCTGGGGTTCCCGGGAAACCCCACAGATCCCCCTTCTTTAATATTAAACTAAGGCTCGGGACCGTGTCTGTCTTAGGCTGAGTGGTCAGCATATGTCCTTACCCGTCATCAGAGCCTGCAGAGCATGCTGCAGCTCCTGTCTTAGGTTGGTACACAGCCACCTCCTTCATTACCCGTCCTTGACTACCGATCCAGCATCAAGAGCCATACTAATGGGGGGCTGTCAGCTTTTAGGGCGGTCATGGCCTGATGAAAAATAATTTGATCTCTCTATTGGCTAGCTTGCAGATGCATGCCAAAACGAATGAAGAGAAGAAGGCCAAGGCAGAGGAGTACCACCATAGCTCCTAAGCTTGCCCACTGTTTGACAAATCTATAAGCAGAAGAGGAACCTTATAGCCATATCAAATACAGAAACAATATACATCCCAATAGAGTTACAATATGGGTAACACAAAGCAGCTCTCAGGGAATAAACGCATCCCAGCCCCAAAAGTTCTTGCAAAGCATCCACTTGTTCTTATAATGAGTCCATTCTCTGATAGAGTCTCTATGATCTGTAAAGCTGCAACTGCATTCTCGGCCGAATGATCGTTGTTGTGGTTGTGTCAATGCTGCTACTGCAAGGACTGTGGTGGCAGTGATCACGGCTGTTGCAGTGTCAAAGCCTCTCCTGCTTCTTGATAATAGCACTGGCAATTCTATATCTGCAACAGAAACTAGGACTGGTAGGAAGATAGAAATGTGCAAATTGCACAGATGGCAAAAGAACCATTCCAGTACTGTGAGAGATAGGACACAGTCAATGAACAGTTAAGAGGTGTTATTAGAAATGTTAGTTGGTAGAAACATAAAAAAGAGAAAATACACAAGCTGACGTAGGAGGAAAAGCAATATCACAGCTAGGGTCAGCAGAACAAGTTGCTCTACTCTGGATCTGATTTGTAGCATGATTCCAACGGCAAAGTGCAGAAATTTCTCCTGTTAAAGCAAAGAAGGGCTAGAAATATCCTTGTCACCAAAAACAGCACGACCTGAAAAATCATCAGTAGAATTGACAGACTTGTAGAGAAATTGGTGAAAAACAAGAAAAGGAAGGATAAAAAATATGTTAGTCAGAAATGAAAAATATGGCCAGGCTAACAATGGCCCATAGGTTCCGGGTTTGCCTTTCCGTCTGAGTTTCTGTTATTGGAGGAAGGCTCAGACTTGCCATTGTGAGGAGGAGCAGCATCATTTGCATGCTGTAAAACTCTGATTAGCCTTTCTGGAATCCAGACTGGAGTCAGTTGATCCTGTGGGAAAATACAAACAGACCCTCGGACCCAACGAAGGACTGGATCCGGTCCTTTCCAACAACCTGTCAGGATATCTTTCCATTTTGCCCATACTTGAGGAGTATTATGGGGATTATAATGTCGACCAGCTGCAGAATGGCCGTCCCTATCCAGAGTTAAGAAATTTAGAATGAAAAGAACTAAATTAAGTTTATCTTTAGGAGACTTGTAGGAGGCTCCTATTCCCCCTTTTTGTTTATTTAGACAATTTTTTAAAGTAAGATGTGCTCTTTCCACAATGCCCTGTCCCTGAGGATTATAGGGGATGCCAGTGACTGATTGGATGTTAAATGTTTGTAAAAACAACCGAAAGCTTTTGGAAGTATAAGCAGGACCATTATCTGTTTTAATGACTTTAGGTATGCCCCAGTCAGCAAACGCTTGTAGGCAATGTTGAATGACATCTTTTACCTTTTCTCCAGAATGAGCGGAAGCCATAATGACCCCTGAAGCAGTGTCTACTGACACATGTACATACTTAACAGTACCAAATTCAGGAATATGGGTTACATCCATCTGCCAAATATGGCCAGGCAGCAGTCCCCTGGGGTTAATTCCAAAGGATTGTACTGGGATTAAAGGAGCACAATGTTGACAATTTTTTACTATTTGTCGAGCCATACATTTAGATATAGGAAATTTTCTGCTCAAAGTAGTGGAATTTACATGAAATTTTTCATGAAAGAGTTTTGCCTGTTCCTCCATGGAAAAAACAAAAATTGATTTGGTGGCCATATCTACCAAGTCATTAGCATTGGCCAAAGGTCCTGGTAAATTAGAATGAGCTCTAATATGTCCTACATAGAATAGATGTTTACGCTGTAGGATAAGGTTTTGTAGCGTAGTAAAGTAAGAAGCTACCGTGGACATGGAAGAAATATGGGGTACCGTTTCAAGAACCTGTAAAGCGTTAACGATATATAAGCTATCAGATAGAAGATTGAATGGCTGATTATCTGCCAATTTAAAGGCTAATATTACAGCTGCAAGTTCAGTAACCTGTGCGAAGTTGGGTGGAACTATTATGGTGTGAAGTTGTTTACCGATAAGTACTGCACCTACTCCATTTTTGGAGCCATCAGTAAAAATGGTTACACAGTCTTTAAGAGGCTGGACACTAGTCACTTTTGGAAAAACTATGGGAGTATTTTTACAGAATTGAATCCAGGGATGTTGGGGATAATGGTTATCGAACTGAGCTGAAGTGGTACAATATAATACTGACCAATCATCATCATTATTAATTAACCATTTAATTTGCTGAGTGGAATAAGGAGTTATAATAATAGACGGATGATTCCAAAAACAGTAATGCAAGATTCTATTCCCTTGAATATTACCTGAGCAATAGCTTGGGGATATGATTGCAATGTTTTAGCCGGAGAGCTAGGGAGATTTATACTTTGCAGAGGTCCTCCTTGCCAAACTATGCCAAAAGGGGTATGTTTCTCCGAGATTATGATTAAACTTAATGGTTGAGTAGGATCACAACGATCAACGTAACACTGCTGAAGTCTATTCTCTACTAGCTGTAAGGATATCCGTGCTTCAGGAGTAAGTTTCCTAGGGGAGTTCAAGTCAGGATTACCTTTTAATATATCAAATAAAGGTTTTAATTCCCCTGTGGATAATTTTAAATAGGATCTGATCCAGTCAATGTCACCTAAGAGTTTCTGAAAATCGTTTAAGGTATTCAATTGATCTGTTCTGATGGTCAACCTTATTGGTCTGACTGTAGTAGCAGTGAGCCTTGTACCCAGATATTCTTGGATCTCCTCTAATTGTAATTTTTCAGGGGCTATCGTTAATCCTCTCTTTTCTAATGCTTGAGTCATAAATTGTAATGCTTCTAACAAAACTTCTTTTTCTGGATGGCAAATAAGTATGTCGTCCATATAGTGATAAATCAACAATCTCTTAAACTTTTGTCTAGTAGTTGTTAACGCTTTATCTACGTATATTTGACATATAGTAGGACTGTTAGCCATACCTTGAGGCAACACAGTCCATTCGAATCTCTGGTCAGGCTGAGTATGATTAAGAGAGGGCAAAGTAAAGGCAAATCTCCAACAATCATTTTTGTGTAAGGGTATAGAGAAAAAGCAATCTTTTAAATCCAGAATAATAGTAGGCCAATTTTTTGGTAGTGCAGTGACAAGAGGGAGTCCACATTGGACGGGTCCCATAGGGTACATTTGTTCGTTTATGGCTCTTAAATCATGTAATAACCTCCATTTTCCTGATTTTTTCTTTGTTAAGAATATTGGAGTATTCCAAGGAGAGGTAGAATGTTGTAAATGACCTGCTTGTACCTGCTCTTGTACTAACTTATGAGCTGCCTCTAGCTTTTCTTTTGTTAGGGGCCACTGTGGAATCCAGCGAGGCTTATCATCTTTCCATATTATAGGGATTGATGGTTTATCAGTGGCCCCTAGGAAAAACCCAATCCATGAGAATCATTTTTTGGTGGGGGTAAAGGCAGTGGTTGGGTAGATCCTTGGCTATGTCTTCCTAATCCTTTTTTATCATCATAATCCATATTTTGTAACATATTTCTTACAGGAGTCCCTTGGTAAATCTGATCAGTGGTGAGTTTCATATCCATTTGCTGCAGGACATCTCGTCCCCATAGGCTAATAGGAACATTACAGACATATGGTTGAAAGATTCCTGTGTGTCCCTCTGTATCTTTCCATGATAATGAGGAAGCACTTTGATTGGGGCTCTCTGCTACTCCTAAGCCTCTCAAGCTCTGAGCTGCTGTGATCAATGGCCAGTGCTTTGGCCAGACCATTGCGCTGATAATACTTTTGTCTGCTCCCGTATCTAATAAACCTGTAAATTCCATATTTCCCACTTTTAATTTTAGGAGGGGCCTCTGTTCCATATCCATAGTAAGGTTTATTAAAGTGGTTCCTGTTGATCCAAACCCTCCTTGTCTTTTATTTGTATTTTCACTGGGCCACAAGGAATGTCGACTGGGCAATATAAGCATTTGTGCAATGCGATCCCCTGGAGAGATGACCGTAATTCCTTTTGGTGAAGAGACTAAGGCTTTTATTTGTCCAGTGAAATCAGGATCAATAACCCCTGGGTGTACTATAAGTCGTTTTAGTGTTGAGGAACCTCTACCTAGTAATAGCCCTACACTGTTCTGTGGGATTTTTCCATGCCAGTCGGTATCAACCATCTGCACCCCCATATCTGGGGTTAGTATGAGTCTGGAGGTGGCACAGATGTACAATCCTGCACTCCCTGAGGTGGCCCTGCGCTCCCCTTCTCTGTGGGAGGATACCACCGTCGGGGAACTTGTTGAATTACCCCGTATATTTGTTGCGGGCCCCGGGGAGGGCCCTGTCTCCCGTTTTTTTGAAGTTTAGGATTTAAACCTAAAAAATTACCTTCCCTATCTCTAATAGGCTGACAGGCACTGCTCCAATGATTTCCCTTTCTGCATCTTGGACATAGCCCTGGGGCATAAGGTGTAACAGATTTTACTATAGTTATTTCTTATCTTTTGTTAGGGCATTATCTCCTTGCTGCTGATTTTGTACATCTATTGAAACGTATTGGTCTTCTCCTATTAACATTTCTATCGGGAAACCTTGCCACTATGTTTCTGCAAGCAGTTTCAACAGCTGAACTCTCCAATTAGCCATTGTTCTCCAAATAACACTGCTCTGCATAGCTGTCTCCAAGTCTTAACTGCCTCTTTAAAGTCTTTCTAATGATTGATGGTATCTCCATTTGCTTCTCAAATATGGGCAGGTTTTACAAATTTTGAAGCTCTTTCTATCAGGCTTAGGTTTCTCCTACCTTTTCCCCTTGTTCTTAAGTTTTCACTACCACTTGGTTATTTCTTTTGGGGGTTCTTTGTGTTAGACTTAGTTCCCTTTTTTCCCTTGTTCTTAGATTTTTTGAGCAATTATTTTCTAGGTCACCACCACTCAATCTTTCCTCACTTTATTCTCTTTAAGCGTTCTTTTCTGTTACTATTAGACCCTGTTCATGAAGATCCCCCTTGTGGCACACTAAGCGGCTTTTCTTTACTTTAGCTGTTTTTTTTTTTTTTTCTCAATGGCGTCCCATTATTTTTCAATGGTTCCCTGAGGGGTTGCCGCACCCAGACCCCATTGCTACTAATCTGAATAGCTTTAGTTATGGCAATTACAATAACAGTGACCTAGCTGCCAGGAGCAAGGAGATTGCTGAAGGGAAAACTATCAAGTGCGCATTAAAATTTTTATAGCGGCTTTTCACGTAGGACCGCTTCAAACGTGTTTCTACTTTCACTTTAATTAGACCGCGTTCCACGCGCCAGGACCGCTAATGGCGTGTCCCGATACCGGACCACCTTCCGTGTGTCCTTATTTTTATTTTAATTGGACCGCATTCCGCGTGCCCCCAGGACCGCTGATAGCGTGTCCTGATACCCTTTAACTGGACCGCATTCCGCGTATCCGGATAGTCGCTATACCGCGAACGTCGAGGCGCCTCTCCTTTACCTGTTTACCTTTTTTGACTTCTTTACCTGTTTACCTTTTTTGACTTCTTTACCTGTTTACCTTTTTTGACTTCTTTATAACCGGTTTAGCTTGTTAAAAAAAAAATTTTAAGGTATCTTACCTTGTCCCTTTTATAGTCCCGGGTTTCGGCACCAGCTGTCGCGTCCCCTCTGCCCGCAGAGAGAGACACGGCAAACGTCTGAAGCTTTGGAAGTTTATTGTGCACAATTTCTTTCCTACGCTTCTCTTACCCCTAGCTTCTGCGCACTCTCAGCTTCCCTTTTCCCAGCTCCTTCCACTCCCGCGTACTCCCTCCTTCCAGCTCCGCTCCCGCTGCTGCCGCGGCCGCCGTCTCCGCCGTCGCCGCCGTCGCCGCCGCCGTCGCCGCAGCTTCTTCCATCCCTTCCTCAGCTTCTCCCCCTACTCTCCCACCCACCAGGCTTATATACACTTCAGTCAATCAGGGGAGAGTACACAAGATAAACGCAGACAGCTGCAGGCACAGGACGGGTGCACGAGGGGGGGGCATGCTCTAGTCACATCGTTAACTAGCCAATTATTGGAATTCGCTGGTTGTTTACTGTATAGCTGGCCGCCTCTGGCTCAGCGTCAGGCGCCATCTTGACCGCCCGAGGCTGGGGTTCCCGGGAAACCCCACAGATCTGATTTACCATTATAAAAAAATCACTGGCTCCAAGGAGGAAAGGGTATACATATAGAAGCATACCAGTCACATGAATTAGTGAATATAAAGAAAGATTTCAGGAGTTGGATGTAGGGCAGTTCCAAGTTTTTATTAAGTTTTATTAAATTTTATTTAAAAATATAAAAAATACTTAGAATTTTGAAGTTAAGGTACTAATACAGGAGTGAATTCTTTTATGAATTCTTATATGTTTCTTTCAGGAAAAAGATGAGAATATAACCCAAATCCTTAAAGTAGAAAATATTCACCTGGAAATTATGAAAATGGATGTTGGTTAAGAAGAATCAAGTAGTTCCAGTATGAAGAATCAAATTAATAAAAATGTTTGTTATATGTTTGTTTCTTCAACAGCACATAAGAATGTCTAATAAGTTAGAAGTAAGATGATAGAGAAAGAGAGGTCAGAATGACATCAAAATTATAGACCTGGATAATTTGGAGAATGATGGTGTTTACCTCAATGGTGAAAAATGAATATAATGGCAGATTTGAATGTGTGTGCACAGGATAAGTTGGGCATTGAAATTAAGAGTACCAATTGAGATCTGGGTGCAGTGGCACATGCCTGTAATCCCAGTGACTCAGGAGGCTGAGGCAGGAGAATCTCGTATTCAAAGCCAGTTTCAGGAAAAGTGAGGGGCTAAGCAATTCAGTGAGACTATGTCTCTAAATAGCACAAAATAGGGCTGGGGATATGGACTCAGTGGTCAAGTGCCCCTGAATTTAATCCCTGGTCACCCCTCCATAAAAACAGAGTGTTAATTAAACTAAAATGAATATTAAATAGAAAGGTAGATACAGATTCACAATTTGAATGAATCATTTCCTGGGATGTTTCTTTGATTTTTGTTTTTTTAATTAACTAGGAAATTTACTTTTTTTTAATTAACTAGAAAATTTACTTATGTATTTCACTTCTGAAGGCAATCTTCTTACACATTTACTGTCTGTAGAACTTTATTTCATGTTATCTATTATTTTCTTTCTAGATTTTAATGTATCCCCTGCTGCTTTGTAGACAGATATTATAGAAGACAGTTCTTAAGAGTATATTAACCTTCATTCAAACACAATATTATTAATTGTAGACACTGAGAAATATAAATGGCTTATAAAAACAGAGGCATTCTTGTATTGAAAAACATTGCAAAAATTTGCAAGTTTAAAAACTGGATTAAAAAGCAACTAATGATAAAATCCTATAACATTATTTCCAGAACTTTCTTGAATACAGGACACTTGAAAATTAGTAATATATTGATGAACACCAAGGAGAACTCAACAGATATATTTGGCTCTTGAATCAGGGTAGGTACCAAAATATGGGCTTTTAGATAAATTATTTGCTACAATAAATCAATCATGTGTTTACAATGTATTCTAAATAATATAGCTGTTGGAAATTATAAGACAAGATACCAAACAAATATATATCACAGATTAATGAATAAAATTACTACCTTACAATATTTTATTAACTGAAAAATGCAATTGTTCCTCTGTATCTCTGGATTCTGTATGTGCAGATTCAACCAATTGAAGATAGAAATTTAAATTGTAAAAATTGCTTCTGTGCTTAATATTTATAGTCTTTTCTCCTTGTCATTTTTCCCCCAAAAATATGATATAGCACTTATTTGTATGGTATTATTATTGTACTAGATGCTATAAGTAATTTAGAGAAGATATAAAGTATAGGGGAGGGTGCTCATTGGTTTTATGCAAACATTCTGCCATTTTTTTTTCATGAAGGACTTGAGCATTCACAAATATTGGATCCAGGAAATCTTGTAACCTATTCTCCTTAT
The DNA here is from genome assembly GCF_902686445.1 of Sciurus carolinensis. Taxonomy (NCBI): domain Eukaryota; kingdom Metazoa; phylum Chordata; class Mammalia; order Rodentia; family Sciuridae; genus Sciurus; species Sciurus carolinensis. The sequence goes on from NW_025920104.1 coordinate 2,263,394, forward strand.
ATACCAAGAGACAGCTACAATACTTAGAGCTGAAACTCATTTAGCATTTACAATGGCTAGAGACTATTCCAAGCATTTTATATATACTAACCTTGTATCAGTTAGGAATACTTTTAGCTGCAGGTGAAAATATGCATTAATATTCACTTAAATGATTTATTTTTTCATGTTAAAATAGTCTGATAGCTCATATTCATTCAGTTTACAAAAATTTCTCACTGCATCTCCTCCATTCTTTTTGCCTTATCCTTTTTGTTGAAAGATGTATCTCTCAATCTCAAGTCATATGTTTGTGTTAAAGATAAGAAAAAGGAATAAAAGAGGGTCCCAGCTACATCTGTCCCCTCTTATCAGGGAAACCAAACCTCTCTTATAAACTTCAATAGGTGTCTGTGTTGGTCTCCTTCACTGGCATTATTACCTAGTACCCAAATAGTGAGAGGGGTTGTGAAACCATTAATCACACTATTTGAGCTTTTATAGTGGAATAGACTGGGAATGGGTCTTGGATTTGACAGCCAACAGTGACTGCCCTGAGTCCATGCAGTCCTTTTGAAAAGCCTATCAGATGGGTAATTTTATCACCATTTTATAAATGATAAACTAAGAAAGATAAATTTAAATATTAGATCCAATTCACAAAACTAAATAATATAGAGTTGGAAATCAACTCAGATAGTCTGCCTCCAGAATCTACCTTGTTCTTAGCCAATCTACTATGGAGTGGAAAAAAATCCATAGACATAACATTGTATCTTCTTCTGTGAGTGATCTTACATATTGTTTCTTAATATTCTCATGAATGTTTTTTATAACAGACAATATATCACCTAAGGGTAAAATTAAATAAATGTGTGCTATTACTCTTATGATATCTAAAACAATAAATGACTTAACTAACTCAAATTTGTAAAATCACTCTTTCCATGAATTGTAAGAATTTTCACACCTCATATCTGAGATTTTCTTATAAATCCTGTGAGAAACAGAGAGGTAGATGTGATTGCAATGGATAATTGGGAATACTAGGTCAAGGTTGTGTCAAAGAGATCTGGGAATTCAATTCAGATTTACACAGAGGCAGGCCCTTCTTACTTGATTAGATATCTGCCAAGGTAGAAGTCTTTTCATGAGAATGATTTTTACAAATTCATTTTTAGCTGGTACATAAAAACAGGAAAATTTAACATGTGAATGTGTATCCTTGTAATTTTTGATACACATGCACATTGTATAATGTTTAAATCAGGTTAAACATTTCTAACTCCTCACATGCCTGTGATTTCTTTATAGTGAAATCTTTAAAAATTCTATGCTTTTGAAATGTACAGTACAATATTGTGATCTACAATCACCGTACTGTGCAATGTAGTGTACCAAAACTTCTTATTGATATCTAACTGTAATACCCACTGATTTAGCTCTTTTCATTGACACAAACTCCCCAACCTCTGGTAAACATTTTACTCCAAACTTCTATGAGATCAATTATTTTTAGGTTCCATGTATGAATGAGATTATGCAGTGCTTGCCTTTCTGTACCCAGTTATTTCATTTAATATAATAAAAAATAATATTTCATGTTTGAAAATGACAGGATTTATTATTTTTATGGTCAAACAGTATTCCATTGAGTATATGTCCTGCATTTTCCTTATCTATTCACCAGCTGATGATGAACACTTAGATTGTTTCCATCTCTTGGATACTGTGAATAACATTAGCAATGAAAGTGAGACTATTGAGGTCTCTTTTGCATAATAATTTCCTTTCCTTTGGGTACATACCCAGTAGTGGGATTGCTGAATCTTATGGTAGTTCTGTTTTAAATTTTTCAAGGAACTTCTAGACTAATTTACATCACCACCAATAGTGTGCAAGGGTTCTCTCTATATCCTTTATTATGATTTTAAGAAAAATTGAAACCAGTGTCACATTTTAAAATTTCCTTACATCTATAACAGAAGATTAAAAATTTTTTAAAGTAAGCATTTAAATGTTTCTCAACAATTTCTTAATGGTAGTCTTTGAGATACCACATTTGATGAGAATGAATTTCATTAAATCCTTAAAATTTTGTAACACAATGGGAAGAGGTGGTGAGGCAAGACACAGCATTTCCATACCTTTACTTTAGAAAATAAAACTGAGTAATTGTATATTCTGTGTTGAAAATAAGCTATAGACTCTGTTGTTATTGCCTGAAAGAAATCAAAACCTTACTGACATAATTCATGTCAATTATTTTGAATATTCAAATGAATCTTTTGTTTCTTGTAATAAAATTAAGTTTATATTACTCTTCACATTGTAATAGGCAACATCAATTTTTTGTTTCTACAATGTTTTGTAAATACACAAATTTAAGATAATTTTTTCTGTCTCAATGAATTCTCATGTATGTATACCATAATATCAAAATAACTCTAGAGCTCTCAGTTTTCAGTGTTCCAAGGATATGGAAGATATCAATTTCACTGCCAGGAAATGTTTATAATACATTTGTTTTGGATTTGGGAGTAACTGAGGATTGAATCCAGGGACATTTAACCACTGAGCTATATTTGCAACTCTTTTTTGTATCTTTATAGAGACAGGGAATCTCTGAGTTGCTTAGGGCTTCATAAGTTGCTGAGACTGGCTTTGAACTTGTGAGTCATTTGTGTTTCACTCCCTGATAGATCTTAGTACCCTTGAGTAGAGCTTCAGGAATTTGACTGAAGTTGATTTCAATTATAAATGTCTCTTCTGAGCCTTTACTTATTCTTTTAAGCTAGTCAAACATGTAGCATTAATATGAATGAGTAAGCAGTAGTTCCTAAGGAACTAGCGTTATTCTCTTTTAGCTCACTCTTACCATCACTCCTCCTTAATATTACTGGGCTTGTGTCTTGTGCATCAACTGCCTTGCCCACACCCTGGCTCAATCACCTCATGTATACCACCATTTTTTTCTTCCCATTCTATTACTTATGTTAAGTAATGGAACTTCAGCCAGTAATTCTCTACTTTCGAGACCAGGCTACTGCTCCCATAGGAATTGTGGCACTTTTCCAACCACTTGGGCTTAGTCACTGAAGTTCATCCCTGTGTTTCTAGAGACTTAGCAATTGCATTGATATCTAAAGTGGGCAAGAATGTCTTTACTGTGTAATAGTTTGTTGGTCAGGGTCCCAAAAATATTTACTTACTTGTGAAACTTTGCCAAGCATTATGTCTTATTGAAAGAAAACATACCATTCTTTTTATCATTCCTTCCTTCTTGTCCACTTTGGATAATTTAAAGCAGCTACTGATTGAACACTTTATCATCAGCTCAAGTGCTATATATGCATTATTACCTTTTATACACTTGAAAGAACTTTAAGCAATGAGGGTAATTCTCAGTTTTATGGATAAGTCACCCAAGAGAGAACAGCTTAAATATTTGCCAAGTGTCTCATGACTAATAGCTACAGGGTGGGATTCAAAACCAGGGCAATTGGACCCTGTAGTAGATGTTGATGTGCAACTAGCTCCATTTTATTCTGCTGGCAATTCCATCCTCCAGGTGACATGACTGTTGGGTGATAACTCAGAGAATTTCTCTACTCTGAGACTATGATTTCTCCTGTTTTTCCCAATTGTCTTACCAATGATTGAACAATAGGGGCTTGCAAAGGGATGACCACTTGACTCAGGTGGGGATGATCCTGTGGTGCAATTTGTGCTCAAGGGCTTTACTTTGGGATCAAATTAAAACCAATATCTAACTGAGCAACTTACTTGCTTCTGCTGACCTGTCCTACTTATCTTCTTTTGGGAGAGCAGAAAATAAAACTCTTGGACAAAAAAATCATCTCAGGTTTTCCTATGGAATATGACCTATGTAGACTCCCAATTTCATTTTTTAACCACTTGAATACTTTGCCTTCTTTTTTCATTGAACCAAGGTTTACTCTATTCACTCTTTACTTATGCTACATTTCCTCAATTGTTCATGTCAGTGAACAGTATGATAAGGTGAATCCTAATGATGACTGCATCTCCTGATCAGCATCATTTGACCTTATGCTACACTCTTTTCACTGAGAGATTTTTAACATTGAGCATGTATAAATTTTTGTAATCAATGATAGAATCTGCTGGTCCAAGGATATTCAGTGAAAATTTAATAATATATTCCTCTGAAAATAATTAGGTTTAATATTTAGCATTTTTGATAATAAAATTATATCACTAGAAACAAAATTCAAATACTTTTTGGTGATAGAAAACTAGGTTCCATGCAATACTATATATTTTCTCTATTACAGAGTACTAAGGGTCTTGCCTCTAGTATATAGATTTGTTAAGCAAATTACTTGTACATTCAGAATTTTAAAAGTATATAGAAATAAGAATATAATATAGAATGCCTGTCCAGGAATTGGAAACACCAAAATTAAGAAAAAAATTGATCTGCCTAGGTGGTGTTCACAAAGGATTTAATTTTTTCAAGCACAGATCAATATACTACCATTGACTGAAAATGGTACACCTTATCATGACAAATAACTTCTGTGTAATCGATTCAATAAGCATTTTGGTGCAGGTCCTTGTTCACTGCAGATTGTACATTTTTACTTCAAAATCAGGGAAGCAGGTAGAATTTGTAATGAAAGGGGTAATTGTTGAATATTTAAGCACACATAATCTACATGGGAATAAACAGTATGATTTCTATAATGGGAAATCATGGCAACTAATCAACAGGAATTCAAGAAATGATAAATAACTATCTGAAAGAGAGGAACAAGTAGATGTAACTTGTTAACATTAGCAAAAATACCTTTGATAAAGTTTTCCTTTCCTCTGCTGTGCTCCACCAACCCCACATGCAACCCCAAACACATGTGCATGTGTGTGCATAAAGCACACACATACACACACATACACACACACACACACAGACATGCACACAAGAAGTTATACCTTAGAAAGATAAATTAACTACAGGATGGGGAAAAGGGGAAAAGTTTTGTTTTATTGAGGAATTGACTTATAAACCACACAGAGTTGGAACAGTTACTTATTAAAAAGAAGGTTGTACTTGACTTCCACAGCAAAAAGTACTTATCTGAACCAGAATTTTTATAGACTGAGTACTTACATTAGATCTCTGAGTTTTCAATCATATTATACAAATAATTTTTGTCTATGAAAAAAGTTATCAAAAAGGTTTTTAATGTCTGAAATGCTGCAAGTGAGAATTGAGAGTTGAACTTTGGTATGGCTAAGCATAAGATAGATTATATGACTACAAAAAATCAAAAAATGATGACTTACATTTAAATTATTTTAAATTTTTTTGAGGTAAGAATACATAACACAAAATTTTCCATTTTAACTCTTTCAGGGACATTAAGTACATTGCAGTGGCATTGAGTACCTTCACAATGTTGTTCCATCATCCCCATCATGAATTTCCAAAAATTTTTTAGTTTTCCAAACAGAAACTCTGAATCCACTTAAAAATATCACCCCACTCCTCTGCCTGCAAGCTCTTGGTGACCTTTATTATTTCCTATTTTAATTACCTCCTAAAAATAAAATTATGAAACAGTTGTCCTTTTGTATCTGGCTTATTTCATTTACCAAAGTTTTATAAGTTAATTCATGTTATAGCATGTATTGGAACTTTATTCCTTGTCATGGGTAAATAATATTTTATTATATGTAATTGTAAAAAAAAAAGGAAGCATATACCATCAGACATGCACTATGCTGAGTATTTGGTGGGCAATATCTCATAATCTTCATAGAAACTAATATAGGAGATATTATTATCTCCAGTTTATAGATTAGAACACTGAGGTCTAGAAAGTTTACGTAGCATGCTTGAGTAAGTGGTATAATTGGAATTTGAACTAGGTCTATCTTTAGTGTCCACTTGTTTAGGCATCACAGTATAATTTCACATTAGTGATCATGTCCTCTTTTGAAACACTAATATAGTTTTGAAACCTGAACTTGATAAAGTACACAAAACTAGAATAGAAGGTGTAGAGAATGGCATGTTAGAGTAAACAAGAATTGAAGGATTTTGCTGCTGTCATGTTATCAATAAATATTTTTTTCTTTTGAATAAATGAAGGAACAAAGGAACAAAGATTGGATTTAAATCTTGAAGGCTATGTTTAGGATAAACAAAACCATATTTGACAAATCTTGGCCTATGAAATGTAGAGATCTTTCCATAAAGAGTTTCAATCAGAAAACTTATGACAAAAGGAATTGTTATATTATTCTAAAAGTAGAGATCATATGGAGTCCAAATAGAAAGTTATAAATAAGAGTTTATTCATGTATTTTATTAAGAGACAAATAATCATATTATGGGAGTTCATCCCTGAAAGTTTAGTTGCCAAGACTAATAGGCAACTAGACATTTCATGAGCTATAACCACACCTTTAAATTCAGATAAACTGGCATAAAGGTTACACAAAAGGCTATCAGTCTGCACTTTCACACTTCCAGTGAGAGGAAGAACACATAATCTCTGTTTTTATTTGGTAATACAGACATCCACTTTTGTGTTGAGACTAGTTCTTCCTCCATTCACTTTTCAGCCTAGGGTCTTATGCCTTTCACAAGACTATGCAGACAAGCCAAATGTTTTCAACCCTATGATAAACTTTCAAATATTTGAAGACAACACCATGTTATTACCAACCTTCTTTCTCTATGTTCAAGAATATTAGCAGCCAGGACTTGAGAGACCAAGATGCTAGAGAAGTTAAGCCCAATATACACCTGAAGATACTTGCAGATTTCCAACAGGCTACAAGAACTTTATATAGGAAAAGATTAATCACATGGAATTCATTAAGATGAAGAAATTTTACATAATTAATACCATTAATAATGTGAAAATCCAACCCACAGAGTTGAAGAAGATATTTGTAGTATATTTTATCTGACAAATTACTTATATCTATAGTATGTGAAAAATTCCTAAAATCAATAAATAAAAAAACCACACCATAACAGAAGATGAGAAGATGAACTGAAAAGTGCTTTGTAAGTAAACATACTTGGTGACCAATAAACATAAAAATGTACATAAAATCATCAGCCATCAGAAAATACAGTTTAAAACTAGGAGATACTATTACTTACCACAATGACTAAAATGAAAACAAATCAGAACATAAGTTTTGATAATTCTAAGTATTATCTTGGATGTGGAACAACTAGAACTCCCATATGTTCTTGGTAAAATGTAAATTATGAACTAAAGCTAACATATTTGAAAACTGTAAGAATATTTAATAAAACTCAACATGTGCAAATTTCATGCCCAAGATTTTTTACTTCTAGATAATACTAAAATATGCAAAAACTGAACAACCCAAATATTGACCAAGTGGAATGGATGAATGTTTTCATTATATACATACAATGCATTACTATGTAGAAATGAAATGACTACTATTACATACACCACCATGGATGAATTTCACAAAAATAAATTAAGTAAAATAAACCAGACACTAAAGAATTCATACTGTGATTCCACTTACATGAAATCTAAAACCCAGCAAAATGAATGTATGGTTTTAGAAGTCAGAATAGTCTTATGGGGGTAAGTTAATGACCAAAAAGTGACAGAAGGAAGGTTTGTGATTAACCTGGTAATTGTTATTTCAGTGCATTCAACCTGCAAAAGTTCATCTATAGGAAGTAGGCAATTTTCTATTTGTATAGCTTGTTTCAAAAGTGAACTGTAACTGGACTTGAATGTTCACTTTTTGAAAGATAATATACATACAAAAAGTAATATATAGCATGTAAAATATTACACTCTTATAATCCCAGTGTTTTGGGAGACTGAGGCAAAAGATTGAAAGTTCAAATTCAGCCTCAGCAGTTTAGCAAGGCCCTAAAGCAATTTGGGGAGACCATCTTAAAATAAAATATAAAAAGGACTGGGAATGTGACTCAGTGGGTAATGTAAACTTGGGTTCAATGCCTGGTATCAAAAAAAGTGAACTTTAAAATGAAAAATAATTCCCATAATTAGGTTTAAAAATCAGTTACTTAAATATGTTGCATTACAATGCTGTGAAATTAATAAGTCTGTATGTTCATAGTAAACACAATATAAAGATTTTGAAACTTATACTGCACTCAAGAATTTCAATTTTGTAGTGAGAGACTGAAAATATCGAGACTGTCATTTTCTCATCCTCTTCCCCTAAAAAAGAATTCTAGCTCAGCATTTTTGATAATGAGAGCTGGGTAATAAATGAGCAAATTACTGATCCTAATTTGCATTTTTCTGGGGTTTTATGATATATGCAAAGTGCTCAATGTATATTTGACACATATGGAGTGCTCAAGACAGTTACTTGTTAAACTATTTGTAACTTGCATTGCATTATAGATTTGAGTTTGTTAATGACTTAAACATCAAAGTCTCTTTCAAAACTGAATCTCATGCTTGTACAAATTTTGAACCTGTGTAGTAATTACTTTATTTTATTGTGGTAGAATTTGATACTAATCTAACAGGATATTTATGGATTGTGATTTATTTTCAATTTAAGCATTTTAAGCATTTATGTTGTTCAGGGAGGACTCAAACTAGAACCTTATTTACCATACTTACTAACTTCTTTTTTGACTCACAGTTATTTAGAAGTCAGATTCTTCTAGATGGTCATTCAAACATTTATGAATACTACTAATGGGACTCACATTTGGTCCATGTTTATTTTGTCACTAAGGATGTGAAAATAAAAATGACATAAAATATCTCTCATTATGACATTTTTAGATGCTGTATCCTTATTTTAACTTGGTCATTTGTCTGAAGAGCAAAATATTTCCAACTCCCATTTTTAAAAATTCAATACTAACTCACAAACAGTATGCTTCATGTATGAATATTTCATCTAATATGAGTGGTGCTATGATGTAATGGCAAGTTAATGTGGTCTAAGGAAAAAGGTTTATGACACTAAATACATCTTGTTCAGAAATGTGCTTTCACAATATGCTGCATCTAAAGCTTATTTACTTTTCATTTTTTCTTTTTTGCCACCAGAAGGCAAAAAATGAAGAGACAACAAATAAAAGGCTTTTTTTCTGGTCTTGATTTATAAACTTCTCTGATTTTTTTATTCTTCCAGATGAATTTCATAATTGCTTGCTCTATTTCTGTAAGGTACATCATTGGGATTTTAATTGGAATTGCATTGAATCTGTATAACACTTTAGGTAGTATGGCCATTTTGACAATATTAATTCTGCCTATCCAAGAACATGGGAGTTCTTTCCATTTTCTAAGGTTTTCTTTAATTTCTTTCTTTAGTGTTCTGTAGTTCTCATTGTAGAGATCTTTCACCTCTTTTGTGAGATTGATACCCAAGTATTTTATTTATTTCGATGCTATTGTGAATGGGGTAGTTTTCCTAATTTCTCTTTCTGAAGATTCATCACTTATGTATAAAAATGCATTGGATTTCTGGGCATTGATCTTGTTACCTGCTACTTTACTGAAATCACTTGTGAGTTATAAAGTTTTCTGGTGGAATTTCCAGGGTTCCTCTAAATATATAATCATGTCATCAACAAACAGGGATAGTTTGTGTTCTTCTTTTCCAATTTATATCCCTTTAATTTCTTTGGTTTGTCTAATTGCTATGGCTAGAGTCTCAAGGATGATGTTAAATAGAAGTGGTGAGAGAGAGCATCCCTGCCTTGTTCCAGTTTTTAGGGGGAATGCTTTCAGTTTTTCAACATTTAGAATGATATTGGCCATGGGCTTTGCGTAGATGGCCTTTACAATGTTAAGGAATGTTCCCACTACCCCAATTTTTTCTAGTGTTTTGAGCATGAAGGGATGCTGTATTTTATCGATTGCTTTTTCTGCATCTATTGAAATAATCATGTGATTCTTAACTTTAAGTCTGTTGATATGGTGAATGACATTTAATGATTTCCACATGTTGAACCAACCTTGCATACCTGGGATAAAAACCACTTGATCATGGTGCACTATCATTTTAATATATTTTTGTATGCGATTTGCTAAAATTTTGTTGAAAATTTTTGTGTAGCATGGAGTATGGCAATACCAGATCTTCAACTCTATTACAAAGCAATAGTAATAAAAATGGCATGGTATTGGTACCAAAATAGACAGGTAGATCAATGGTACAGAATAGAGGACATGGACACAAACCCAAATAAATACAATTTTCTCATACTAGACAAAGGGGCCAGAAATATGCAATGGAGAAAAGATAGCCTCTTCAACATATGGTGCTGGGAAAACTGGAAAACCATATGCAACAGAATGAAATTAAACCCCTATCTCTCACCCTGCACAAAACTCAACTCAAAATGGATCAAGGACCTTGGAATCAGTCCAGAGAAACTGCATCTTATAGAAGAAAAAGTAGATACAAACCTTCAACTTGTTGGCTTAGGGTCAGACTTCCTTAACAGGACTCCCATAGCACAAGAAATAAAAGCAAGAATCAACAACTGGGATAGATTCAAACTAAAAAACTTTCTCTCAGCAAAGGAAACTATCAGTAATGTGAAGAGAGAGCCTACAGAGTGGGCAAAAATCTTTGCCACTCATACTTCAGATAGAGCGCTAATTTCCATAATCTAAAAAGAACTCAAAAAACTCTACACCAAGAATACAAATAATCCAATCGACAAATGGGCTAATGAAATAAACAGACACTTCACAGAAGAAGATGTACAACCAATCAACAGACATATGAAAAAATGTTCAACATCTCTAGTAATAAGAGAAATGCAAATCAAAACTACCCTAAGATTTCATCTCACCCCAATTAGAATGTTGATTATCAAGAATACAAGCAACAATAGGTGTTGCTGAGGACGTGGGGAAAAAGGTACACCCATATATTGCTGGTGGGGTTGCAAGTTAGTGCAGCCACTCTGGAAAGCAGTATGGAGATTCCTCAGAAAACTTTGAATTAAACCACTATTTGACCCAGCTATCCCACTCCTTGGCCTATACCCAAAGGACTTAAAATCAGCATACTACAGAGATACAGCCACATCAATGTTCATTGCTGCTCAATTCACCATAGCCAGATTGTGGAACCAACCTAGATGCCCTTCAGTTGATGAATGGATAAAGAAACTGTGACATATATATACAATGGAATATTATTCTGCCATGAAGAATGATATAATTGTGGCATTTGCAGGCAAATGGATGAAATTGGAGAATATCATGCTAAGTGAGATAAGCCAATCTCAAAAAACTAATGGACCAATGATCTCGCTGATAAGCAGATGATGACATATAATGGGGGCTGGGAGGGTTTAGCATTAGGGTTAAGGTTAGGTTTAGGGTTAGGGATAAGGAGGGTGGTAAGAATGGAGGAAGGAAGGACTGTATAGAGGGAGAGGAGTGGTGGTAGGGGTGGGGGGATGGGAAAAATAGCAGAATGAATCAAACAACATTGCCCTATGTAAATTTATGATTACACAAATGGTATGCCTTGACTACATGTACAAATAGAGAAACAACATGTATCCTATTTGTTTACAATAATAAAAAATTAAAAATTAAAAAAACAAAAAACTTCTCTGAGGGTTGGGGAGATAGCTCAGTTGGTAAAGTGATTGTCTTGCAAGCACAGGGCCCTGGGTTTGATCCCCAGTACCACAGAAAAATAAAAATAAAAAAATAAAAGCTTCTCTGAAACATTTACAAAGTACTTATTTTGTTTTATCTTTAATGATTTTGGGAATAATTGACCTAAGTGTAAATTTTAATTTCTTACATATAAACTTGGCTTAATTACTGAATGCCCCTCAAAATTAACACTTAGACTTTTTTTTCTTTTTTCTTTTCCCATTCTGGGGATTAAACCCAGGTCTTTGTGCATACTAGGTTATCACTTTATCACTTCATTTTATTTCCAGAACTTGTTTTTTTTTAAGTTTATAAATATTTGATTACATTTTTTAGAAATAAGACTATTTTTTATAACTTTAAGTGATGTCTAAAATATCACATTTGAGGTAATGTCCATTTAATAGACACCTTTTATATTTTCTAGGTCAATTATGTTTAAGATTATATGAATATTTCCTATATACTTTTTTTGTGCTAGAGACTGAACCCAGAGGCTCTTGCCCACTGATTCACATCCTTGTTCTTTATATTTATTTTTATTTTGAAACAGGGTCTCACTAAGTTGTTGAGGGCTTCATTAAATTGCTGAGGCTCACTTTGAACTTGTAATCTTTGTGCTTCAGCCTCCTGAGCTGCCAGGATTACAGGCATACACCAACATGTCCAGCCCATATATATATTTAATATAGTCATTTGCTCATCTATTTAATCATGGAAAGTTATTAGGCATGGTTTGAGGTTTTAATTAACCAAGTAATGTGTCTTTTAAAAAACTGAAGAAGACTCAAATATATGTGATCAATTTTTTTCTATTTTGCATTAGTTTATTCCACATGGATGTTTAAATACAGAGAAGTGTATATGTTAACATGTTTTCACCTAAAAGTTTAAATTTGTTTAATCAATAATAAAATGTCCTTTCAAAACACTAGATAGTATAGTATGATAAATTCTGAAATTCAACACTTCAGGTCAGTTTTCATATAATCCCTGTAAAATCAAAAGTAAAGTGGCAACTTGGATCTTGACATTTCTTCTTGAATAATGCCATCTTTGTAGAAATAGATGAGAAGGGAGAAACGGAATAGTTTCCCTAACTGTAAAGATTGATCACCCTACTATTTTCTCCAAGTACTAGAAATTCCTTCTTTCCTCTTGTTATTGAAAACCTCATCTTTAGGAATCCTTTGTTTTATTTTTAAGGCCAAGAAAGGGCACTTATGGTAATAAGAACACTGTCAGCACATAGTGTCTCACAAGTATTAGTTATTATTATAAAGACATATACCTTTTTTAGCTTTGTCCACTTTGTTGGGTTACCGGGGATTGAACCCTGGTTGCTTTATCACAGAGCTACACCCCCATCCATTTTAAATCCTATTCTGAGGTGAAGTCTCAGTAAGTTCCCTAGACTGGCCTCAGACTTTCTCTCTTCCTGCCTCAGACTCCCACATCACTGAGATAAGAGGCATGAGCTGCCACACCTGGATAGTTTAGTCCATTTATTGAATTAAACAGGAGGATCATATAAAGTTGAAAAAATGGATTCTTCAATAAAAGGAAAACAGAAAAACCATCTCAGTCTGGGAAGTGCTAATTCTCTTTTATTATTCCTTTTTAGTCATATATAACATTAGGATTCATTTTGATATAATTTAAAAATCATGGAATGCGATTTGCTCAAATTCAGTCCCTAGCATTTCCCATTCCCTTTCCTCTACTTTACTGATCTTTCTGCTATTTACTTATAGATTTTTTTGTTAGAATCTTATGAATATAGATGATGTTGAGATTCATTGTGTTATGCTCATATATGTACATAGGAAATTGTGGTTTGATTCATTCCTCTGTTCTTCTCTTATCCCATCCCTTCTGCCTCCCTCTCTTCCCTTACCTCTAGTGAACAAATCTTCCTTATATTTTGAAGGAATCCCTCCTCTCCCTTTTCCCTTTCTATTTTTTGCTCTTTATTTTGAACTAGCTTCCACATATCCAAGAAAACATCTGACATTTGGCTTTCTGGGTCTGACTACACTTAGCATGAGGGTCTCCATTTCCATCCATTTACCAGCAAATGTCATCATTTCATTCTTTTTATGTCTAAGTAATACTCCATTGTGTATACAGACTACATTTTCTTTATCCATTCTTCTGTTTAAATGCATGAAGGTTGAATCCATAGCTTGTCTATTGTGAATTTTGCTGCTATAAACATCAATGTGGCTGTATCACTATAGTATGCTGATTGTAGATCTTTTGGATATATTGCAGGGAGTGGAATTTCTGGATCATATGGTGTGAGAAATCTCCATACTGCATTATAGAGTGGTTGCACTAATTTGCAGTCTCACCAAAAAGGTGTGAGTGTACCTTTTATTAACCTCCTGGCCAACAATTAATATTATTTGTTTTCTTGATAATTCCCATTCTGACTGTAGTGAGATGAAATCTCAGTAGTTTTCACATGAATTTCCATGATTACTAGAGATGTTGAATGGTTTTTAATATGTTGGTTGGCCAATTGTATCTCTTCTTTTGAATAGCATCTGTTTAGTTCTTTTGTCCTTTAATTAATTGAGTTATTTGTTTTTGGTGTCAATTTTTTTTTTGGTATTCTTTATATAATCTGCATATTAAAGTCCTATCTGAGGAGTACGTGGTAAAGATCTTTTCCTATTCTATAGGCACTCCCTTCATGTTCTTAACTGTTTCCTTTGTTGTGAAGGAGCTTTTTAATTAAGATAGAATTTAAACAAATAGTCTGTTTTTCCCACCATAGTTTAGACCTGATGAATAATTTCCAGTAGTCATTTGCTTTGTTATTTGAAAGATAATGAGCAAAATAAATTCCTAAAGACAATTAGAATTATGACCAAACTGGGTCTTGAAAAATAGAGCAGTGCAAATGTGCTCCCACTAGAGGATTGATATCTCTCTTAAAAAAAAAAAAAGAAAACCTAAATTATTTTTATCTGGTACATAAAAATAAACTACACATATCAATGAGGATCTATGTGATGAGTTCAGTACATGTATATATCATGTAGTGTTTAAATCAGGGTAAACACATCTCCTCAAAGAGTTGTCATTTCTTTGTAGTGAAAATGTGCAAAAATCTTTCTTCAAGCTTTTTCAAACATAGGGCAGAGTTTGACTTGTTGCTTGCCATCAAACTTGCCGAGCCCTCCTACAGACCCTGCCTCTCTGACCACCCTTCTGCTCTCAACTTCTACGTGAGCAGATTTTAATATTCCACATAAAAAAAGTGAAATTTAGGGGTTATAGACAGAAAAACACATTCCACAAAATCAATAACAATATGGAGTCCTCTGAGCCACAAGTATGACACCTCTGCATTCAACTTGATCTATTCTAGTATCTCTGTTTTCAGGGTAAGGGTCTTGTGTCTTTGATAAAATTTATTTCAGTGCCTTTTCTGTTTTGCAGGCTATTGTAAAGTTATTTTTTACTTTCATTTTATTTTTATTTGCTGCTGAAATATAGAAACACCATCACATTTTCATGTACTGACTTTGTATTTGGACATTCCAGATCAACTCATTAGTTCTTGAAGAAATTTTGCAGATCCATCAGGATTTCTGCATAAATATCCTGTCAGCCCTAATAGCAGTGGCTTTGCCTCTTTCCTTCCAGGTCACACATGTACATTTTTTTCTTTCTCCCTCATTGCAGTATGTGAGAGGGAGTGGTGAGAATGGTGGCCTCACTGCTCTCCTGGGTAGAGGCTCAGTGTTCCATTTTTTCTCATGAAGCATGCAGTTAGTTAGGAGTCCCTATCTGGTGTGGGGGTGTCCAGAATTCCATCCAGTGCTTGACAAAGATCCTCTGGAGGATGATTAAAAAGGCTCATCCTAAAATAAATTGCCGGATGTTTTGCTCCGGAGCATGGTGTTTTCTCTGCTGTTTTTCTGATAATATATTACTCATTTCAGTCTAAATGGATTGCTTAAGGGGACAGGGGAATACCACAAAAATTCCAGAAAATATTACCTACAAACTGAAAAACAATGGGTCTTTACCACTAACAAAATTAAAAATAATTTTACAACCATGCAATGAGTCCCTGAAAGCCTCTGGAGAAAATAGTTATAGATCTGCCTTTGTCTCCAATGGACTGGTTAAATTTTAACAATGGTTTTGCTTATGTGTGGTGGTGAGGTAAGAGAATAAGGTTCCACAACATTCCTTCCTCTCTACAAAGAATATGTCACCCCTAAAATAAATGTTGGCACACAATAACCATTGGGACTGGTGCCCTCCTGTACCCCTTAACTCAGCAATTTAGATATTAACCAGAGGGACTTAGTAGAAATGGTCACATGAGATTACTTGTCTATCACTTTAACCATGAGAATAATAAGAATAGTCTTAGGTCACATAGAGTTTAGATATTAAAGAAATAAACATTGTATTAGCTCATCGACATAGTTAGATATTCTTAAAACAATTGTGATTAGGTAAGGATGATCTGTAAGTTTGTTTTCTGCCTATGCTTTGGAAACTTCTTTAATATTAACCACAAGACTGCCATTATAGCCTGAAGAAAAATGTATATAAACTCAGCCTTCCCCAGAATAAAGTTGGAATGATTGCACCAGAAATACAGTCTGTGTCTTTCATTCTCCATCCATCACCAACGCTGTCTCCCTGTGCCCCGTTTACCGGTGTGGAACCCATGGACTTCTGCTAGGGCTGGACCCCGGCAATCTGGCTTGCATCAAATCCACATGTCCTGTATCAAATCAAGGAAATGAATAAAATAGAAATGATTCTTTTCTTAGTGCAGAAGAAGTTTTCATTCGTTAAATTTGCATTTTTTCAAGCTTTAATTTTAGCGACACTGATTTTTCAGATGATGAAGCACTTGCATTTCCTTTAGTGTAGTGTGTATATTATTGTATTTGTATTACTTCTCTTTCATAAAAGGAATCTTATATCTATGTTCATGAAATATATTGTCTATAATTTTATTTTCTAGTAATGTTGGGTTATTTTCAGTTCTTGGCTCCTTCATTCCTGCTGTAAGTGAGCTTGAGTGCTTCTTTCAGTGCAGCATGTACACTTTCCAGTTGGGTGTGTGTGCTTCAGTGATGTTCTGGGTGGGAGGGTGTATGTGTGTGTTGGACTTGAGTACATGCTGACAAAGTGGTCCTGCCATGTGCACACAACGCCTGGTGCAGTGGTGTTGCCCCGAGTGTGGACCATATGCACATATGTTTGTTCATATGCAAAAAGGCAGGTCCAGAAATTGCACATGTTCAGGCTGGTTCAGATGCTGTGAGACTTGTGTAAGGAGACACACGTGGAACATGCATCATCCTGGGCAAGCTCAGTAAAACTGAGCAATGAATTGGACATTTAAAAAGAAAAGGAGAAAGCTGGCCCCTGCAACACATGGAGTTTGAGAAGCACCAGTGTGTGGAAATTCTTTTTTTTTTTTTTCATGTCCCTGCTAAGGGTTGGCAGTTTTTACTTCAGCTTTTCTGGAGGGCATGCTGTTGGATGGTACTGATGCCCCAGGGACTAAGGAAGTTGTATGTCTTTTCCCCCTTGAGCTGACAGTCTGAATATCGCTTTGCATGAAGTACTTATCAAATATTTGCCCATTTTCAAAGTATGTGTTAAGTTGTCCTGAGAGATTTCACTTGGACCCTTTCTAAGAGCTCACAGTTACTACAAACTGCTGAGTGCTGAGAGAGCAAGGTCACAGCCAGGAAGGCAAACCAGAGCCCAGCCAACCCCAGGGTAAGGAAGTGGTAGGTGCCCAGGCAGCCACCAGCTGAGAAAGACAGAGTGCATGCAGAGCTCTTGCTCTTAAGTTAAGAGGGCTTGCTAGGAGGATCCTTTCTGAATGCTCAGATGGGTGCCTGAGGGTCTGATTTCTCAGAGTGCACACTGCACATTTTTAACTCTGTGTTGCAAAGTTTCTCTGCTGATTCATGTCTTCGCCTCTCACTACAGAAAGTACAGGGCATTGGTTCAAGGCAATTTCCACGTGCATTTGTTGAACTGAGGAATCTGGTGTTTATTTGTTGCTGTGGGTACTTAAGCTCTGGTAGGCAAGGACTTTTTTTTTTCTTTTTGGGGGTTCTGGGTATTGAACTCAGGGCCTTGTGCTTACAAGGCAAGCACTCTACCGACTAAGCTATCTCCCCAGACCCTTGCAAGGACTTTTGTGTAAAGGCACACCATCCATTCTGCTTACCCAGAGTTGGCATAGGGATTAGCTTGGCACCACTGTTAACTTTTTTGCCTGTTATACCAAGTGGAAACTAGTATTGGCTGCAAATCCATAATTAAGAGGAACACTTTAAGAAGCAACCTTAAGTGAACCAGAAAGCTGGGTTGAGAATCTTCATGAATCCAGAATGTGTTTGATCTCAATGCTTTGGGAGATTACCAGATCCTGTAGTATGGAAGCTATAAATGTTAATGTTAAGTACAACTCTGGTCTTCCTATCTCTTGATTATATCTTTGCTAATCTAAGTATTTATTATTCTCTTAGACAGTTTTAAGTCTAACTGTAATCAGAAAAAAAAGAAAGCACCACAGAAAAGTCTAGTATTTGATAATTTACATATGTTATTTGGGCAAAAGTAAATTTTATTCTATTTTGATAACATGCATGTGGATTTCTGGGGTGGCTGAGGGTAATTACTGTGAGGTGAAGTAAGGAATGAATGGTTAGTCAAGACTTGTAACTTCCAGGGAGATTGAGAAGTTGTAAATGTCAGACTGGCTGTCTCTCCAACTCTCTCCCCTTTTCCTTCCTCTCTTTCTCTCTCTCTCTCCTCTCTCTTGCCATTCATTTGCTCACAACAGGATTAATTAGTTTCTCAAAGTGGGAGTGGGCTCTGTAAATGGTTTACAGTACCCTTCAAGGTATTTGGGGCAGTGACATCCTCTGAAACTTTAGCCTGCAGTCTCAGTGTGACAGCTCTCTTCTTTCTTCTAAAAGAAAGATGCTGCTTTTGTGTCCCTTTATTTATTCCAGGACAATGTGGAGATCAAAAAGTCATGCCTGGCATGGGCAGTGGAGACAGCAGTTTCTTATTTCTGTGCTTGCACTTTTGGTGGACTTGAAATGATGAACTGCTGGTCTTCCTCCCTTGGTATCAGGAGCTCAGCCCAGATGCAAAGTTTTCTCTAAGGTGGAGCTGCACATTGGAAACAATTTGCTCTTTTTCCACTTTCTCTTCCATAAACACATAAATGTGAGCACAACTGCTGAGCTTGAGCGACAGCCTCCAGGCACCTGGGTGGGGGAGGGGATGCCAAAGCCATGGAAATTGAGGAATGTCTACATGTTGCTGCTCTTCTCCTCCCCTTCCCCGAAGGATCATGCATTGCAGTTGTAATTTTTAAAATGTCCCAGAAATTTCCAAGGCAGCAGCTTATGCTTAAGTCTGGGACTTTGAAAGTGAGTTTATACCATTTAACAGCAAGTCCTTCAAGAGTGGAGAAGGTATTATGATTTCTAATCAGGCCCAGAACAAGTCCAGCATAGGCTTTCTGGATGAAAGAAAGAAAGAAAAAGCCCACACATAACACCCTACTTAATCAGAACAGTGGCTTTTTTGTTTTTTCTTTCTTTTTTTTTTGTGATGATTTTGGGCAGAGAGCTCCTGTTTTCAAGTCAACAGGAGGAAAGCTGGTTGACGCTACTCCAACTTGACACTGGAGAGGAAACAATAAGAGGAAAAAACAAAGGGCCTCAAAGGTTCCAGTCCTTAGATTATTTTTCTTGGTGATTTTGTAGAACATGAATGGATTTTGGGGTCTGAAGGCATTTGCACTTTTAAACAAGGCAACCAGAGGACTTAGTTTTACTCTTACCAACAAGAATGATATTAAAATGCTGTGCAGTTGGATTACATGCATGCAGGTGTAATTTAGAATGAAACCAAAAACTTTGTTATGTCTAGTATTTTTAAAGCCCACACATATACAAAAAGGATAGAACTGCCTCCTGCAGAGCTGCAGGGCTTTTCCAGGGTATCTGCTGCAGTTGCTCTACATCCAACTATAAGGGCATCCCTCCAGGCCTCAGGGTTGGCATGTCACCTCTGTCCTCTAAACTTCTTCTGCCCCACACAGTGGCCTTGCTCAAGATCTTCTAGTGGCTCCTCAACAGACTGGCCTGACCTGCCAGAACTCCTGCCCACCCTCCTCCCCAGGCCCACTCTCACCTTCCCCCAGGCTGGGTGACTCTGCAGTGGAGTACCCTCCTGGAGCACCTGGATCACTACTCTTCCAGAAGCCTCCCATAAGTCACTAGAGTGAGAGACTCTCCCCTGCTGTAGGAGGTACCTACTGCCTTTCTCATGCCTGGAAGACAGTGCTTGGCTTTACATCCTCCTGACCTCCTCAGTTCTTGGCAGCTGGAGATGGTCCTGGTTTCCCATCTCCACCTGCCCCAGAGCAGTGTCTGCAGAGGCCCTATAGACATCAGCTAGGTGAGGACTTAGAAGAGGACTTTGGAAACCCAGTCCCAGTGCCAGTCAAGGTCACTGTCCTCAGGCAGGAAAGAGGACTATTGATTCACTGATTCAGGTCACTTTGCTTGTGTGGCCATAGGATAAGAGAGGAGACATAGTGGGAGGCACTAGGTTTGGGTAGGAACACAGGGGGTGTGAACACCTTCCTGGGGTTGAGTGGGGAGAAGTTGGGAGAAGCAGAGGGCAAGGAAATGGCCCTGGGAATCTCCCCAGACTGGTGACGGGACATGAGGAGCTGTTGAACCTGTGCCAGACACCTGAACACTTTACAGGCTCTTGAAGGAACTAACCAGGGTGAGGGCATGTGAATCTTAGAGCAAACCACCACCCTGTGGAGATGCTAAACTTGGAGATTTCTAATTCTGGCCTTGCCCTGAGAGCTGGGGTGAGCTCAGGCAAACCATTTGGATGCAACTAAGTACCAGGCTGCTGGCTGCAGCTAGAGGGTCACTAGGGATGTGTGGTTGATGATAACAAACCTCAGAAACCAGAGGGGTCTCTGCACCATTTGGGATTGTGAAGGTAGATGGATGAGTCCCTTTCCAGATCCAGTCCAGTGAGAAGAGCTGGATGGACACCATGTCCAGTGCTGGCCCCCTCCTGTCATGATGGACATGGATGCTGGGTGAGTGCAGGTGGTGGGCAGGGTCTTCTAGTGAGCTCCTGTCTCAAATAGAAAATAAAGATCTGAGATGCAGCTCAGTGGAAAGGTGCCCAGCTAATGGGTTCAACACTGAGTACCACACACTGAAAAATAAGAAAGAAAAGAATAACCCCTGCTGTGCAGCACAAGCATAAGGCACAAATCCATGGATAAATTAATCATGTTCATAAAAATTACTACCTGTGAATTTATTAAGAGATGCACATGGGCACATGTGTATATCACCCACATATGGGAAACCAGGACTGTGAGCTTACCAGACACTGCGGACCACCTAACTATGCAGTCCCCTCACCTGAACACCAGGAGAGGCTCCTGAGACAGTGGCAGAGAGTTGCACACTGACCCACCATCTTATCAGACTCCGCAGTGTATGCATCAGGAGTCTAAGAGACCAGGAACTTGGGAGGTCAACAGGTGAACTATTGAGAAGCACTGGGACTTCAACTAGTCACAATTCCTGCTTAACCCATCCATGTGAAGCTGCCTGCCATCAGGACCCTGGCCTTGACTCAGTGCCATGGGCTCCTTTTCTCCATGCCCCTGAGCAACCTGCAATTTGCATCTACTCCCACTTTGATCTCATTTTAAACTCCTGGAACTCTGTGGCCACTGTTAACCCTTCCTTAGTCATTTTGTGACATCTCTATCTTTGTATGATGTGCATGATGTGTGGTAAGTGCCTTCAGTGTTATTAGTAATTAAGATTGGAATAGAGTAAAAGAACATGTGATTGTTGCATCATGACCCCTTGTGAACCCTGAGCACTCAGTGAATTAAAGCCAAGGGAATTGGGGTAGTATGTGAATTTATTGTTACACACTAAGTTCTGACATCCCAGAAAGACACAAGCATGTACCTCTGTGTCAATGGCACAGATTACTCACAACAGAGGGTAAAGTCTGGAAAGCACCTAGTTTCAGCAGCCTGTGCCTTTTGCTTAAGGGGAAGCTTCCATCTCCCCATGGGGCCAAAGCACACTGTCTCTGTTGCCCCATGCCCTTGAGACATCTCTGTGGTCTGCCATCTCCAGGGTGCAGGCTCCATCCTGGGATGTCCCAGTGACTAGGTAATCCCTGTTCCTTCTAGAACTTCCCTTTTCCATCCTGTATGGGACTCCAAGACTTGCTGATGGATCCCAGGTTATCTGTATTCCAAAGCTTTACTTTGAATTTGACTGCAGCATCCTTCCCTGGAGTAATGTCAGAGACTGGAGTTGCAGGTGAGGGGATGCAGAAGATACAGCAGGGAGAAGGTTCATTCTCCAAGATGAAACAGGACTTTCATTCTACGCTAGATGTGGATATGGAGGCAGTGGAAGGAGTCATTCCAGGTGCAGATCCAGTAGGAGGAGCCTTGGCAGAAGAACTCTTGCTTCCTGGAGATCCAGAGACCAGAGGATCTGAAAGTCTTCTGTTGTAGTTTCATCCTTTTTGGTGGCCAGGTCTTTAAAAACAACAGTGTCCTGAGGTGGCAAGAAAGGTATTACCACCCCAGCCACTGATGACCTCTGGAACACCAGGTATGGGTGGACTTCAGAGGTGGGAGGAAAACTGCCTTGGTTGCCTGGGTGTTGCTTGCTGGAGCCACTACTGGCCTTGAGAGAGGGAAAGTCTCCACACTCAGCATTCCCTCCTTGTTATGTGAAGCATCAGAGGTCCCCATTATGGTTTGTTCTTGAGAGTCATTATCAAATGCTTCCCATCTAGATTCACATGTAAGTGACTTGCTTTCAACACACTTCTGGGCTTTCTCAAGTGAAGAAGGAAAGTGAGGCACTGAGGATGCTGGATGTGAAACTCCTTGGGCACTGAGGAACTTGTTCTTGTCTGTTCCAGAGCTCTAGGTCTCTTGAGGTCTCCCATAGGTGCTCATCCCAGGAACAATGTATGAGACCCCTTGGACATGTGGTTCATCTCTGGCAGAGCAGTGAGCTATTGTCAATGCACCTGGAGGCTTCTTTGGTCTCCAGGAGGCAGCAGCTCAGAGGTCTGGTAGAGGTCCACCTTCTATAAGGGGACTCTGCCAGAGTCAGGGCTGTCAGAAGTATAGCCCAAAGTCACCACTGCCTACTGTCCTGGGGAAAGGTGAAGGTTTCACTTTGCTAAACCTTAATTTCCTTGCTGTGGAGTCAGATGAAGATGGTCTTGCTTTATAGGTTTGTGGCTCAATCCCTGCAAAGTGTTCTTCAGTGTGCCAGGGGCATACACCATCCATACTCAGGCAGCATGCTCTGTCTGCATTCTCTGAGCATTATCTGCATTTTGCTTCACAGCAGTGCATTACAGAGTCCACAGGAGAAGTGTCCATCTGTGGGTAGTGACTAAAATGGTGAGGCCCGTCCATCTCAAACTGCTACTTTGTCCTCCAGGAGAAAGGTGGCAATGTCTAAAGATATTTTGGTTGTCATAACTTGCACAGCACATGGACTCACCATCAGGGGTAGAGGCAAAGAGTGCTCTTTTATATCCCAGGGTTCTCAGAAGCACTCCATGACACAAAGTACCAGACCGAGACATCAATAGAACTGGGGAGAGACCGTGGCCCAGGCAAAAACTACCATTAGTCAATAAGGTCATTGTTTGGGCAAGGACTTCAACAACCCCTGGGCACCCCAGGAATGTATGCAGGTGAGTCCTTCAATCCTCAGCTTCTTCGTTCCTATCTGTCATGCTGTGGGACTCCAGGTAACAGGTAAGGCAGACACAGGTGTGTGGGTCTCAAGCCAGTGGTTTCATTGTTCCCAAGTGGACTTTGATGACATGAATTCTGTCCATTAAATTATATATAAAAGATGGGCACATGGAAAGCATATACACATGCTTAGTCAATCTTTAAAGTTCATTTGGGATGCTTCAAATTTCATTTTATCATTGAAAATATTTAGTTCCAGAGGCCCCAGAAAGAACAGGGATAGTGGACAAGAGTGACTTACAGGATGGCACCAGCCAGGGAGGAAGATTCAATTTACTTCTTGTTAGCTCAGAGATGTTGGCAACACTTCCCCCATGAATCTCAGCCTACTTGCCCTTAAGATCACTTCTTCACCTCATAGGAGGTTATTGAAGAGGTTAAGACACCATGCCTACCAAGCAGCGTAGTCAAAAGAATAGATAAAAGAATGTGCATGCAAACTAGCATAGGGTCACACAGGTGTTCTTAAAACTTGGTCCAGCTTTACTTGGACATTCCCGTGCTTGTCCAATGCTTCACACACATGCTGTGTGAAGGTTTTCAGTGTTGATGTGTCTCATTACTCTATGTGCTCAGGCCCCAGCTGGTCCTTGTCTCTGAGAAGGTCTTGCCTACTTGATTATTGATGAATCGCCATGCACAGGACACTGGCCTGCGTTTCCCAGGGGCATGCTTCTCCAACTCCGAGAGTCATGGCCATAGGTCAGGATGTTGAATGAAATGGCCATAGGTCAGGATGCTGAATGAAGGAGGATATGGTTATCTATATGAAATATGAGGAGTGAGGCCCAATTTTGGTGGTTTTCTTATTTTCACAACATTGTTTCTATGAGCTTTTCATATGCTTATGCACTTGGGCCCTTCCATGTGGAATTTGGAAAGGCTGCCAGTCACAGTGTTTCACTCTGCAGGTTGGGGCAAAGTGGAGGCTTTATTAGACATTTGTTACAACCTCCAGAAGCAGCAGAATGGGAACATCAGAATTGAATTCCCATAGTTTTTTTTTCTGGAATGAACTGATTAAAATATTTTCCTAGGTATGTCAAAATCTTCCTTTTAACAATTTCACAAGAAAAGGCAAAGAGAAAGTCTTCATGGTGATGACATTTAATCTGCTTGCATGACTCAGAATGTATGTTTGAACAGCAACATGCTGTGTGGTGGACAGAAGACATATGTGATGGTGGAAGTGGTGTGATTAAAAGGGCTGACATCAACATGCCATGCAGGGCTGGATTCTTCTCAGTTTTTCATGGAAAATGTTTTTGAAGCCCATCTTTTCATTCCCTTTCACAGGGCACTAAAACGTGATCATGTCTCCCCACCATCCCACTCTGTGGGTTGTGGTTCAAAACGTTGGTTGTGTTATGTGCTCACTGTAATGAGAATTTGAATTTCATGCAGATCCTGAAGTGTGAGTGAAAAATCACCAGTTCCCTGTCTGTGTGACCAAAGAATTCCTTTTCTAGCTATTTATTCTAGACTTGATCCCAAACCCATTTCACTAGGGCTGGACTGGTTTCTAGACCCTGGTGCAGTCAGAAAACATGTGGTTAATTGTGCAAATGACCATAGATCACAGGCATGACTTTGATGTCTACTTTATATTTCTTACATAACAGTACATAGTAACCCAGGTGCAATGGTGGATGCCTGTAGTCCCCAATACTCAGGATATGGAAGCAGGAGGATCCTTGATTCCAGTCTAGCCTGGACAACTTAGGTAGACTCTGCCTCAAAATCAAAAATAAAAAGGGGTGGTGATTTAGCTTATTGATAAAGCATCCCATGGATTCAATCCCCAGAATGGCAAAAACAAGACAAGAATGCTCAGAAACAGGCTGATTGCTCCAAAATTTCAGCTTTGGGCATGAGCCCATACCATTTTTATCCTAGATGTACCAAGGAGGCCACAGGGAAAGGCTGGGTACCTGGTGCAGCATAGGGCACCTCCAGGTGTCCACTTACAAATTTTGTTCTTCTCAGGATGGTGCTGGTGGGTGTCCATGGATGAATGTGCCTGATCTGGAGTCTCTGGCAGAACATGAAGAGAGTCCAGTTCCAAAGTGTCCAACTGGATTCCTAGCATGCTCAGCTCTAGTGTCCAGGATGAGACCCTTGGCACTGGTGCATGAGGACATGCTTGGTATAGGGAGTCTGAACCTTCTGGGGATTCCTAGGGGACTTGAAGTGGAAGCCAAGGAGGAAGGAAGACGACAAGCAGGAACACCTTGCTCCTTTCAGTATGCCACGACAACATACCTAGACTGGTGACTTATAAAAACAAACTAATTTCTCACAGCTCTGAAGGTGAAAGCCCAAGTTCAAGGCAAGGACAGGTTTAGTGTCTGGTGAGAACTCACTTCCCGGTACACAGAAGGCATATGTTTTTCTGTTTCCTCCCATGGAAGGAGAGGCACTTTTTTCCATTATCTTATTCATTCAACCACACATTTGCCCACTCAGCCACTGGTCAGTTAAGCTTTATTGAGTGCCAACTGTGTCCTGTGCACTCAGCTTGTCTTTAAATGTCTGCAATGACTGGACCTTTGAGAATGCCTTTGAGTCATTTCAATGGGGAGATGGGCAATGGACATGGACAGATCACCATGGGCAACTTGGTGAGACAGTCCTGGAAGTCAGAGCAAGAAGGTAATTGTTCTTTAGTTGCAAGGGATCCAGAAGGTTTATGAAGACATGGTCTCCAGGGGATTAAGTGTGGTTCCACAGCCCTTATCTCTTGTGATGCTGTCTCCTTTAGAAGCATATCTTTAGGTATCAGAGGGTGTCCAGATGTCACAAACAATGATATTGTTCATCATTGTACACAGAAGCAAATCACTGTGTGGTACTCACAGGTTGTAGTGACTGCCCTTCTATGAGGACAGAAAGTAAGGCTCAGAACAAGGAAGTTGGGAAGTGGACAGAGTAGCCTCAGGCTTCTGGGTTGATGGTGGAAACCTCCTTTGTCTTCTCTGCTCCTGTGAAGCCTAGGGCCCTGTCCCACACTCTACAATGAATGCAGCCACCAGGAGTCCAGGATTCCCTGGATATCCTGTTCATGCACAGGTGACATGTGTCAGGTTGGTCTTCCTTTCTCCATAAGGTTAGAGAAAGAGCTACTTGTTCATGAGGACCACTTGACAATGCCAGACCTTGGGATCATGGTTCTACTTCAGGCTGTTGTCATGCAGTACTTGTGCAGCCAAGTCCTGGAACCCAAGCCCAGCTGACCAGAGGGGCAGGCACTTTCCACCCCAGCACCATAGGCAAGGATGTGCTGGTCATATTTATATATTAGTGTGAGTAGATCTTATGGGAATGGAAAATTTTAAGTACACAATGCCTTCAGTTCTCACCAGCTGCAGAATGTCCCCATCCCACTGAACACAGGTTTCTGGAAGGCACAGTTGGTCTGTGTGAGCCTGAGCTCTCCAGATTCTACTCATTGGCACATGCTGCAGGCTCACCTGTCCTGCCAGTCTCTGCAGTAAGAGAGACAGAGGTCAAATTCTAAAGGCTGGAATCTCATGGCCACTCCTGGGCAGTGGAGACTCAGTGTCTCCTTACATTCTCCCTCTTCTCAACCCAGTTTTTATAGGAGTTTTGAATTATCTACCACAAACCAAATGCAGCTCCCTGACCCTGTCACCTATCCCCAGACAGGCCCTTGCCCACTTGGTCTGTACACTTAGCTATTTAAGGCTTGATCCACCCTCCTCATGCTGTCCTTGAGCAATGGAAGAATCTAGAAATGCCCTTACCCCTGTGGTCAGACCTGGAGGTGCAGTGGTGGAAGGACAAGGCTCCTGTGCATCACTGCAGGGTCAACTTCAGGGCATAAGTCCTGCTTCAAGTCTCCAGTTGTATCTCATCCTCTCTCACTTCCACTCTCCTATCCTGCCTCCCACAATCTCTGACTCGGGGTAAGAGAACTGACGTGTGCCAGTCTAGAAGCCTCTTTGGGCTGCTATAACTAAATGCCAGTGACTGGGTGGCATGAACATCAGAAATGCTTTCCCACAGTCATAGAGGCTGAAAGTACAGGGTCTTCTGGCAAAACAGGTTGAACCCAGGCCTCCTATCTTGACCTGCAGGTGGCCACTGACTCTGAGTGTGCCCATGTGACTTCTGAGTCTCCAACAGACACTAATCCTGCTGCATCAGAGCCCTGCCCCCATGATTTCACTGAACCTTAATTACTTCCTCAGGTATTTAGATCTCTACTGTCAGGTCTGCAATGGTGGTGGGATATAGGAAGGTGAGTCAGTTATTCCTCCTATGGTTCATAATCATTTACACTGAGCTTCCTGCTTTGTGTCTATCTCCTGTGGGGACCCTCCTGACACTGCAGTGGGGCGGGGACAAGCCTGCAAGTCCACCTGTTTCTAATGAGAATCTTCCCTGCTTGGCCCACCATGTACCCCACCACCTACCCCCTGGCTCTCCCTTACCTCTTCCTTTTCTGAGCCTCCTCTGCTTTTCCTGCCATATCTCTGTCCCTGACCTACCCATCACACAGCATCCTGGTGCATTTTCCAGGGTGCAGCCCCTCATGCTGGTCCAGTGCTCCTCCTGTGCTTGGTGTGCAGGGTCACAGCCCAGTGGTTTGCAGGGCTCACAGTCACAACTCTAGCATGGAGCTCATCTCCTGGCCCATGAAAGAAGACACAGGAAAAGGAACAGAGGCAGCTTCTCCTGCAGTTTAGTAGGCATGGTGATGATGAAAGCACACCACATTTAGAGAGCTGCCTGTGGTTCTTTCACATGTATATGTATGTGTGTGTGTGTGCTGAGTATGTGCAGTGAGCATGTTTGTGGTGTGTGCTGCGTGTGATGTGCATGAATGTGGTGTGTGAAAAATGTGTATGCTGCATGCATTTTGTGGTATGTGTGTTGTGTGCTTATGTGTGTATGGGTTGATGTGTACATAGTATATGCTATGTGTTCTGCATGATGTGTGGTACATACCTGGTGACGTGTGTTTAGTGTGTGTATGGCATGTACGTTTTTGTCATATATGGTATTTATTATGCAAATGTGTTATGTGTGTGTTGTGTGTAGTATGTATGTGGTGCAATATATATGTGTAGTGGGCTTGGTGTGTATTGTATGCATGTGGAATGTGTGTAATGCATAGTATGCATGTAGTGTGCTGCATGTGTAGTGTGTATGGTGTGTCATGTGTTTTTGTGTCATATTTGGCATGTGTGTGGCATGTCATTTGTGTGGCATGTGTTCTACATAATTGGACAGTATGTTGTGTATGTGTAGTATGAGTAGTGTGACATGTGTTGATTGTCATGTGTAATGTGCATAGTGTGTGGTGTGCCTTGCATGTGTAAACATGTAGTATGTGTATGATGTGTTGCATAGTGGTAGTGTGCATGTTTGCTGTGTTTATATTATTTGTGTTTTATGTGGTATACTACATGTGTAGTGTGTATGGTATATATGGGGTGTTTGGTGTATTGTATGTGGATAGTATGTGCGATGTCTCTTTTCCTTGTATGTGGTATGTGCTATGTTATTTGTGTGGTATGCATGTGGCATGTTGTATACATGTAGTGTGAATGCTCTGAGTTTTGCATTATTCATACTGTGTGATTTAATTTTTGTGTTTTTTCTATTGTATGTGGTGTGATTTGTGTGTGTTGTCTCTGGAGGGTGAGAAACAACCTGGTGGCCTTCTGTTCCTTCCCAGCTCCCACTGTCTGATGTTGGCCAAGGCTCCCCTCAGCTCACACTGTTCCCACTGGCACCAGGGTCGTGATGCCTCCTGGCAGTTCTGGGTCCTGCCTGACAGTCAGCAAGAAATGCTGATGTCATACTGCTGATGGTGTCCTGGCTGTGACCTCCTATCCCACCACCAGCACCTCAGGGGACCTTGGAGGTATATCCAACCCTCCAGCATCCTGATGGAACCTGTGCAGACACATGGCTTCAGAACCTCTCCCTACAGGGTCATCACTGCAGGCTGGTAAGTACCTCCAAAATCAGCCTCCTCACAGCCATGCAGTAGTGGATGTCATTACAGAACTGCACCACCTCCTTTCTTCTTCCTGGCAACTGGCAACTCTGGAAGAAGAACATGCTGAGACCAGTCTTCCCCAGCAACCCCGGCTGTTATTCCCAAAATCTAACCTTGGCATAGGCAGTAAAGACCATAAGGAGGAATTAGGTATGGGCTTGAACCAAATTATCAGCAAATCTGCAGTGTGTTGAAGCAGGGCAGTGACTACACTGCCAACTAGGCTGTAAACAATGACCCTGCAAAGCAGGCAGTTCTCAAGGTGTACCTCAGCTTTGTCACCGAAGGATCAGGCCCAAAACCACACCTTGACTCCTTTAGACCATCCCAAAAAAACATGGTTCTCAGTTGCACAGGTGAAGAATAGAAGGCCTGGAGAGGCCCAGCAATCCAACTTTGGGTGCACAGCAAAGGTGACATCACAGTCAGGGCCACAGCATTCTGACCCCAGGGACCAGTGTTTGACAAACACCTTAAGTGAACAAATATCATCTCCTACCCAGCAAGACTAGGCCCTCAGGTGTGGGGTATGTTGTGAGCTGAGTGGGAAAAAGGGGTTCCTGCTGTGGTCAGTGACAGCTCACTCTCCTCCAGAATTAAACTAGTGACAATCTCTAGAAAGTGGAAAAAAAGCAAGAACACTGTGTGTACACTGTTAATCTAGATATCTCTCAAACCACTTTGTCTAACATTTTAATCATTAGAGCATTAAGCAAATGATCTTATTATGTGCAATTAATACTAAAGCTAATTTAAGAATAAATTCTCCAAATCTGCCTTTGTAATCTCCATTTCTTCTGTTTTTGCTTCATGGGTTTATAAGTTGTTTCATTTATACTATTGGTGCATATGCTAAGTAAACACACTTTTTTTAACTGCTATAACTTAAAGACTTAAAACAACATTATCTGAAATGCACAGAATCTTTTAAAATTTGATATTAGGAACTGAGGTACAGCTCATTGGTAGTTTTCCTAGCATGCATGCAGCACTGGGTCTACTACCAAGCAAAAAAAATGAAAAATGATATATCATGCAATGTGAATGCTACCACCATGACATTTGACATAAATCTTGCCAAAATTCTGAAATAGGTTCTTGAAATTTAAAGACTGGTTCCAACATTATTTTCTCTAGTTTATACTTTTAAGTTTATTTTTCCTTCAAAATTTGTAAAAAGTAACAGTGAGATTTTAATCTCCATAACATTGGGATTATTTTTATAAGATTTGAATGTTTTTATATTTTTTCTATTGTTTGTTAAATTACTGCTAATTTTGAAAAGGTAAAAATCTTCAAAACCTTATTATGGTTTTCAAACTTTCTGAAAAGCAGCAGTTTTATTTTAAATATTAATAACTTCTTGAGCATGCAAATAGGTTATAAATATCAAAGGTATATCACTGAAATGTAATTATATTTAAATCAACAAACTTTTAGGTTAGATACCAAAGTCACTGTTAAAATGAAGAATCTTCAACAACTTGAACAAGTTTTAAAAAATGATTCATAATCCAGGAGCACAAAGCACAAGAGTAGGAGCACAGGATGAGGCAACACTTAGAGACAGAATAGAGATGCAAGGTACAAGACCTTAAATGGTTACAAAGTTAATTTGCAGGTTGCCAACTTTGTTGGTCTCTTTTGGTCAGTTGAGACCTTGCTGCTGTTATTGACTGGAATTCTCTGTTAGTTACAATAGAACTCTCTTAGCTAGGCTTTCAGTACTAAATAGATTGCAGATGGATGTTACTTTTACAATAACATTGGGAGTGGGAGAGCCAGAGAAAGAGGAGTGTGCCCAGAAGACATGGAGCCATACTAATCATTCAAGACTCTCTGTTTCCACATGGAATTGTAAACAACAACTCAGGACATTTTGCCTAGGGAGTAGGACCAGAGGAAACCTCTGACTGAAGGTGACCTACCCCAAAACTCTGCCAGCTTTGTGGAGTTGCAAAAATGTCTGTGGGTATGTAAAAGATCATCCTCTATGAAAGATGGGATAGGTTAACCTGACTTCACACAATTCAGCTGCTGCCAAACTGAGCAGATTTCTCCAGTGCTACAACCATGGGACTTAACTTGAGCCCTGGGATGTGAGAGAATTCAATTCTGCTTTCCTTAGTTTTAAATCCTCTCCTGATTTTGTTGAATAAATATTCAGATATTTATGTCTCTCAGGGGTTTGGTGGATAGGTGGTTCTCCATATATGCATTTCCACATCCTCATATTCAACCAATCTTAGCTGCAAAATATTTAGAAACAATTCCATTTGCACTATATAAATAGGAATATTTTTTGGTTATTACTGACTTACTTGTTACAAAGTGCTTATGTTCTACAAGGTGTTCCATTAATGTCCAGATGGTTTATAAAATGCAAATGTGTGCATGCATTATATGCAAATACGGAACCATTTCCTAGGAATGACTTAAGCAATCCTGGATTTTGGTATATACGGGGTTCCTGGAACCCCTCCAATCAAGAAGTTAAAAGATTTCTGTGATGATGGGCCTCTGAAAAACTTATGTGATCCACAGTCCAGGCTACACCCTCAAAGCTCTGGCATTCTCCAGGCACACACTTGATATAGAAGGAAAGCCATCTAAGGGAGCAGAGTTGAAATACATCCAAGGTGCCTGCTAGAGTCAGGCATGTGATGGGGATTCAGTATTATGAACTGGTTACAAAGGATGAACCTCCCTTGATTGGAGGGGAGTCTTGACCAGCTGGTAGTTAAAATTCTGGAAATGGACATGAAGCCAGGAAGTCCTCTGACCCCTACCTGTCTACTTTCTGTGAAGTCTCCATCTGCCATAAAGGGGCATGACTCCTCCATTCATTCCTCCCCTCCCCTCATTATGCAGGGGTCCTTCAGTATTGTCCCATCTCCTTTTCTGAGATGCTGCTTCATTTCCACAGCAGCTAATGGGTATTGGGTTGATAGTGAGGGATTGCTGACCTGAGCGTCATGGTGTGGGGGCCACATCTGCAGGTTTGTGTGCACGCAGGTGTGCAAATGCTTAGGCCCCAAGTTCTGGTCCCAACTCTGCCCGCCAATAGTACCAGACTGTCCAAATGGATAGCGGCTGGGAGGTACACACTGGATGACTGAAAAAATCACCCCTAGAGAACAAGTTACAACTCTGTGTGATTGTGGGTCTGTGCAGAAACTGGAGCAATCCAGAGGGTGCATGGGCAGTAAGTGTGGATGGGGGGAGTATGGGGGGAGGGGCATCATCTCAAAAGACACTCTCCAGCCAGTTTCCCCATAAACTCAACCAATTTCAAAGTTTATATCAGGTACTTGAGAGGAAAGGGGTGAATTTCCAGGGCTCAGGGCTATATATGCACTTTAAGTTCATTCTGAGCATCAAGCAGGGACTGGACCTGCCCCTCCTCCCACCCCCCACTCTTTCAGCTACTTTCAGTGGTCCACAGCTGCAGTTGGCCAGCAGTGCTGATTTTGCCCTTGCATTCTACTTACTTAAAGCTGTAATGAAGGGAAGATGAGCAGCACCTTTCCACTCTTCTCACCTGGCTCTTTCTTCTGATGTCTTTTTCTTCTCTTGAGAAAGGCAGCTTGCATGATACTATTTTTCATCTCTGAGCCTCCCGGATTAGACTGACCCCCATACCCCAATCATGAGGATAAAATTGCATTAAATTTCTGTGCCAGGGTTGATTTCTGATCTCCTGCCCTGCATATCCATCTGAGAAGTAATGCATTTATTGTTTCCCAGATCAAACAAATTCACAACACCCAGAACTAATCTCTTCTTCATCCCTCTTTCACCCCATACTTGCACAGCAAATGGTGCCACCAACTAGCGACTTGTCTGCTGAGAAATGTGGAAACCACCTTTGAGCTCCTGTCACACAGTAATCTATTTTAGACCCCCACCAGACTAAATACTCTGGTGATGAATGTCCCACCCACCACCTTGAGGATGAGCATTCCTCATCTCTGACAGGACATGGGAGCTCACCCATGTGTGAAGCTCTATGCTAGACCATTCACTACACAATAACTTAGTATTGTTCACCCTGTGATCAGGGCCATCTAGTTTTGTCCCAAAGCTGGAGCACTGTAAAAGAAGCAAATGTTTTATACTGAGGTAGTTGAAGATGCCCTTTACCTAGTTTTCCCATGTGACCTGATTTGAAACCCTGTGTTGTGGCCTCATCAGTTGCTGACAGCAGCAGAGTCAGGACACAGAAGGCCTCCAGTGCTTAGAGCCCCTCCTCTCTCCCTTTATTTACATCTACCCCTCCCCAGCCCTGCCAAACCCATAATTCCTGACAGTCCTGAGGTGTCCTTTGTGTCTGTAAACTGGCCATCTCACCTATGCTGCTTCGTTGGACTCAGGTAGTATGTTACATTTTGGATATTTTAGTTTGGGTCTCTATGAACTTGTCCAAGTTATTGTGTGTCAACAGTTCATTTTCTCTTTGTTAAGTGGTATCCAGGTTCTTGGTTGTACCAGTCCCTTGATTTGACCATTTGCCCTCATTGTATTTCAAGAATGCTTTTGGCTAAGAGCATTGTACATCTTCACATGATTGCATAGTGTCCTCAAATATTTTTTAGATTGCACTTTACCATCAAATCTGGCAATGCTTTGCTTAATCCTATATTCTTAGGGTTTCCTCATTTTGTTTAGTTTTGTTTTAATAAAAGGTATGATTTTGATCTACAATATCCCCCAAACCTCAGGTGTCTGTACTGCAGTGTTCAGAAGTGAAAACACTGGATTACAAGGTATCTAACATTATCAGTGGGTTTACCCATGTAATAATTTGATTGGATCAGCCTGGTTTACAGCTCAGTGGTAGAACATCTGAACAGAATGAGTGAGGCCTTGGTTTCCATCCCCACTGTGGGCAGAAATATAAATAAATTAATGACTTGAGTCGACTTCCTGGGATGTGTTAAAAATGAGAAGCAAGTCAGGTTTGACTAGGGGAAGTGGGTTCCAGGATGTGACCTGGGGGACAGTAAGGTCCCTTACTGCCTGTCAGTTTCTGTGTCCCTGATTTCTGGTTGCCAGAGCTGAGCACCTTTATACTTTCCTGCCCATTGTTTATGAGGTTTCTGCAGCAAAGTTGGCCAACTGCACTCTTGACACCATGAGTCAAATAAACACTGGCTGCTCAGAGGTGCCCTTGTCAGGTGTATTGGTCACAGTGGGGAGGAGATGACCATCAACTCTGCATCTTATAGAGCTGTATTTTCCCTCATGTCCATGACCCACTCTAAGTTTTGTATAAGATTTGAGACAGTTTATTTCCTTTTTCCAGTGGATGTTACTGGCTGTCCCTGCACCATTGTGGACCAAGCTGCCCTTCTTTTACTGAATTGCTCCCTTGTCTTTGTGCAGAGTCAGCTGGTCCATTTCTCTGGCTCTTTTCTGGGGCTTTGTTCCAAACTGTTGACCCTGTGTTTCTCCCTCTGTCCACCTCACCATTAGTCTTTCAGACTGTGGCCATGGGATGAGTCTGGATGTCTGATGGACCAATCTCCACCAGCTCATTCTCATTTTCAAGCTATTTTAGCTGTTCCCATTCCTCTATCTTTCAATACAAGTTGACAGTGATCTTGTTTGTGTCAAAGAAAGACTTGATGTGATATTGACAAGCATTTCCTTGCTCCATATTCCCTGGTCCAAAGTTTTTTTTTTTTTTTTTTTTCTGAAATAAAATGGTGCTGTGCCTTTTGCTTCAATCATCAAACAAGAGTTACAAACTTTGATAGGAGAGCCTTTGTATCAATTTATGCTTCTGTTTAATGGGTTTTTTCTTAATACTGATGTCACCTTGACCCTCTTCACATAATTCCTTTCTAGACAGATACATCCTATGGCCCTTCCACAGGGCAGGTTTGCTGGTGGCAAGTCCTCTATTTGTTTTCTCTTTAGAGTGTCTCCCTTACCTCTTCATTCTGAATGGTGTTGCCCCTGGATGGAGAATTTTGAGAGGTTCTATAATTTTGCACCTGATAAATTTGTACCACCTTCCTCTCTCCTTCATGTTTATGAAGAAAAACTCAGTGGCATTCACAGGACTGATAGTAGGGAAAACTCTTGAGGTTTTCCTGTGGAGAGGAATAGATAAACTGGTCCATAGCTGGTTAGGGTCATTATATCAAGTCAAGACTCTGGTGTTATTCTCTAGAATAAGAGAAGTTTGGTGCCATGAGCAACTTTAAGGTTCTATACTCCCCAACTGTATCTAGTGACTCGAGAAATTTTGAAATGTCTGGCATGGTGGCCACAACTCTCATCCCAGTCATTCAGAAGTCCAAGCCAAGAAGATCAAAAAATCCAGGCCAGCCTGTGCAACTTAGGGAATACTCATCTGAAAATCAATTTTGGACAAATATCTTTGAATTAACAAGTGAATTTCTTAACTTTTCTACTCCTTGGTGGTATTCAGGCCTGGAGGAAACACTGGTTCATCCTTCGGAGCAGCCAGTGGGGTGGTGACCCAGGTTTCCTGGAATACTACAAGCATGACCAGTCCAAGATGCTCTTAGGTATCATCAACCTGTTCCTCTGTGAGCAGGTGGACACAAATGTGACTCTTCACAAGAAGTGGCTGCCATGTGGCTTTGTGTTCCTCATCAAGACCAGTACACACATGTTTTACCTGGTGGCAGAGACAAAGGAAGACATGCATAGGTGGGTGCAGAACATCCACCAGGTCTGTGGTTTCCAGCAGGAGGCGGAGAGCACAGGTACATAGACACCAGCCTTCTCTTGGGGCTGAGATGGCTCTTGGGTGTCCTTTGTAAGTAAGGCAGGTGCCAACCATGGCCAGATGTCAGGAAGACCGCTGGCCCTCCCTGTGCTCAAATAGGAATCCAAGAAATGTGGGTCATGATGAAGCAAAAGGTGCTCTGTGACCTAATCTCATACACCTTGACCCCTCCTTCATCTACAATTGTGCCACCTGTTCCGCCATCAGATCACACATGCCAACTCTCTACCATTCTCAGGGGAGACCTCTTGGGTCCTCCTCTATCCAGCCTCTGAGTTGTATTGGCCCTCATTTCTCTTTGAATATTTTTCATGAAAAATTAAGAGCTCCAACAAATTCACCTCAGAAAAGACAGGTCAGGGGGTAGTGCTAATTTACTTTTTTAATTAATTTTTTAATTTATTCTAATTAGTTGTACATGACAGTGAAGCCAGAATTAAGGACAGGTAGTTAGTGTAGAAATAGGGGATCAGGTCAAATCGAGGAAATGAAGCCATGAAGCCATCTGCCTTTGGAAGTTGGAGACTGCCCCTGGAAGAATGGAATGTTAAGGATCTCCAGAGCCCATTGATAACCAAAGTTACCTGCCTTTATCAAGGACTGCAAGCATGGAGCTGCTAATTAATGCCCCCTGGGCCCTTACCTGCCTGAATCATCTTGGCCCTCCCCCTGCCCATGGCTTTTCACTTAATGCAAAACCAGGCCTAGTGTAGGCAGGAATGGAGAGATAAGGGGGGAATGAACTGGAGAACAAATGAGACTTTAACCTATAAAAGATGTAGGGTGTGCTCACTTCTTGGGACTTTAGAACATCAGCCATGGCCCCCTTCTTCCTGCCGGGAGAAGTCTGTATTATTATCTTTAAATAAAACCTCCTTAATATGCTTGCCTTGGCGTGCTTCTCTAGTGTTCAATCTTCAACATTAGAAGGGGCAGAACTCGTCACAGGTAAATGGTGGTATCAACAGTAGAATGCATTCAGATATTTCATTATATCATACATTAATAGAACTTAATATCTCCTTTTTCTGGTTGTACATATTGTAGCATCACATCAGTCATGTCAATATGTATATGAGGTCATAATGCCTGTTTCACTCTACTGCCCTTCCTAGTCTCATATCACTTTCCCTCCCTTTACTACCCTCTACTTAATATGAAGTAACTCTATTCTTCCCTAGCACCTTGCACTCATATTGTGAATTGGCATCCACATATCAGGTAAGATATTCAGGCTTTGCTTTTTGGGGTTTGGCTTATTTTGTTTTGCATGATATTCCCTAACTCCATCCATTTATTGGCAAATGCCATAATTTCATTCTTCTTTAAAACTGAATAATACTCCATTGTGTGTGTGCTATGTATTTCACATTTTCTTTTTCCATTCATCTGTTGAAGGGCACCTAGTTAGGCTCCATATTTAAACAATTGTGAGTTGAGCTGCTATAAATACTGATGTGACTGCATCTGTGTAGTATGCTATTTTTAAATCATTTGGGTATAAAAAGAGGAGTGGGGTAGCTGGATCAAATTGTGGTTCCATTCCAAGTTTTCTGAGGAATCTCCATACTGCTTTCCATAATTGTTGCACCAATTTGCATTCCCACCAACATTGTATGAGTGTACATTTTCCCCACATCTTCACCAACATTTATTGTTACTTGTGTTCTGGATAATTGCCATTCTGATTGGAATGAGGTGAAATCTTAGAGTAGTTTTGATTTGCATTCCTTTAATTGCTAGAGAAGTTGAACATTTTTCATATATTTACTTATTGATTTATCCTAGAGATTAATGCTTTATCTGAGGAGAATGTGGTAAAGATTTTCTCCCAGGTTGTAGACTCTCTTTATATTATGATTGTTTATTTTGCTGAAAAAAAGCTTTTGACTTTGAGTCCATCCCATTCATTGATTATTGATTTAACTTCTTGCACTTTAGGGGTCTTATTAAGGAAGTCAGATCCTAGGCCAGCATGGTGAAGATTTGGGTCTACTTTTTCTTCTAGTAGGTTCAGAGTCTGTGTTCTAATGTGTAAATTTATACTCTACATTGAGCTGTTTTTTGTGTTGTGCAGAGTGAGAGATAAAGGTTTATATTCTTTTTTTAAAAAAAAATAAGAAACCCTGATTAGCCAAAGAAATCCTTAGCAAGAAAAGTGAAGCAGGAGACATCAGAATACCAGACCTCAAACTCTTCTACAGAGCTATAGTAATAAAAACATCCTGGTATTTGCACCAAAACAGACACTTAGACCAGTGGTACAGATAGAATACACAGAGACACACCCACATAAATACAGTTATCACATACTAGACAAAGGCACCAGAAACACTAACTAGAGAAAAACAGCCTATTCAACAATAGTGCTGGGAAAAATGGAAAGCCAGCTTTGCTGAATTAGCCCCAACAACCAGACCAAACTATGTAATATGTGCCCTGCTGTGTATGTGACCAGGATTCCTCCTGCCTGCCCCAGAAATAATCCAGGGACAGGAAAGCACCTTCAAAAACAATCTGAGAAAAAAAAAAACTCCATATGTGATACAAATCTTCATATTTCTTCTGGGAATTGTTTCCCCTTTGTGAGCATCTTCCCCCGATCCCTTTAGGAAAGAGTGGTCAGGAAGTTATTTCACACCACCTGAAGTCAATATTCAAACAGTGTCTTACCAGTCTCTATTGATCCTATAGGCTTTATCCTGGGTATTTTTGTGTGGATTATGTAGGGAACTGGAATTTTTCAAAGGAAATAAATATCCAGGTTTTACCAGAAGGTTTACAAAGAGAGCTGGGTGTGGAGGCACATGCTCTTTTCTCAGTTCTCAGGTGGGAGGAAGCCTGGAGCCCAGATACTCAGGTCAACCTGCATTACACCTGGAGAACACACTACAGAAGCAGAAAAGACAAAAACAGAAAAAACCTCCATCTGCCAAAAATCTATTTTCAGCTGAACAAGCCACAAGTATTGTAATGGTTCTTAATGCATTCCGTGAAAATGAAAAATAGCAGGTTGTGTCTACTGGGAGCCCTGCAGATTTTTCACATGGGACTGAGAGATGCAGTCAGTCATCTTTCAGGAATAACAACAGTTGAAGCCAGCCTCAGTGAATTAGGAAGACCTTAAGCAAATTAGTGAGACAATGTCTCAAAATAAAACATAGAAAAGGCCTGAGAACGGAACTCTATGTTTGAGTTCCCCTGGGCACAATCCTTGTTATCAGAAAACAAAATTACATAACATAAAAGGACATAATATACCATAAAATAAAATAAAATCCAGAGCCTAATTGACTAGCCACACTTGAAGCACCCAGTGCCACATGGAGCTTGACCCATCTTAATTGACCCTCTGGAACAGGGACTCAGCCTGGAGCAGGCATCTGTTTTCCAGACTCACCTGCCTCTCACAGTACTGTACCTGTAGCCAGCACACACTTATATTGCTCTTATTCCCATTGTTTGGCCATCAAAACATGGAGTTGCTTGGCTCTGCCCAAGCTGGTTCTACTTTGCTCCCAGGGCCAGCAGATCACAAGTCATACTCCTTACCAGAAATGCCCCTTAATATAGAAATATCAAATTTGTGTTACAAAGTTTAAGATAAATTGAGGTGGATCACTTCATGATGTGTGTGGAATGTTTTCAGACAAAATCTTGATAGTCAGTCAAACACTGGGCCTTGGTCTCACTTTATAGTCAGCAGTGGCCAGGTTGGGAGAGGCTCTGATGCCACCTGGCTTCAGTTTGGGGTTTCTGGCTTTCACATCTGAGACTGCAGTTTCTAATTTATCTCATTTTATTAATTTCTTGTGAGACATGGGTTCACTGTGGCCAAGGATGGCCAGGGATTTGCTGTCTTTTGTCTCAGTCCCTTGAGTAACTGGATTGAAAGGACACACCAATGACTTTGGCTCAGAAATTTCTCTCAAGGCTGCCTAATTTCCTGGAACAGCCTGGCACCTTCCTTCCAAGATCCACAGCTCAACCTCCACAGGGAAAGGACCTGAGTCTAGGAGGAGAATGCCAGCATGTCAGGGACCCTGGGCTATGCAACTGCAGGACTGAAATAAGGAAGCTGCAATGCATCAGTGAGGCTTCTGGTCCAGATTCAGGTTCTACCACTATCTGCCATCTTGTTCATTTTGTTAACTCCTTGACCTTCTGTAGATTCTTGTTGAGAATGGGAACAGCTAATGCAATGCTTTCAAGGAACATCTAGGCATCTGTGAGAGATCAGTCCTGTTTCCTGCTGTACTATTCAACCTATAGTCCCTCCCACTATTTGCCAAGGAATGGAGAGTACCAGGTCTTAAAATCACATTTCTATACAAGGTTCTTAAAATATGTGACTCAAAACTAATGTGCATGTGATGCATATCAGGCTCTTGTGGGATGTTCCTTTTGACACAGGCAGCTGGGACTCCTAAGATCCCACCTGCCTGGAGACCTGTAGACACCCCTGTTCAGTTTGCTGCAGGTCACACCTGGCACAGAGGCCCAATACAATGTTGGTACTGTACCACCTCACTTCTTAGACACTGCTCATGAGATGTGCCTGTGACCCTGCTGGAGTGGGCAGTCACTCTGTGTCATCTTCCTCTGAAAACCTCTGTTAGTCTTTCCAGCTGGATTTCACCTTCTTGCTGGATTACCCTAGTTAGATTTTCTAAGACATTAGTGATCAATTCCAAGGTCTTGTTTATGCTGTGCAAGCTCTTACTGCTGAGCCTTACCCCAAGCCCTTTTTTGTTTCAGTAAGAGAGAAAGTTTCATTAAGTTGCTGAAATTGGTCTTGAACTTGAAATCTTCCTCCTCCAGCCCCTTCAGTAACTGGAAATACTGGCATGGCCTCCCCTCTAGCTAATTCTATGATCTCTCAGGGAAATTGAAAATTCTGCCTAGTATTATGGGTTTTAAGTTACTGCTTCTGCTCTGGGAAGATAGAACCCAGAACACATGATAGGTGAATGATAGACCTTTGAACAGGCTATGTCTGAGGGAAAGTGTGACAGAGGACCTACAGCTTCCCATATCTGGGCAGCATTGCTGGGTCTAAGCTCTCAGTCTTACAGGGTTTACAGATAAACCAGTAAGCTAGGAGTTAGACAGTCTTCAAGGTATAAAGTTCAAAAAGCACACCAGAATGCAGGTGGTTGGGAAGGTACTTCATCTTTGTAATCTATTTGTTCAATTGAGCTAACAAGAAGCTAGATCCAGAAAGAGCAAGATCACAAAAACCAAACTCCCTGAGGCAGGGCAACAATACATCATCCTCCAGAACCCAGGGAGGATACTTCCCTGATGGCAGGGGCAAATTCCAGGCACATGTGCAGGAGAGTCACTAAATATATGCAACTCTACTTAATGAGTAAAATGTCACATTCTGGGGTGGAGATTTCAGATAGTGAGTGATGTGTCACAGAGGGAGACCCATAAAGAGTACAGGGTGAACACAACCCACCTATGTATGTAGGGACAACATGAATCAAATCCCTGCCTGCACAGATGTTCCTTTTTAAGCTGCCCTGGTGCTTGTATCCTGGTGTTGCCTCCCTTACACTCAAACGTGAGCATGCAGAGTCTTGGTATTGATGTGGTTGTGCTTTTCTCTGAGTCAGCTCTTTGAGAGCTGAAGAACCACTGGGGTTAGTAACCAAGTCACAAAGGAAAGTCTGTGACAGAGATTAACTGCCACACACAGGGTAGATAGGGACAGGATGGTTTCCTGAAGAAAACAAAAAGTGTGCATTCTCCAAAAGATTATAACAATCCAGAGTCCACATTACATGCCAGTTATATCATTCAGAGAGAATTCAGACTTTCTCAATATACAGAGAACCAGCAAAATGAAACTAGTTCTTAAAGGAAGGGACCAACTTGAAAACAACAGAACACTGGAGTTTCCAGATACTGACTCTAAAGCCCTGTTGAACAACAGTCCATATGAGAAAGAAAAACACTCTCAAAGGTAATGGAAAGGTGGAGAAACCTTCTGTGTTCTGTCCTATGAGAGGACCCTTCATGAATTTGAAAACAAAGACATTCTCAGGAGAAACAAGAGGAGGACAGTTTCCTGGGTATCTGCCTTTATGGCCTGGGCAGAGTGTTCTTCAGTCATAAGCAGGGGACCAGAAAGAAATGTTGATCCCAGCAGTGTGCATATTAGAAGACTGAGAGAGACTGGCTCCCCCAGGACATGCAAAACCTATGACCCATTTTCAGCATACAGGACCCCTATACAAATGGTCAACATATACACAATTTAAGGTCACTTTCAGATAAATTCTGCATTATTAGAGTTTTCTTCTTTTGATAAAATTAAGAGGTGAATGGTTGGGGAATTTGAAAATATACATATATATTTTCATATATTTCTGAAAAATACATATATGTGCTATAAATCTCCAGAGTCTGTCTCTAAAGCACCTGTGTCACTTTCATTGAGATACAAGATTAAAAATCAGGGACTTAATGGATTAAAACATGTATGAAAAGGAAAAATTAACAGGTGTCTATTGAGGCTTCTCCTGGTTTCCTTTCTCCTTGACTTCTTTACCTTCTCCTGCCAGGTGAGACCCT
Source organism: Sciurus carolinensis (assembly GCF_902686445.1). Taxonomy (NCBI): domain Eukaryota; kingdom Metazoa; phylum Chordata; class Mammalia; order Rodentia; family Sciuridae; genus Sciurus; species Sciurus carolinensis. The sequence continues at coordinate 2,306,305 of NW_025920104.1, forward strand.
GTGACACATTGCCCATTTAACTCAGGTATGTTCATGTCACCTTCATTGCTTTAGTACTGGGGATTGATCACAAGTGGGCTTAAAACAAAGTTGTACCCCAAATCCTTCTTATTTAAATGACTTTTATTTTTTTCTTATGAGAGAAGAATGTATTTTAACATATTATACATATATGGAGAAAAATTTCTCATTCTACTGAAATGTGGAATTATATCAGTCATGTAATCATGCAAGCACATAGTACAGCCATTCTTTTTCAAATTTTGAGACTATCTCACTATGGTGCTGAAGCTGGCATTGAGCTTGAAATCCTCTAGTCTAAGCCTTTGGAATTATTGGGATTACAAGTATGGATACCATTACCAACTTTGGGATCTTCATTGTGAAAGAGACTTTCGTGGCTTTAAATTTCACAACTACAGTACTCTTTCTGTGTGTAAAGTGTGCCATTCTGTAGCCTACTTAACCCAAAAGCTTGTGATGGAAAATTGACTTTATTTTGATTCTTCTTCTTTTTCCTCCTTTGGATTGCCATTTACTTTGTTATAGAAAGTAGTCTGTGTAGAACACATCATAAAATTTACCATCATAATCTGTTAATCTGATGCCTGGGACAGCTGGAATGCACATATCTAGGGAGGCCTGTGAAGTTTGGGAATGGAAATGGAATTCCCAAACATCAGGGTTCATGTTGAAAGAAAGCAGAATAGGCCTTCTCTCCTGCCTGTCTTCCTTCTAGCCCACTAGTTGCTTCTTCTTCATGTGAACTCCTGGGAATGAGGAGCTTCCATGAAGCACTTGTCCCCATGGGTTGGCCTGAGGTGCCATGGCCCTCTAGAAATAGCAGTCCCCTTGGTATGCATCATTTGATCTCTTTAAATGCATCAAGACCCCTGAGGCCTCAAAAGCTGAGAGTTGCAACTGTGAATATTGACTCTTTCTCCCAAATAAAATCCTATAAAGAATGCAAACAGAAAGGATAAAAAATCAGAACCTAACCCTCCAATTACCCAGAACACCAACACAGAACAAAAACTCTTGTGAAGCAGGACACTGGAGACTCTGGAGTCTGAAACAACTCTGCCTCTTTGTTCCTCTTTACCACTTGACTTACTTTAAAAAAAATTGATTAATCCCTTTTCTAGCTTGAATAGACTTCCCAAATAGGAAACTTTGCTACAGATTTTTCTATTTTACAGAGAGGTATTTCTGGCTCTGAGTGCCTCTCAATAGTTATCCTGTAACACATGGTATAAAATAGATCTGTGACTTGGTGCAGTTATCTCCACCTAGGTAACAGAATCCTAGTCCATGAGCTGGTTCATGTGAACCCTTAAAGGTGACAGAGCTTGCTGGCTGATCTCTGACACCATTCCAGTCTACTTTCATCCTCTCAATATTTGCTTTCCAAAGTGAGTCCTTTATGAGGCCTGAAACAGAGAGCAAGCAAGCAGTGTGAGGGGCCTGTCTAAACGTGCTCAGTGCAGAAATGACTGACCCAAAGTGAGGCAGTATGAGTGGAATAGTGCAACCTGCTGAGTACAGGGAAGAGTGATCCAGAGTGAGCAATCAACAGTGTGTGAGGCTTGTATACACCTGCTGGGGTACAGGAGATACTGACCCACAGTGAGAAGCAGGAAGTGAGAGAGGCTTAGGCAAATCAATTAGGGTGCAAGGAAGATGAACACAGCTGACCAAGCAGGCAGTATGAGTGGTATGGTGAAAATTTCTGGGATGCAGAGAGAAGACAAATATGCAGTGAGCAATCATGCAGAGGGTTGTGCAGATACCTGCTGGGGTGCATGGAAGACTGACCCACAGTGATCTAGCAGGCAGTTTGTTGGGAATGCACACAACTTCTGGGGTGCAAGGAAGACTGATCCAACTGAGCAAAGGCACATAGGTTGGTGACAACTGAGGCAAACACTGATTGAGTGTCCAGATACCAGTTCAGCAGAAATTACCAGTGTGATTTTTTTATTTTTAAAATTTTTAAGTCATAGACACATAGAGTACCTTTATTTGATTTGCTTATTTATTTTTAAATGATGCTGAGGATCGAACTCACTGAATCATACATACTAGGCAAGTATTCAACAACTGAGCCAGGATCCCAGTCTACATCAAACATGTTTATATTCATGAATTTGTAGTTGTATCCCAGGTTGAGAGAAGGTCACAACAGCGGGGAAATGCAGATCCTAGGTAGACTTCAGAGCTTCCAAGCTTCAGCTAGCTATTTACACCCCAGTACTTCATTGGACTTCCACAACCCATTTAGTTCCTTGGTACAGCCCTGCCCTTCTCTTCTTTCTCTTTCAGGAGAGATAACTTCTCTCAAGATGCAAGGAACTTGTTCCTTGTAAGAAACATTGCCACTCAGAAGTTTGCCTAGGGTTATGGTTTATATGTCTGCAGACTCCATTGTCAAACCCAAGGTCTCTGTATCCCATCTAAGCTACAATGGCAAAACATAGGGTATGGACATCACAGCTGTGGCTTCTCCCATCACATGACCTCCAAGAGCCACACCAGAGGCAGCTCCACAGGCTCCAAGACAGATAGTGATAATCCATATATCTTCATGGCACACACCAAAACACCACACTCAGCCATCCAGATTCCCAAGACATCTACGATGGATAAAAACCAAAGCACTGTGGTGGCAACAACTCCAAGGAAAAAAGCCATGGTTACCCCATACAATCCCCACAAAGAAACACCTCCACAAACTACCCTTCACAAGACCTTGTGGTGAGGAAGAAGGGTACATCAGTATCTTTTTCTGTTACTATGCTCTGGTGCAGAGACTTCTCTGCAGTGGACAGCAGCCACCATCACCAAGGTCAGTGTTAACCCCAGCTAGGGCCAGGGGAGAGGGAGGTAGCACAGAATCCACAGTATGCTGGTCCCCATCACCCAGATCCAAGGGAGCCTATGAACTCCCCGTGGTCACAGACATATGGAATGCAGGCCTCTGCCATCCCAGGTGATTTCTGGAGAAGTCCCTGCTAACTGAGGGATTGGAACCTTCCTGGTTAACCACAGTATAGTGTGTCACAGGCTTCAATGCCTCAAATACTAGCATTTTATTTGGTATAAAACAAATCATAGAAGTCAAAGGAAATCTACATCAGTCCAAATTGCAGGCAAACATAGAGGTATTAACAGATTGCTAAAATAATAAGAATTTAAGGGTATTTTCTAAGGCACCCTTCCATGTTTGTGGTTGAAGTCTGAAATTGCATTTGAGGTCCTTCTTTCCACTGTCACTGGTTTTCCCTGAGTGCATGCCATCTCTGTGGGCACCTCTTCTTCTTGATGCAGGAACATTCTCTGTCTGTCTCATTGTGACTCCACCCAAGAACCCGCACAGCCTTTTCTATTCATCCTGCTGCTCAGGGAATTTGGACATGACATCACTTCATCACTCTTTCATGTGATACCCAAGGTTAGGAGACTAACTCAGCATCCTTGGAGGCAGAGAAGACTCAGATCAGGGTCCTGGCATCTGGTTTAGGGCTCTGTGGTCATCCACCAGGCATGAACTAAGACATAAACATTTGTAAACATGCTCCTGCCCTCCAGATCTGCCCTCTAGGTGAGAAGATAAATTCCATATATATAATCTACTGCAAGCATTTTTCTTGTGGCTTGTGGGGTTTTCAAAGTCATCAAGTTGACTTTGTCGACTCTGCTGATCATGCTGGTTGAACTGGACATTAGGGTGAAAGGGGAGGTGAATGAGAGATGGTAGAAGTCTTGATGCCACCTAGGGCAATGTCTGTGCCTTGGGGGGATTTGCAAACTACCTGTGCTGGGGAGGATGTGTCAGAAGGAGCTCTGTGCTGGAGGATTAAGTCTTGTGTCCTCTGAAGCACTAGTAAGACCCAGAGTGACTGTGAATGGCATGAGGAATGTCCAAGTAGGACCAGCTTGTGTCACGTGGGTCTGACTTCCTCTGTTACAGCTTTCTTCCATGAGACCTGCAAGCATTCCCTGAGGAGCACAGAGAGTGAAGATCCCTCCACTCAGTCCAGGAGCCTTGAAGACAGCTTTCACCATGTGAGTGAGTTTTGACTGGCTCTGCAGACACTTTGGACAGGTTTAAAGCCACACCCTAAGAGCTATCTGCACATCCCTGGTGATGGTAACTCCCTTGATGGATACTGCCTGGGCTCTTATATCAGTTCAGACACCTGGGTCAATGCAGAGCCCCTTGTCTGGAAGACATTAATATGTTGAAGTAGACTGGGTCACAAGCTCCCTGACTCAGCTGGTGGACAGAGTAATTAAGACTGGGTGGTGGTCTTCCCTACAGCAGGCTCATACACAGAGTCTCAACTAGAAGAAGAATAGTGAAGCAAGGACTGAAGCATGTAGGAGGCACTCAAATGCAATGCCCAGGTCTGTGTGGAAGGCTCTGATGGTACCAAGGTATCAGCAATCAGACTGGTGGACTGAGAACTGTGAAATGCATCTGAGAAATATCTCAGATGTGTGTCTGGCATTGGGCCCAGGGCTGAGCAGAGAGCTGAGCTGTTCACCTCCACTGCAGAGTGTAACCTGCACTGAAAGCTTCTGAGCATGCACCAAGAACCTAGGCCCATTGTCCTGGCCCAGGACTGCCTACATGATACTTCCCCTAATAAGATCCTAGAGGCTGACCTGACGTGGTGATGCTAGAGGCTCATCCACTCCATGCAGTCTGCAGTCATGGATATCCCTGCCCATTAGACCTCTCGGGTGGTTGGAACCAGTCACCAGGAGCATTGTATACCAGACTTGCCCCATATGATGTTCAATCCCAAGAAACCTGGATGAAAAAAAAAAAAAAAAGATCACTACAGAAAAACTAAAGGTCACCTTTTTCCCAGAAAGAGCAATTAGCAAATTAGAAAACTATCTTCCCCCATTTTTTATTATGAAGTATCTCAAAACTACAGGAAAGTTGTAAAAAAAAAATGTATATATACAATGATTACCCCATGTTTCTGACTTAGACCCACCAACGACTTAGTTGTTATTATTTTATCTTTTCTCTTTCTCGCTCTCAGTTGCTGCATTTTTTTCATTCTTTTTTCATGATTTTATAAATGTTTTACTCATTTCTTTGTGAAAAATAACTGAACAATAATGTCAAGTATATGAACATTTATAAAAATGAATTTTTACACCTATATTTATTTGTCATTTTATGCATTTAATTCTTTAATAAAAGATCATTAAATTAAAAAAAGAAACCTGGATGAGGCCAGCCTACTGTCTCTCCTTAAATTCCTGCTTTGCCTTCCTCTCTGGTCTTTCAAGGCTCCATGGTCACAGTGTGACCAACACATTTTTTGCTCACTTGACTTGAATATATGTTTTCACCCCTCATCTTGCTTCTTGTGGTCAGTGATGTCTGTTTCCTTCATTGTCCACTTTTTAGGCAGCAGAAAGTAATGGGGGTTATCTGGATGAAGCTGGTTCTGAAGATGAGTACATGCCCATGAGTACACTTCCCTCCATCCTGCTGGCCATGGAGAGAGCAGGTAAGAATGTGCAGATTATCCATAACCCCAAGAGACCAGGGAGCCCTCACTTTGTCCTTCTTAGCTGCTCAATTTCAGCTCTTCTTTCACACAAAAACCTTATCAGAGGAAGAAAGATTTAGCCACACACTGTTGACCGTAGCCTGAAGCCAGGCCAGAAAGGTAAGTGCACTCTTTCTGTGTTCCATCTCTTGACAATATCCAGGCTGTGCTTGATTTATCTGGTATTAGATGGATCATGGTCTTGAGGTTCAGTCATTGGGTAAATCATTGAAGCTCAGTCTTGTTTCTTATCTGTGAAATAAGGAAAGTACCTGCACCTAGGTTTGTGCCCCAGGGCCAGAACTGGGACACTGCAAGTGTTCACTGCAGTCATATCTGGCCCTTAAATGGGACTGGAGGAAGGGCTCTGAGACCCAGGTTTGCACTTCCCAGCATTGTAGGACAAGGCCCAGGGACAGGGCTACAGTGAAGGAACAGAAGGAGCAGCAGCAGCAGAAAGAGCCTTGAGTCTGGCTAAGAGGGACTCAGTCCCTGGGTTTGGAACTCATGATATAGGACCTGTGGAGCCATGTCCCTCCAGAATGGACTACCCAGCCTGTACAGAATCAGTGGGGAGTGGTACCAGTGACCACTACAGGTGAAGTCCCTTGATGTATATTATAACATCATAAACCTGGTAGAATATTCTCTGGTTAGATCGTGTCTCTCATTTTGGATCCTATATATGGGTTACCATAGATAAAGTAGGAATATCATATATTTGGGAACATGCATAAAATTAGAGGCTGTGCCTCAGTTTTCTCTTCTGAAGCTAGAGTTACCAGGAAGTCCTCCATGAACAAGCTGTGTGTCTGCACTTGTGTGATGTTGCTCTGTCTGGTCACTGATTTTCTGCTCCTATTCCAGCAAATCCAGCAGCCCTGAATTTGTGTGGCAGTGTCCTTGGCAAGCCTTGCTCCCAGTCACTTAGGACCATGTGAGAATCCATGATTAGAGCTGATGGAAGGAGAGGGAGATGACTGCACTGTTTCTGACCTGAGGGTCAGGAAGGTTACACATGAAAGACTGCTACTGCTGTTGACTCATAGGCCTCCTGAAGCTGGGCACACTGTTGTGTGAAGGGAGACAGTTTCATCCCATATCAGATCTTTCTCTGGGCATTGATTGAAGCTCAGGCCAGCTGGAGGTCAGAGCAGAAATGTTTCCTCAATCTTCCACACAATCTGCACTGAGGTCTTCAGCTCCTCTTAGGACCTGTGCCTCACTCTGACACAGAGCACCACAAACCTCTACCTGGGACACAGTGAAGAAATGCTTGTCCTTGCTGTGAACTCCATCGGGCTCACTCGCAGATCCCTGTGACTCTGTTCCCTTGCTTTTGCCCAGCCTTCCCACCTCCCTTGGGATAGAGTCTGACTGCAAGTTTTCCTGAGCACAGAACACCCTCATTCTCTGTGGGGAAGTCATCCTTTCCAGGGAAGTCTCAAAGACTCCTGACTGTGGTGCAGGTGGCAGGATGGCAGCATTCACAGTGTGTTGTTGGAAGCAGGGAGGCAGAGGAAGCAGTCCATAGTCTGTAATGGGAATGGGTAGAGTATGGGTGCTCCCTGAAATACTGGCTTACAAGGCACAGCTACCCCATTCCTGGTCATAGAATAAAGACTCCACCTGGGTCATTGCATCGGACTCCAGGAGAATAGAACATAGATTGCAGAAGGTTCTGGGAAGCATCAAGGCTGCTGCAGTTTGAACACCCACTCCATGTCACTGGTGGGAATGTCCAGGGGGCCAAATTAGAGCAACCACATAAACACTAAAGACCATACCCAGAAACAACCTGCTGCTTTCCTGTCTTGAATACAGCAGGTGAGAAGTAGTACTGGGGCCATGACTGCACAGCTGTGCCACCATGAGCAAGTCATGGCAGCTCACTAAACCAGACTCTGCATGTTCTGAACAGTACTAGCAGCAGTATGGTCTGCTGCACCGACACACTGAAGGGTTGGTGGATGGACAGTGCTTGTACCACTGTGTTAACTGTCTGCTTTTCTTCCTTGTGATAGCAGAACCTGGGGAAAGCATCTCCTGATCCCTGTCACACCAGCAGTACAGCCCTTGAGAAGAGTCCTGACAATGTGAAGTATGTGGCCCTGGACTTCCAACAGAGCCACCCCAGTGCCCACCTTAAGGTGCCTACGGATCAGTGGTTCAGGGAAGGCAGCCTTCAGCTTCTCTCTTGGCATCAAAGCCTTGGAAGCTTCATCCTGCTTTAGATAGGGTCACTTTGAGGACACAGTGTCCCTCCCTCCACACAACCTCACACATGAATGCTGAAGCCCAGGTAGCTCAGGGTTATGGAGTCAGTTGCAGTTGGATCGCAAGGTTCCTGCCTCCTTGTCTGAGTTCTTTTCTAAGGAGCGCTCACTGTGCAGAAGATTTATGGGCACAGCACATAGAGTAGAGACCACGCAGGCAGTACAGGAGGATGGAGCACTCTCTTTCAACAATGAGGGCTCTTCAGGGAGCACACAAAGGCCCTGTGGCCCAGACCTAATGCACTCTCTCTGAGGATGAATTCTGAAGGGATGGGCTTGGGCTCATTTCCACAGCCAGGGAGCACAGACAGATCCTGTACCCTGAACCTCATCTGGAGGTTGTGGGTACAGGAGGCATGGGATCTTCCAAACAGTCATGTAAGGGCCTGGGTTACTTCAGGAGACTCACAGGTTTTGTCACCTCAAAGGTAGGGACAGTGTGCTTGGGGTCAGATTGAAGCCCATACTCAGAAAAAGAGATGCCTGAGGCCAGGACCACCCTGCACATCCCCTCCATAGCTGTATAGTGACTCAGACACTCTCTCCTCAGACATCCAGGTCATCTGTTTTCTCTAGAGGACAACTACATTGTGGTGAACTGAGAAAACCCAGGCCATGAAATGCACCATGTTTGAGTGGGCAGCTATGTGACAGTACCCAGTCTCTGCAAAGCACAGCAAATCATGACACAGTCCCAGCGCCACTCTTCCCACCTGGTCCTTTACCCTCCACCCATCTCCTGACCACTTATCCTCAACTGCATGGACTAATACCCTTGCCTGGGATGTGAGAGCTGACCCAGATGTTTCCTTGGTCTCTCAGGGCCCCTGTGACCCAGTGCTTCATTGGCCACTCAAGATGCTTGTAATTTTTATCAGCAAAGTGACACCTCTACCACCCTAGTGAAATATGTTAGTCAAAGCATACACCCCAGTTCCCAAACATCCAGAATTGAATATTGAGAAAGGACAATTCTCTCAGTCTTTTCTGTCAATAGAGATTCTCCATATTAACCCCTTACTTCCTGACTGCCCTTTTTCTACAATGGCTGTCTTTCTACATCTGCACTTCCTCAGTATCTCTTCACACCAAAGATTGTGCTGTCACCACGAGCAGTGGGCTGCAACCAAGCTCCACTTATGTCAGGGATAAATAGACCAGCAGACTACCTTCTTGGTGTGCTTCCATTCATTCTTGATTTCTGTGTGTCCTTCTGCATGTAGAATAAATTTCTTGCCCTGCTGACAGATCTGATATGTTTTTGAAGGATTTTTTTTTCTTTTTTCACCTCCTGTGGTGCCCAGGTTCCTGTAAGCTTCCAACTTGATTCTGGGCTCTGGGCCAGGATTCACACCCAAGGCTTACACATGCAGCCAGAGGCATGAATGATATAGGGCATTTAGGTTCTCTTCCACACAGGGGAGTTCTGGCATGACCACCCAGGCAGGCTTGACACACTTGAGAAGGGATATTTGGCACTGTCTCCTGTATTTGACAAACCAGTAGTACACCTGCTCAGTGGACAAGTACATCTCTGAAGTCAAACCCACCTGTCCCACAACAGAGAGTACTAACCCTGGGCTACAGGTGTGTACACAGATGACTGGGTCAGCTTGTATCCATCAAGAAAGGGATATATAAAAAAATAGAAACAAAAAAAAATAAAGGGGTATAAACCCTGCTAAGTTCTCCAAGGATAGCATAGGATACAATATGCTGTGGTGCACTGGATAGAGGACTCTGTGGGGAGCATGTGCTGGGGAGTCAGAGCAGGGTCCCTGTAGACATGACACATAGGCTTTACCTCCTGAGCTCACCCTATCCCAAGCCATATATGGATCCATCCCCTGAGCTGACACTGCACCCAGTCAATTAAACTCCAGAGTACCAAGACCTCGCTAGGAACATCGTGAGATCCTGGAAGAGAAGGTTCTACAGATTGTCCGGGTCAGGGTCATTACCTTTTTGGAATGACCCTTGTCTTGGGTGTCAAAGGCCCCATCTCAGATCTGGGAGCCTCTGCAGATTAGGCAAGTGAAAAATGAACAAATCCCAAGTAATAAAAATGAACACATGGAAGGAAGAGTTCAAGATGTGACACCAGTTACTAAGGAACAGATCATTGGAGGGGCCAGGGAGACATCTGATTATAGCCTAAGACACCCAGCAGAGGGTGCCATCTGGTGGAGTGTAATTACCTGGGCAGAGGGGGAAGCTACCAGGCAGGAAAAGAAGTACAGAGGTACAGGAAGGAGTGTGGGGATCTCCCCTCAGGATGGTGTCAGCCAATGTGGAAGGAACAAACTGGGTGGTGGTGTGGAGAGAATGTAGGAAGGGACAGCTGCTTGGTGGAGCAGTCTGTTTATTAGGTGACCTAGCTGGGCTGTAGGGGAAGATCCCTACACTGCTTGGGGACTTTTCTGGTGAGATTTAGGAACTTTCATGAATGCTGTGTATGTCACCTCTTGTGGGCTGTTGTCCTTACCTGCTGGGCCTTGCTGGTTTGGCTGCTCACACCTGAGGTAAATTTCTGCACCCCTTGAAACAACTCTCTGGGGAAAGTCTGCTTCTGGTGTCCTTCAGGGCAGATGGAGAAGGGTAGTAGGTTCCTGGATGAGGATAGTGAGCAGGGAGGTTACAGAACAGGACTCTCCACATACTCCATGCTCAGGACACAGCTCTCTGAGGAAGATGACACTTGTTTCCCTGAACCCCCATCCACCATCCTCTTCCTAGAAGACACCTCACCTGTGGACATCCTCTCCCACAAGAATGGACACACATCATTACAATGAGTCTAAATGAAGAGGCCCCATGGGGTATGCTCTGGGTTGCATCTTCACCTACCTACCTCCTCTGAGGGCACGCCTCCTGCACTTCTCAGCACAGGCCTCTTCAAGGACCCACCCCAACCCACATGCACTTCCTTTGCAATGTTCTGTCTACACTTGTCCTGGTCTTGGCCTCCCAGGTAGAAATTCTCTTTATCCCATGCCTCCCCTTGCTGACAGGCATAGCCCATGTGCCCGTGCCTCTCCTCTCACCTCCAGCACCTCCCACCAGATATCCTCACCTCTGGTGACCGGGTCCTCATTTCTGTGGAGAGGCACATGCTGTCACACCATACTTCCCAAAACTGGGAGTCCTCCTCACATCTGGGCCTGTGGGACACAGTAGTCCACAACACCCTGCATTCCTGAGACACACTCCCTGCTCACTTCTGTCTCCACAGGGTAGGGCCTGTGAGCTCCTCTACACTGCAATGTGTCTCACATTCCCTTCCCTTCCCACTGCTGCCCTAGGTGACTTACTCCTGTTGAAGCAGGATCACACCCTGTTGGTGACAGCTCGCCCATGTTGCCTTTTCATCAATTACAAAGACACCTCCCAGCCTACTGCTTCTCTGCCTTGTGCATTCCTGAACACTTCTCACACCTCCCTGCTGCTCTAACTGCTCTGGGCTTCAAAGATACAGAGTTCCTTCCTCTGATCCAAGAGCAGCCCAGGTGCTGGGTCAGATGCACTTCTAAGCACTCTGAGAGTTTTCAGCATCACTCACTAGATGATCAAGGAGCACAGAGCTGGAAATGCTGACACTACACAAGGGGTGTCAAGACTGGTGGCTGTAACTCTGCTGTGATTAACCCTTCATGTAAGTGTAATGTGGCACACAAAAGAGCAAATTGACTGTGGTCAATACAACATCTAGATGCTGCTCACTGCTCACACACCCCAATAACCTTCCTAGAGTTCTGACTGTCCTGAAGCTCTCTGCACCCTGAAGAAGAAAGCAGCATGCTGCTGGGTGTTCACATGCAGCATGGTACCCTGACATCTCACATCAACCAGTCTGCAAAACCTCCATGTCTGCCCATGACCTTCCTTCTCTCTTGCCAATTAGAGTCCTGGGACACACCTTGATGTCACTGCCCCCTCCATACCACTGTTCAGGTACAGCAGCACAGTGAGAAGAGAGCCTAGATTCTCCAGCCCTCTGCCCACATTCTCCCACTGTTACTCATCCTCCTGGGAGACCCTGATGGAGGGTGAGCAAATGCAACCACTGCCTGTTTCTACACTTTTATATGATTGTCACACTCTGCTCTTCCAGATGGTTTTCATGTGTTCCAGGGCACAAAATATCCCTTAACTCCTAGCCTATGGCTTTACTCTATGGTCTGAGCACCTACTCATATGATCAGCTGCACTGTCTGGCTCCGGACTCTTCCAAGGCTTGGATAGACCTGCATTTCCCACCCTTCTAAACAGATCCTTGTTCCACAACAAAGACCCGACATGTCCCGTTACTTTCTTGAAGATGTTCTTGCACAGCCTCTCTATCACCCACTATCCACCAGTATAGAAGAGTTGTCCACAACCAGCGCCTCTCGGCATCACAGGCAAATGACAAAACACCCCTCACAAACATGCTGAGAAGGCCACTTGTACTGGTGTTCAGGTCACTAACTGCTGAACCATGCCCTGGCAGGCTGTGAGTATCTAGAGGATCTATTGGTATGTCAGACCTGAGCCCATGAACTGCTCAACTCCTGAGGACTTGTCACCTGCTTTCACTAGTTGGTGGGTGGTACACAAGTAAACCTCTCTGGTCCCAAATGGCATCCATGTCCTCTTCCTGCAGGGGTGAAGCCCTGAGACTCAGTAATCTTGGACTGAGTCAGGCAGTGCACTCCAAGAAATGGTCACCCTTGGATGAAAAACAGTCTTTGATCTCTGTGGCTGACTGGAACCTTGTGCATATCTCTCATGTGGAACCTCAGCAGCTGACTATGCTTCTCTGTGCCTCATGCATGTATCGTGATGAAGGTATTAAACACTCATTAGTTATTTTGTGGCTGATTACGTTGACACATTATTTGGCACCTATCCTGTGCAATATGCCCTTCTGATGACATCACACACTACTTATTCTAGCCCTTGCCACACTTCTATCCTATGGCTCTGAGAGGCCTCCTGGTGCTTATATGTGGGACACAGGCCCAGTAACCACCACTTGCCCCACCTTCCACTGTCCCTGTTCACAAACTGTATCATCCTACCAAGCTCAGGAGGCAGATGGGAGGAGATGGTCATAGTGCCCACTGCTGACATGGACCCAACACTGAAGAAACAGAAGAAGTGCAGTTTAGGGCCTGGCTCACAGTCAGTAAGAAACTCTGAATCCATACTGCTGGTGGTGTTGTGATTGTGGCCTTCTGCATCCAATACAAGCCCCTCTGAGGTCTTGGTGGTACATCCAATCCTTCAACACCCTGGAGAAACCAGCACAACCACATGCCAGCAGTACCTCTTCTTTGAGCAGAAGCTCAGCAGGATGCTCAGCACCACCATACTCAGCTCTGACACAGCCATGAGGTAGTGGATGTCATTCTGAATTGTTCCATATTCTCCTTTTTCTGGTACCTGGAATCTCTGGAAGAAGAACATCCTGAGAACTGGTAGTCCCAATGAACACTGACAGCCACCCTGACAAACCAATCTTGGGGAAGACAATGATGACTGTGGTGAGGGAAGAGTTCTGGTTTTGAACAGAATGATCAGCAAATCCACAGTGTTTTGAAACAGAGCAGGGGCTACAGTGCCCACCAGTATCCCAGGAATGTTCCGTAATCTCTCAATCATTCTATTGCAAGTCGTTGCACTCTGAAAATTGCCTCACTTTGTTTCCAGTGCTCCTGTGCCACAAGAGCAAAAGATGGGAGAGAGACTCTATTCAAAGGGGAAGGGTTGGGCTTCGGGCATGGAGGGTGTGAAGGGTGTGGAGGTTCTAGGCTCCGTTAGGAGGATGCACTTTCTCTATCCCCAGAGGCTTTCTCTGGGCCTTAGGCCACTTGGATGTTGAGGAATGGCTTCCGTGACCTCGTGCCTACACTGCAGAGAGCACCTGAGGTCATAGAGGGGTGGCATGACAGCACAGTGGTGTCACGGTTCCCATGGCAACCAGAGATGCTTCTGGTACTGGCTGCTTCAGATGGACATTCAAATTAAGTGCTGGCTCCATGGGGACAGTAAGAGGAAAGATGAAGGGAGGGAGGGCCAAGGGCCTGATGTTTCAAGAAATGGGATCCTAACCTTTTGGCCCAGTTGAAGAGGAGCTATGGGGTGTGCAGGGCATAGCTGAGGGGCGGTGGATCGCTCCAGGTTCAGGCAGAACAAGGTACCCCACTGAAGTCTGGCAGCTCACACTATCCTCCAGGCCTGCTACGTGGCACTGTGCTACTCTGGTAGCACTGGACATCATGACAGCCAGGTCACCTAGCTCCTGCTGTGGTCAGTAAGCCCCCATGAGGTTTAGGGGACCAGGCAGGGATAGAGGGATATGTGAGGGCATGTGGGTCATCAAGTTTAGTACAGGTCCCAGCTGGCATTGCCTCTGAAACCGCTCCTCCAGGTCTGGGCAAATCCGTGATTTTGCTGAGTCTGGAAACTGGCCTAGGACCATAGCAGCCATAAGGCATGAGGCCTGCTGACAGTTCAGGGTCGGGAGGATCCCTGGTTCAGGTGCTCCCTGAATTGGGAATCATTACACCCAGTCTGGTTAGTTTCCCCTCCTTTCCCAGAAAACTGTAAAGCAAGACAACTGGAACTGGGCAGTTGGACTTCTAAGTGGAGGTTGGTGGCTACTGGGATGGCTCATGAGGAGAGTCATGAGGGAGTCATTCACTCAGCATGTTGGATGGAGGACTGGAAGTAGTTGTCAAGCAAGGAGAGTTGTTCTGTGCTCACTCCACCTGCCAGGGCCAACCACCTTGGCTGCTGCCTTACAATGGGCTGCACTCAGAAATTTTCCTGCAGTAATTTTTCCAGAGGCCCTTCAACACACCTTCAGTTGCAGAAATAACTGGCCAATCTGTGTTCAACCAAGTGTTTATTCCTTTGACCCGACTAGTGCCTCTGTGGCACAAGGCCCTCTGGGAAATTGACAAGAGTCCTATTACCAGCCCCTGAAAGTTGCAGACCACAAGCCAATGGATGAAACAAGAGCCTGATATTGCCATGATGAACACATTTTCACTGGGCATAATACCATATTTGAACATACATCACGCTGAAAGAGGAATGATTAGGAAGCTTCAAAGGTGAATACTGAAAAAGGAAGACTGAGGACATTTGGGAAGACATAAAAAGCAGAAGGGTGTGGGTGCTGAAAACCAACTACAGTGAAGAGACACTAACAAATTTGTCACTGTTTAAGGTCTATGCCCAAATTCTAGGACAATTCTTCAGTTTCAACATACTGTAGCAATACAGGAAATAGTGCCAGAGCATTCTGTAAGCAACCATGATTACTGACCCTAATTCCCCTTGCTAGGATGTCAGTGCCCTTGTGAATTGCTGGATCTCTCCTAAAGCTTGCAAGGTGCAGTTGGTGATACATGTGCTTATTTTTATTTTTTTTTAACACAAGACCTATGAGGGAAGGCTTTCCTTACACCACTCCACCTACTCCCATGACTTTAAGTGTAAACAACATCATGTTGGTATATGCAGCACTGAATCATGGCTCTCACATGAAAGAGTTCACCACAATATCAGAAATTTAATCAAAACCATCTCTACACAAGTGCAAAAGCAAAGACCAAACATGGCAAAAACCTGAATATCAAAACAGAATAGGTGAAAGCACATCCAAATGTGTGACAGGACTTTCTGAGAAAGAAGAGCCAGATCCCAGAGCCAAGAGCCAGAGGACAGAGTACACAGCAAAGACACATAGTCCAGAGCACAGAGCACAGAGCACAGAGCAAAGAGAAATGTCCCAGGCCAAGAGCTCAGAGACACAGACCAGAGTCCAGAGCCAGAGTTCAGATCACAGAGCACAGATCCACAGCCAAAAGCACAGATCCAGAGCACAGAGACCAGTGTACTAGGTTCAGTGCCAGAGAACTCAGCATAGAGCACAGAGCCTGAATCCAGAGCAAGAACACAGAACAAAGAGCACAGAGTACAAACCCAGAGTCCAGAACAGAGAGAAATCACAGAACACAGAGCCTTAGAACAGAGCCAGAGCCCAGAATAGCCAGAGCTCTGTGCTCTGTGCTCTGCACTCTGGATTCTGGGCACTGTGCTCTGTGTTCTGGGATCTGGGCACTGTTCTCTGGGCTCTGTGCTCTGTGACTATGTACGCTGGGTCTGTGCTCTCAGCTCTGTACTCTGGTCTCTGGTCTCTGGTGTCTGTGCTCTGTACTCTGAGCCCTGGGTTCTGTGTTCTGTCTCTTACTGTCTCTGTGCTCTGTGCTCTGGGGTCTGTGTTGTGGTCTCTAAGCTCTGTTCTTTCAATTCTGGGCTCTGTTCTGTATGTTCTGTTTCTCTACAATTAGTCAGGGCACTGGCTCTGTGCTCTGGTCTCTGTGCTCTGTGCTCTGTGCTCTGTATTCTAAGCTCTGGGATCTATGTTCTGTCTGTGTACTCTGAGTTTGTGCTCTGGACTTTGGGCGTGTGCTCTTTGCTCTGTGTTCTGTGCTCTGTCCTCACAGATGTGTGAACTGTACTCTGTGTTCTGTGCTGTGTGCTCTGGATTCTGTGCTCTGTTCTGTGTGCTCTGGGCTCTGCACTCTGTGTTCTGGGCTCTGTTCTCTGGGCTGTGGGCACTGTGCCCTGTGCCCTGGTTCTGGTCAACAGGATCTGTGCTTTGTTTTCTGTGCTCTGTGCTCTAGGTGCTCTCTCTATGTACTCTGGGTTCTGTGCTATAGGCTGTGGGCACTGGGCTCTCTGCTTTGTGCTCTGGTCTCTGTGTTCTGTGCTCTGGTCTTGTGCTCTGCACTCTGTACTCTGTGCTTTGTGCTCTGGCCTCTGTGCTCTTTCTATATGCTCTGGCTCTGGGCTCCAACTCTGTTTTCTGTGCTCTGTGCTCTGGGCTCTGTGGTCTGGGCTGTGGTCACTGTGCCCTATGCTCTGGTTCTGATGAATGTGCTCTGATGTGTGCTCTGGGCTCTGGGCTCTGGACTCTGGGATCCTGCTTGAGACCAGAGCACACAACACAGAGCACAGAGACCACAGCACAGAACCCGGAGCACAGATCACAGTGCCCAAAGTCCAGAGCCCAGAGCCCAGATCCCAGAGTCCAGAGACCAGAGCTCAGAGCACAGAGTCATTTACCAGAGTCTAGAGCACAGAACCATTACACAGAGTACAGAGTGCAGAGCACACAGCACAGTGAACAAACCACAGAGCCCAGAGCTCAGAGCCCAGAGCCCAGACCACTGAGACCACAGCAAAGAGCCCAGAGCACAAAGCACAGAGTCCAGATCATAGAATTCTGAGACCAGAGACCATAGCAGAGCCCACATTCCAGAGCCAAGAGACCAGAGCCCATAATACAGAGCCCAGAGCATAGATCCAGGGTAGACAGACAGAACACAGAGCCCACATCCTAGGTTCACAGCACAGAGCAGAGATTACAGAGTCAGAGACCAGAGCACAGAGTGTAGAACACAGAGCACAGAGCACAGAGCCAGGGCCCAGAGAACAGAGACAGACATCAGAATCCAGGCCAAGTGTATCAAGGCCAAACCTAGAGCCAGATCCCAGAGCACTAAGCCCAGAATACAGTGAACAGGGCACAGAGCACAGAGCACAGAGCCACAGCATAGAACTCAAAGCACAGAGCACAGAGCACAGAGTCCAGAGCCCAGAGCCCAGAGCACAGAGCACAGACCAATGAGACCACAGTACAGAAACCAGAGCACAGATCATAGAGCCTAGAGGCCACACCTCAGAGACAGAAGACAGTGCCAAGAGCATAGATCCAAAGTAGAGACAGAACACAGAACCCACATCCCAGACTCACAGCCCAGACCAAGAGTATTGAGACAAAGCCTAGAGTCAGAGCCCAGAGCACACAACCCAGAGTACAGAGCACAGAGCACAGAGCCATAGCATAGAGTGCAAAGCACCAAGCACAGAGCATAGAGTGCAGAGCACAGAGCACAGAGACAGAGCCAAAGTACAGAGACAGAGCACAGAGCACAGAACACAGAGCAGAGAGACCAGAGCACAGAGCACAGTGACCAGAGTCCAGAGACCGTAGCACAAAGTCCACATCCCAGAACCCAGAGCCCAGAGCCCAGAATACTCAGTGCAAGGCATAGATCCACAGTACAGAGTGCAGTGCACACAACACAGAGCACCAAGTGCAAAGCATAGAAATGAGAGCACAGAGCCCAGAGTCCAGAGTTCAGAGCCCAGGCCCTGTATATTGAGACAGATCCTAGAACCAGAGTCCAGATCACAGTCCAGAGAACAGAGCTCAGAGCAGAGAGCCATTGCACAGAGTCCAGTGCACAGAACACAGACCACTGAGTACAGAGCACAGAAACGAGAGCACAGAGCCTAGAGTACAGAACTCAGAGTCAGACCAGAGTACAGAAACAGAGCACAGAGCACAGAGCAGAGTGACCACAACCCAGAGGACAAAGAGCAGAACACAGAGCCAGAGCCCAAGGACAGAGCCCAGAGCTCTGGGTCTGCGCTCTCAGCTCTGTGTTCTGTACTACGGTTTGTGCTCTCTGCTTTGTTTGCTGTGCTCTGTTCTCTGGACTCTGGGCTCGGGCTCTGTGCTCTGGGCACTGTCTTACTCTGAGTCTGGGCTAAGTGCTTTGTGCTCTGTGCTCTGCACTATGCAATCTGGCTCTGCCTCTGGGCTCCTGCTATGTACTTTGTGCTCTGTGCCTTGTGTTCTGTGCTCTGTGCCCTTTGCTGTGTCTCTGTACTCTGGTTCTGGCTCTACGTTCTGCGCTCTCATCACTATGCTCTATGCTCTTTGCTCTGTGCTCTGTTCTGTCTCTGTACTCTGGCTCTGGCACTGTGCTCTGTGCTCTGGTCTCTGTGATCATCACACTGTGCTTAGTGTTCTGTACTCTCTGCTGTGGCTCTGTGCTTTGTGATCTGAGCTCTGGACTGTGTGCTCTGGGCTCTGGATCTAGGCTCTGTATCAATACACTGGGACTGTGCACTGTTCTCTGGGTCCTGGCTCTGTGCTCTGTGCTCTATGTTCTGTATTCTGCACTCTGGGCACTGGCCCTGGGCTCTTTCTCTGTTCTCTGTTCTCTGCTGTGAGCATGGGATGTGGGCTCTGTGTTCTGTCTCTGTATTCTGGATCTATGCTCTGGGCTCTGGGCTTTGGGCTCTGTGCTCCAGTCTCAGAGCAGGAGCCCAGAGCCAGTGCCAGAACACAGAGTACAGAGAAAAGGTCACAGAGCACAGAGCTAGAACACAGTGTACAGAGCACAGAGTCCAGAACCAGAGTCAGAGACAGTGCCCAGAGCCAGAGCCCAGAGCCAGAGCCCAGAGCACAGAGTGCAGGTCACAGAGCAGAATAGAGACCCAGGACCCAGACAACAGAGACAGAGTTCAGAGCCCAGCCCCAGAGTATTGTGAGAGAGCCTAGAACCAGAGCCCAGGGAACAGTGCACAGAGCACAGGGCTGGAGCACAGAGCACAGAAGTAGAGCACAGAGCACAGAGCACAGAGCACAGAACACAGAGCACAGAGCCAAGACCCTGAGTAAAGAGACAGAGTTCAGAGCCCCCACCCAAAGTATTTGGAGAGAGTCTGAGCTCTGTGCTCTGTGCTCCGTGCCCTGTGTTCTTGACTATTGGCTCTGAGTTCTGTGCTCTGCACTCTGTGATCTGTGCTCTGGTCTCTGTGCTCTGGGCTCTGTACCATGGTTTCTGGGTTTGTTCATTTGTGCATTGCACTCTGAGCTCTGTGCTGTGTATTCTGGGCTCTGTTATGGGCTCTGTGCTTTGTTAGCTTTGCTCTGCACTCTATGTTCTGATCTCTGGCTCAGTGCTCCGGGCCCTGTGCTTGGGGCTCTGGGCACTTTGCTCTGTTCTCCCGACTCTGGTCACTGTGTGCTGTATTCTGGGCTCTGTCTCTGTCGTATGGCTCTGTACCCTGGGTTTGTGCTCTTGGCTCTGTGCTCTGGGGTATGGGCACTGTGCTCTGCACTCTGTGCTCTGTGCTCTGTGCTCTGTGCTCCGTGCTCTGGCTCTGTGCTCTGTGCTCTGTGCTCTGTGCCCTGGGGACTTTGTTATGGTCTCTGTGCTCTGTGCTCTCAGTTTTGGGCTCTGGTCTCTGTGTTCTGTCTCTCTACAATTGTTCTGGCACTGGGCTCTGTGCTCTGTGCTCTATGTTCTGTGATCTGTATTCTGAACTCTGGGCTTTATGTTTTGTCTCTACTGTGGGTCTGTGCTCTAGACACTGGGTCTGTCCCCTTTGCTCTGTGAAATGTGCTCTGTGCTGTGTATTCTGTGTTGTGTTCTCTGTGCTGTGCACTCTGTGTTCTGCACTATGGGTCTGGAATTTCAGCTCTGTGCACTGTTCTCTGACTCCATACTCTGTGCTCCTTCTCTGCACTCTGCGCTCAGGGCTCTGGCTCTGGTATCCTGCTCTGAGACCAGAGCACAGAGCACAGCACAGAGACCACAGCACAGAGCCCAGAGGACAGAACATGGTGCCCATATCCCAGAGTACAGAGCACAGAGCCATTGCCCAGAGCACAGTGTGTAGAGCACAGAGTGCAGTGCAAAGATCCAGAGCACAGAGTCCACAGCACAGAGCACAGTGCCTAGAGCACAGAACCCAGAGAACAGAGCACAGAACCATTGCCCAGAACACAGAGTGCAGAGCACAGAGGACAGCACACAGAGCCCAGAGCACAGAGACCACAACACAGAACTGAGAGCACACTGCACAGAGCCCATAGAGAAGAACTCAGAGAAAGAGCACAGAGCACAGAGCTCAGAAACCAGAGACCATAGCACAGAGTTCACATCTCAGAGCCCAGAGCACAAGCCCAGGGCATTGAGCCCAGACCATAGATCCAGAGTAGAGAGACAGAACACAGAGCCAAAATTCCAGGCTCACAATGCACAGCATGGAGAACAGAGACAGAGCTAAGAGCAAGAGCTCTGATTGTGGAGTGCAGAGCACAGAGCACAGAGCACAGAGCCATGACCCAGAGAAGAGACACAGAATTCAGAGCCCAGACACAGAGTTTTGAGAAAGAGCCTAGATCCAGAGTCCAGAGCATAGTGCACAGAGTACAGAGTGCAGTGCACAGAAAGCAGAGCACTGAGAACAGAAACCAGATCACAGAGAACAGAGCAAGAATACATAGAACAGAGACAGAATTCATAGCCCAGACCCAGAATATTGAAATAGAGCCTAGAGACAGACCCCAGAGCACAGAGCCCAAGACAGAGAGCACAGAGCGCAGAAAACAGAGTCCAGACCACAGACCACAGAGCACAGAGCACAGAGTCCAGAGCACAGAGCACACACACACAGAGACCAGAGCACAGAGAGAGAGCACAGAGACCAGAGCACAGAGCACAGAGCCAGAGCAGTGTCTATCCCAGATCACAGTGTGCAGAGCACAGATCACAGAGACCAGATCACAGAGCACAGAGACCAGAGACCTGAGGACACAGCCAGCACACAAATCCAATAACTAGATTATAGAGACAGAACACAGAGCTCAGTGCCCTGAGTTCAGATCAGGGCTAGAGTACAGAGAGAGAGAGCATGGAGACAGAGCCCAGAACACAGAGTGCATAGCCATATCATAGAGCCAGAGCAGAGAGTACAGAGCCCAGAGACAGAGCCCAGGACTCAGAGTGCAGAGCAGACAGCAGAGAGACTGAGCCAAAAGAGAGAGCAGAAAACACAGAAACAACCCAGAATACAGAGAGAGAGCCCAGAGCCAGAGTCCAGAGCACAAAGCTTAGAGCACAGAGCACAGAGCGCAGAGCACATAGAGCCCAGGGCACATAGAGCAAAGTGCACAGAGCCCAGAGCACAGAGCACAGTGTAGAGACCAAGAGTCCAGAGCCAGATCCCAGTGGCAGAGTGCAAAGAACAGAGCATACAACCCAGACCCAGAGTCAGAAAAAGTGCCCAGAGCCAGAGTCATAAGCACAAAGCTCAGAGCACAGAGAACTGAGCCCAGAGCCCAGAAGCCAGAGCAGATACGCCAGAGCACAGAGCATAGAGAACAAGGCAGAGTACAGAGACTAGAACACCGTGAATACAGACCAGAGAACAATGCCCACAGTACAGAGCCTGAGCCCAGAGCACAGAGCACAGAGCACAGAGTTCAAATCACAGAGTTCAGAGCACAGAGCACACAGCCCAGAGCACAGGGTGCAGAACCTTAGAGCCCAGAGCACAGAGTGCAGGAAACAGAGCACAGAGCACAGAGGCCAGAGCACACAGGACAGGGCTCAGAGCTCAGTAACAAAATCAATGTGCCCAGAGCACAGAGCACATTGAAGAGCAGAGAGCACTGAGCACAGAGCCCTGAGCACAGAGCACAGAACACATAGCCCAGAGCCCAGAGCACAGAGCTCTAGAGCCCAGAGCACAGAGTGCAGAGAACAGAGCACAGAGCACAGAGGCCAGAGCACACAGGACAGGGCTCAGAACCCATAACAAAATTAACATGCCCAGAGCCCAGAGCACATTGCAGAGCAGAGCGCACAGAGCACAGAGCACAAAACGCAGAGACCAGAGCACTTAGAACAGGGCACAGAACCCAGTGCCCAAATTAATGAGCCCAGAGCCCAGAGAACAGAGCATAGATCCAAGAGTCCAGAAAACAGAGACCAGGACACAGAGCACAGAACCAGATCCAAGAGCACAGAAAACAGAGCCCAAATCACAGAGTGCAGAGCAAAGAACAGAGCCCACAGAACAGAATGCACAGCACAGAGCTCAGAGCACAGGGCAGATTGCACAGCACAGAGACCACAGCAAAGAGACAACACACCAGAGCACAATACCCAGAGTACAGAGCCAGAGCCCAGAAGCCAGAGTGCAGAACGCAGAGCACAGAACACAGAGACCAGAGCACACAGCACAGGGCACAGAGCTCAGTGCCCAAACCAATGAGCCCAGAGCCCAGAGAACAGAGAATATATCCCAGAGTCCAGAGAACAGAGACCAGAGCACACAGCACAGAAAACAAATCACAGAGCACAGTGCCAAGGACAGAGAGAACAGTGCAGAGAACAGAGCACAGAGAAGAGAGCCAGAGCACTGATCCAGAGCCCAGAGCACAGAGTGCAGAACACAGAGCCAGAACAAATAGCCAAAGCACAGAGCCCGAGCCCAGAACACAGAGTGAAGAGCACAGAGCAGAGAGAACAGAGCAGAGAACTGATACAGAGCACAGTGTGCACAGCGCGGAGCCCAGAGCCAGATTATCTGGCCAGAGCACAGAGCCCAGATCCCAGAGTAGAGAGCACAGAGCATAGAGAACAAATCAAAGGCACAGGGATTAGTGCTAGGTCCCAGAGAACAGAGAGAGAGTGTACAGAGACTAGACCCAGAGTATTGAGACAGAGCCTAGAGCCAGAGCCCAGAGCACACATTCCAGAGCACAGAGGACAGAACCCAGAGCACCCAGCACAGTGCAGAGAGCAGGAGCCCAGAGCCAGATCCCAGAATGCAGAGTTCAGAGAACATGGCTCAAGCTCAGACCCAGAGTCAGAGAAAGTGATCAGAGTCAGAGCCCTGAGTAAAAGCCCAGAGCACAGAGAACAGAGCCCAGGGTCCAGAGTGCAGAGCACACAGACCAGAGCACAGAGCACACAGAACAGAACATAGAGCACACAGAACAGAGCACACAGTAGAGAGACCAGAGAACAATGACCACAGACCAGAGCACAGTGCCCAGAGTACAGAGCCAGAGCCCAGAGCCCAGAGTGCAGAGCACAGAGTACAGAACACAGAACTCAGAGCACAAAGCACAGAGCTTAGAGCACAGAGCACAGAGCACAGGGTGCATAGCAGAGAGCACAGAGAACAGAGCAGAGAACATAGAAACCACAGAATGCAGCACAGGACACAGAGCCCAGCACCCAAATCAATATGTCCAGAGCTCACTTCACAGAATGCAGAGAACAGAGCAAAGAACACAGGGCACACAATGCAGAGCACAGAGACCAGAGCAGAGTGACCAGAGTACAGAGCCAGATCCCAGAGTACAGAGCCGAAGCCCAGAGACCAGAGGGCAGACCACAGAGCACAGAGCACAGACCACACTGACCATAGAGCAGAGCACAGAGCACAGTGCCCAGAAACCACAGCAAAGTGCCCAGAGCACAGAGCCAGAACACAGAGCACAGAGTGCAGAGCACAGACCACAGAGCAGAGCCCAGAGCACAGAGGCAAGAGCATATATCACAGGGCACAGACCAAAGCCCAAATCAACAAGCCCACTGCCCAGAGCACAGAGCAAGAGCCAAATCCAAGAGCACAGAGTGCAAAGCACAGAGACACAGCACAGAGCCCAGAACACAGAGGCCAGAGCTCACAGCACAGGGCACAGAGTCCACTGCCCAAATCAATGAGCCCAGAGTCCAGATAACAGAGCATAGATCACAGAGTCCAGAGAATAGTGACAAGGTCACAGAGCACAGAACCAGATCCAAGAGCACAGAGCATAATACCCAGAGCAGAGAGCACAGCTCACAGTGCCAAGGCCACAGTGCACAGTGCAGAGCACAGAGCACAGAGAAGAGAGCCAGAGCACTGATCCGGAGTCCAGGGCACAGAGTGCAGAACACAGAGCCAGAACGAATAGCCAGAACACTGAGCCCAAGCCCAGAACACAGAGTGCAGAGCACGGAGCACAGAGAACAGGGAGCAGAGAACTGATACAGAGCATATTGCACACAGTGTGGAACCCAGAGGCAGATCATCTAGCCAGAGCACAGAGCCCAGATTCCAGAGTACAGAGCACAGAGCATAGAGAACCGAGCAAAGGCACAGGGAATAGTGCTAGGTCCCAGAGAACAGAGAGAGAGAGAGTGCAGAGACTAGACCCAGAGTATTGAGACAGAGTCTAGAGCTAGAGCCCAGAGCACAAATTCCAGAGCACAGAGCACAGAGCAGAGAACAGAGAGCACATGGACCAAAGCCCAGAGCACAGAGTCCAGAGCACACATTCCAGAGCACAGAGTGCAGAGCACAGAGCACACAGCACACTGACCAGAGACCAGAGCACAGAGCACAGTGCCCAGAGCCCAGAGCACAGAACCAGAGCACACAGCACAGTGCAGCATGCACAGGGAGATCCCAGAGCGTAGAGTGCAGAGAACAGAGCTCACAGCTCAGACCCAGAGTCAGAGAAAGTGGCCAGAGCCAGAGCCCTGAGAAGAAACCCAGAGCACAGAGCACAGAGTGCACAGTAGAAAGACAAGAGCACACTGACCACAGACCAGAGCACAGTGCCCAGAGGACAGAGCCAGAGCCCAGAACCCAGAGTTAAGAGAAAAGTGCACAGAAAACAGAGCACAGAACACAGAGCTCAGAGCACAGAATGCAGAGCACAAAGCACAGAGCACAGAGCAGAGAATATAGAAACCACAGAACACAGTACAGGGCACAGAGCCCAGTACCCAAATCAATATGCCCAGAGTCCAGATTAGAATGCAGAGAATAGAGCAAAGAACGCAGAGCACAGATTGAGGATCCCAGAGCCCAGAGTGCAGACCACAGAGCACAGAGCACAGAGCACAGAGCCAGAAAGCAGAGAATAGAGCAAAGAACACAGAGCACAGATTGCAGAGCCCAGAGCCCAGAGTGCAGACCACAGAGCACAGAGCACAGAGCATACTGACCAGAGACCAGAGCATGGAGCACAGTGCCCAGAGCCCAGAGCACAGAGCCAGAGCACAGAGCACAGAGCACAGAACACAGAGGCAAGAGCATATATCACAGGGCAGAGAGCTCAGAACGCAAATCAACGAGCCCACCTCCCAGAACACAGAAAAAGAGCCAGATCCAAAAGCACATATTGCAAAGCACAGAGCACACAGCATAGAGCCCAGAACACAGAGGCCAGAGCACATAGCACATGGCACAGAGCCCAAGGCCCAAATCAACGAGCCCAGAGCCCAGCGAACAGAGCATAAATCCCAGAGTCCAGAGAAGAGTGACCAGAGAACAGAGCACAGAGCCAGATCCAAGAACAGAGCACAGAGCCCAGAACAGAGAGCACAGCACACAGTGCCAAAGTCAGAGTGCACAGTGCAGAGCACAGAGCACAGAAAAGAGAGCCAGAGCACTGATTCAGAGCCCAGAGCACAGAGTGCAGATCACAGAACTAGAAGAAATAGCCAGAGCACAGAGCCTGAACCCAGAGTGCAGAGTGCAGAGCACAGAGCACAGAGCAGGGAGCAGAGAACTGATCCAGAGCACAGTGCACACACTGTGGAGCCCAGATGCAGATCATCTAGCCAGAGCACAGAGCCCAGATCCCAGAGTACAGAGCACAGAGCATAGAGAACAGAGCAAAGGCACAGGGAAGAGTGCTAGGTCCCAGAGAACAGAGAGAGAGTACAGAGCCTAGACCCAGAGTATTGAACAGAGCCTAGAGCCAGAGCCCAGAGCACACAGCCCAGATTAGAGTACAAAGCACACAGGTTCGAGCACAGAGCACAGAGCACAGAGCAGAGAGCAGAGAGCAGAACACAGAAACCAAAGAACACAGCACAGGGCACAAAGCCCAGTACCAAAATCAATGTGCCCACATCCCAGACCACAGAATGCAGAAAACAGAGTAAAGAGCACATGGCACAGATTGCAGAGCACAGACACCAGAGCACAGTGACTAGAGTACGGAGCCAGTGCCCAGAGTACAGAGCCAGATCCCAGAGTACAGCGCCAGAGCCCAGAGCCCAGAGTGCAGACCACAGAGCACAGAGCACAGAGCACACTGACCAGAGAACATAACACAGAGCATAGAACCCAATGCCCAGGGGACACAGTCAGTACCCAAATCTAAGACCAAGAGTACAGAGACAGAACACAGAGATCAGTGCCCAGATCTCAGAGCCCAGGCTAGAGTGCAGAGAGAGAGAGAGCACAGAGCCAGAGCCAGGAGGAGAGAGTGCAGAGCACAAAGCCATATCATATAACCAGATTAGAGATCCCAGAGCCCAGAGACAGAGTCCCAGACTCAGAGTGCAGAGAAGAGAGCAGAGAGATTGAGCCAGAAGAGACAGCACAAAGCACAGAGACAAAACCCAGAATACAGAGCACAGAGCACAGAACACAGAGCCATAGCCCAGAGCCAGAGTCCAGAGCAGAGAGCACAGAACACAGAACACAGAGCCATAGCCCAGAGCTAGAGTCCAGGGCACATAGCCAGACCAAAGTGCACAGAGCCCAGAACACAGAGCACAGTGTGGAGAGCATGAGCCCAGAGCCAGAGCCCAGAGCACACAGTGCAGAGAACAGAGCACAGAACACAGAGTCAGAGTAGAGTGTACACAGCCAGGTCCTGAGCATAAAGCCCAGATACAGAAACAGAGCACAGAGAAGAGAGCACAGTGACCATAGACTGGAAACCTGAGCACAGAGCACAGAGCCCCAGAACCCAGAGCACAGTGCCCAGAGCTCAGAGCACAGTCACCGGAGCGCAGAGCACAGAGCCAAGAGCCAAGAGCACAGAGCACAGAGCACAGAGACCAGAGCACAGAGCAATGAACACAGGGCCCAGACCCAGAGTACGGATATACCACAGAGCCCAGAGCCCAGAGCTCAAAGCCAGAGCCAGAGTACAGAGACAGAGCACAGAGCCCAGACTCCAGAGCCCAGAGTAGAGAGCCCAGAGCATAGATACCAGAGCTCAAAGCACAGAGCACAGTGACAAGGCCAGAATGTGGAGTGCAGAGCACAGAGCACAGGGAACAGAGCCAGAGCACTGAACCAGAGCCCAGCTCTCAGAGTGCAGAGCACAGAGCACAGAGAACAGAGCAGAGAGCACAGAAAACAGAGCACAGAGCCATGGTGCAGAGACAGAGCCCAGGGCACATAGCCAGAGCAAGGAGCACAGAGCACAGTGCAGAGAGCAGGAGCCCAGAGCCAGATCTCAGAGCACAGAGTGCAGAGATCAGACCACATATCCCAGACCCAGAGTCATAGAAAGTGCCCAGAACCAGAGCCCTGAGCACAAAGCCAGAAGAACAGGGAACAGAGCCCAGAGCACAGAGCACACAGACTAGAGCTCAGAGTAAAGAGCACAGAGCACAGAGCAGAATGCCCAGAGCACAGAGACCGCAGCATAGAGCACAAAGCAAAGATCCCAGAGCACAGAGGACAGTGACAAGGCCAGAGCACAGAGAACAGAGCACAAGCACAGAATGCAGAGTATAGAGACCAGAGTGCAGTGACCAGACACCAGAGCACAGTGTCCAGAATACAGAATCAGAGCCCAGAGTCCAGAGTGCTGAGCACAGAGCACAGAACACAGAGCACACTGACCAGAGACCAGAGCACAGAGCACACTGCCTGGAGTCCAAAGCTCAGAGCCTAGAGCCCAGAGCCCAGAGTATAGGACTCATAGCACATAGCCAAGAGCACAGAGGCCAGAACATTCAACACAGGGCACAGAGCCCAGTACCCAAATCAACATGCCCAGAGCCCAGAGCACAGAACACAGAGTGCAGAGAACCGAATACAGGGCACAAATTACTGAGCACAGAGACCAGAGCACAGTGACCACAGACCCAAGTACATTTTCCAAAGTACAGAGCCAAAGCCCAGAGCACAGAGCACAGTGCACACTGACCAGAGCACAGAGCAAAAAGCACAGAGCCAGAGCCCAGAGCACAGAGACCAGGGCAGAGAGCACAGAGCCCAGAGCACAGAGGCAAGAGCATACAGCACAGGGCACAGAGCCCAGTGCCCAAATCAATGAGCCCAGAGCACAGAGTACAGAGCACACAGCACACAGCCCACAGCACAGAGCCCACAACACAGAGGTCAGAGCACACAGCACAGGGCACAGAGTCTAATGCCCAAATCAATGAGCCCAGAGCCAAGAGAACAGAGCATAGATCCCAAAGTCCAGAGAACAGAGACAAGAACTCAGAACACAGAGCCAGAACCCAGATCACAGAGCAGAGATCACAGAGCAGAGAGCACAAAGCACAGAGCACAGAGGCAAGAGCATACAGCACAGTGCAAAGGACCCTGTGCCCAAATCAATAAGCCCACAACCCAGAGCACAGAGCAAGA
This sequence comes from Sciurus carolinensis, assembly GCF_902686445.1. Taxonomy (NCBI): domain Eukaryota; kingdom Metazoa; phylum Chordata; class Mammalia; order Rodentia; family Sciuridae; genus Sciurus; species Sciurus carolinensis. The sequence goes on from NW_025920104.1 coordinate 2,335,211, forward strand.
GCCAGATCCAAGAGCAGAGATTGCAGAACAGAGGGACCAGAGCACAATGACCAGACCTGAGAAAAATGACCAGTGTACAGAGCCAGTGCCAAGAGTACAGATCCAGATCTCAGAGCACAGAGTGCAAAGCACAGAGCCCAGAGCACATACCACACTGACCAGAGCACAGAGCACAGAGCACAGTGCCCAGAGCACAGAGTCAGAGCCCAGAGTACATAGTGCAGAACAGAGCACAGAGCACAGAGTAAGAGCCAGATCCAAGAGCACAGAGCAAAGCACGGACCACACAGCATAGAGCCCAGAACACAGAAGCCAAAGCACACAGCACAGGGCACAGAGCCCAGTGCCCAAATCAACTAGCCCAGAGCCCAGAGAACAGAATATAGATCACAGAGTCCATAGAACAGTGACCAGAGCACAGAGCATAGAGCCAGATCCAAGAACACAGAGCACAGAGTCCGGAGCAGAGAGCACAGCGCACAGTGCAGAGGCCAGAGTGAACAGTGCAGAGCACAGAGAACAGAAAAGAGAACGTGATCACTGATCCAGAGCCAGAAGAAATAGCCAAGGCACAGAACCTGAGCGCAGAGCACAGAGTGCACAGCACGGAGCACAGAGCAGGGAGCAGAGAACTGATCCAGAGCCCAGTGTGCACAGTGTGGAGCCCAAAGGCAGATCATCTAGCCAGAGCACAGAGCCCAGATTCCAGAGTACAGTGCACAGAGCATAGAGAACAGAGCAAAGGCACAGGGAATAGTGCTAGGTCCCAGAGAACAGAGAAGAGAGTACAGAGCCTAGACCCAGAGTATTGAGACAGAGCCTAGAGCCAGATCCCAGAGCACAGAGCACAGAGTTCAGAGCACAGAGTATACAGCACAGAGTTCAGGGTACAGAATAGAGACCAGAACACAGTGACCACAGACAAGGGCACAGTACCCAGAGTACAGAGCCAGAGCCCACAGCACAGAGTGCAGACCACAGAGCCTACAGCACAGAGTACAGAGGCCAGAACACAGAGTACAGATCACAGATCACACAGCACAGAGCCAGAGGCCAAAGCCCAGATCTCAGAGCACACAGCACAGTGCAGAGAGCAGGAGCCCAGAGCCAGAGCCCAGAACCAGACCCCAGAGTACAGAGTTCAGAGAACAGAGCACACAGACTAGACACAGAGTCAGAGAAAGTGACCAGAGCCAGGGCCTTGAGCACAATGCCCAGAGTACAGAAAACAGAGGCCAGAATCCAGAGTGCAGAGCACACAGGCCAGAGCACAGAGCGCAGAGTACAGAGCAGAGAGCACAGAAAAGAGAGTGTAGAGTACAGAGACCAGAGCACAGTGACCACAGACCAGAGCACAGGGCACAGAGCACAAAGCCAGAGCCCAGAGTACTGAGTGCAGAGCACAGAGCACAGAGCACAGAAAATAGAGCCCAGAGCACAGAGTGCAATGCACAGAGCACACTACCCAGAGCCCACAGCACAGGTCTTAGAGCCCAGAGCACAGAGTGCAGAGCACAGAGCACAGAACACAGAGACCTAAACACAGAGTGCAGAACACAGAGCACACTTCCCAGAGACCAGAGCTCAGAGATTAGAGCCCAGAGCACAGAGTGCAGAGCACAGAACACAGAACACAGAGCTCAGAACTCAGAGTGAAGTGCACAGAGCCCACTGCCCAGAACCCAGAGCTCAGATATTAGAGCCCAGAGCACAGAGTGCAGAGCACAGAGCACAGAGCACAGAGAACAGGGACAGAGCACACAGCACATGGCACAGAGCCTAGTACCCAAATCAATGTGCCAATCCCAGATCACAGAGTGCAGAGCACAGCACAGAGCATAGGACACATTTTACAGAGCACATACACAAGAGCACAGTGACCACACACCGAAGCACAGTGTCCAGAGTACAGAGCCAGTGTCCAGAGTACAGTGCCAGAGTCTAGAACCCAGAGTGCAGAACACAGAGCCCAGAACACTGAGGTCAGAGCACACAGCACAGGGCACAGAGCTCAGTGCCCAAATCACTGAGCCCAGAGACCATAGAACAGAGCATAGATCCCAGAGTCCAGAGAACGGAGACCAGAGCACAGAGCACAGAGCCAGAGCCTAGAGTACAGAGCACAGAGTACAATGCCAAGACCAGAGTGCACAGTGCAGAGCACAGAGCACAGAGAAGAGAGATAGAGCATTGATCCATATCCCAGAATACAGAGCAGAGAGCACAGTGCAAAGAGCACAGAGAACAAATCACAGGTACAGGGAACAGTACTAGGTGCTGGAGAACAGAGAGAGAGTACAGAGCCTAGACCCAGAGTATTGAGATGGAGTCTAGAGCCAGAGCCCAGAGCACACAGTGTGGACTGGCAGGGAGCCAAAGGACATGCTTGGTATGCCTAGAGAAAAACAGGAAGCTGTTACAATTGGCTACATGTATGCTTGAGCTCATGATTGCTTGACCTTTAACATGATTGGGTGGACATATCTGATCGAAATTGCTTATGCATGAGACTGCTTATATATTGAGGGTGAGACTGCTTTTGGGGGTTGTTGTTGTTTTTCTTGGGATATGAATAAAGAAGAAGCTGCTTCATGACAATCTGAGGTGTACGTGTCTTTATGTCCTGCTGGATGGCAACATTTGGTGACCCATACGGGGAACAGTGAGCACTCAGATAAGTAAAAAAGGAGAAAATTTTTCATTAGCACAGTCAACTAGCAGGTTTCCCTATTTGAGAAAACAGTGGCCTTAAGGTACTAACGGAAGGCTCCCCTAGTGAGGGAACTTAACAGAAGGCTGTCCCAAGAGACAGCAAAGGACATCCTGTAGTAAATGAATGTGTGTAAGGTGTTAGCTGTGTTAATATTTTTGCTACTTTTTCTTGTTTGGTTTCTGTTTAAATTTCACAGATTCACATGGAAGGCTCTCTTAATGCCTCTCCCTCTTGGTACTTTGCCTATATGAACATTAGTTCATTTCTGTCTGACTTCCAGGGAACCAAAATTTCAAGAACCGCTAAGAGAAGGGGAAGAGATATTAGAAACTGTAAAAGAACAATCAAATCGAGCTTCTGAAAGAGAAAGTAGATGTTCAGACTCAGAACAGGGATGTGACTCTGAAGAACAGGAATTATCTGAGACAGAGTT